>NC_136072.1:856327589-856805089 GCF_964261635.1 Lissotriton helveticus | reverse complement strand
AGACCACTCTGCCCACTACCCTTTAATTTAAGAAATGGCTCAGAGGATGTGGAAACCAGGGTCTAAAAAGGTTCGAGGGGAGCAGCTTGCCTCCCCTTTAATTGAAAAAAATGGCCCTGGGGAATGGGGTCTCCAGGGCCTAACAAGGCTCGGGAAGGTGGGCCATGTTGCCCCCCCTCTCTTTAATTAAAAAAAAACCCTGGATGATGGTGTTCCCAGGACCTTGGGAATGGGGCCAAGCTGCTCCCCTCACTTTTCATTAAAAAAATAAATAAAACACACATGACCTGGGAGATGGGCCCCACCAGGGCCTAAAGAATCCCAGTGAGGGGGCGTGTGCCCCCTTCTCCTTTTTTGTAAGTTATGCCCCAGGAGGTGGGCTCCCCAGGGCCTATTAAAAAAAAAGTAAAAGAAGAAAAAAATAGTCTCTGGGAGATGGGGTATCCTGGGCCAGGACTTGTGGCCTAACTCCCAAACGGTAGGGAAGGGGGCATATAGGGGGCTGGCTGTACGCCTGGCTGCAGACCAGGTACTGCGGCCAACACCCTGCCGCACACAACCGAAGGCATGGTGCACGGTGGAGTTGGCTGCATGCGGGGTGTTGGGTGGAGGGCTGAGCAGGCCGTGCGTGGCAGGAGGTTATTTACGTATGGTAATTAAATATTACTTTAAGTGAAAAAAATTCCTAGAAAATCACTGAAAAAAACCAAAGGTTAAAGTAATGTTATAGTTAGGTGAAATGTTCAGTTACATAATGTTTAAGGTCTAAAAACCTCTGAAATTCACCAGTTCTATTTATCTTAAATAACTATAAATTGTGCTCTTTGGTAATTATAACCCATGCCCTCGCCGTGCACTGTTAATTACCCCATATATTGTGTGCATGGCAGGGGTAAGACTTATAGTTACCTTAGGGCATGAGTTATAGTTACTTAAGATAACTAGTACTATAACTGGTGAATTTCAGAGGTTTTAGAGTGTATATATACATAAATATATACATACATATATATATATACATATATATATATACATATATATATATATATATATATATATATATATATATATATATATATATATATATATATATATATATATATATATATATATATATATATATATATTTGCTCACGAACGGTCATTTAGGCGCGCACACTGCTGGTTCGGCTTGAGGGGAACGACCACACCCCTGACGTCATGTAAACACAAGAAGAATACGCCGAACTCTCAGAAGTGGTTTATTTCTTTATTCTCAGTGGACAGCTTAAAGTCTATGATATGCCACAACGCGTTTCAAACTTCCGTTTTCGTCAGGTGGCAATGACTCCCAGGCTGCCTTAATTCCGCCGTGCCTTAAGTCTGGTGCTAGGCATGTTGGGATTTGTAGTCCCTTAAACGATGTGTGGCAATTCGTTGAGTACGTTTTAGCTGAGTGCTTGTTAATTCCACTACATTCTTGTTGGTTATGTCGGCTTTGCTTGTTGATTTTAGAAAACTTCTGCGCCCTTTATTGTTGTCGTCCTCGGGCCGCATCGGTAGTCTTTCTCGCAGCGGACATCTTCCTCACCTTCTTTCCAACCAGTGAGGTGGTCCTTCACCTTGAGCTCCGTGCAGCGGAGTTGAAGTTTGGAACCCTCCGGTATCCTACGTCTTCAAGCGCTTGATGCGCACCGCAGGAGATTTGTATCTCCCCGTCTGCTTCACAGGTGTGGAGAAGCTCCGGGCGCTGCCTTGTAACTTTGTTTGCTCACGAACGGTCATTTAGGCCGGAGGGTTCCAAACTTCAACTCCGCTGCACGGAGCTCAAGGTGAAGGACCACCTCACTGGTTGGAAAGAAGGTGAGGAAGATGTCCGCTGCGAGAAAGACTACCGATGCGGCCCGAGGACGACAACAATAAAGGGCGCAGAAGTTTTCTAAAATCAACAAGCAAAGCCGACATAACCAACAAGAATGTAGTGGAATTAACAAGCACTCAGCTAAAACGCACTCAACGAATTGCCACACATCGTTTAAGGGACTACAAATCCCAACATGCCTAGCACCAGACTTAAGGCACGGCGGAATTAAGGCAGCCTGGGAGTCATTGCCACCTGACGAAAACGGAAGTTTGAAACGCGTTGTGGCATATCATAGACTTTAAGCTGTCCACTGAGAATAAAGAAATAAACCACTTCTGAGAGTTCGGCGTATTCTTCTTGTGTTTACATATATATATATATATATATATATTACCTACTGGCGGTCGCCAGTAGGTAGTTATAGTTAGGACCTAGTTTCCATAGGAAATCCGTAACATTCTATTGGGAATAACTTTGGCACCGGTTGAGGAATTTGCATGTAATTTTCCAAAATGTAGGCCAGCTCCGCTCGGCTCCTTCCCTGGAAGTTTCGGGGGGATTCGTAATGCAGGGGCCGAGAAAAAAGGGGGTCCCAAATCGTGTTTTCCCCATGTTAATTTCCATAGGACGTTCAGACACGGCTACAGCCCGAACGGCTGAATGGAATTACACCAAACTTTGCAAAATTGTAGGGACTGGTACGCAGAAGTGCCTTTTCTATATTTGGTGAAAATTGCTCCAGTGGTTTTTACAAAAATTAACTTCAAAAACACATATATATCTATATGCGCGTTTCGAGCACTTATAGGTACGCGTACTGGTAAGCGCACCTGGCGCGCCACGGAGTGCGCGAGCAGAAAGCTGATTGGCTCTCGGGTGTCTGTCAACATTCCAAACAGTCCGGTGAGTCCGCCATCTTGTGTCTCGGTAGAATCGAGACACAAGAGGTGAAAAAAAAAGGGGGAAATGATTAAAAGGGGGCAGGATAGACACCCCCTGACCGCCTAGGTTTTCTGAGGGGGGCCTAGAAGGACCCTGAGTGGCAAAAAAACTATTTTATTTTGTTGAAATTTTCACGGGGTAAGCGCTGGGTGCGTTCCCATGTACGCTTCCGGGTATGCGTACCCTGAGCGCACCACGGGGAAAACAGTGAAAAAAATTAGAGCAAAATAAGAATTTAGAGTGCTTAGAGGTAGGTAGCTCTGAAAAGAGCTGTTGTGTTATGTGGGTGTTTTTGTACCCACAAGTAGGTACCGATGCAGAGTCTAAAATTCAAGAGGAAGACTCTATTCCCCTCATCTGTAAAATGTACACCATCTCTCCTATAGATGCCTTGCATGTTGTAACACAAGTTGTTGTGGTATATAGAACCCATACCATAGTCTCTGAGGAAAGCAGAAACAGATTTATTCACATGTTTCCTTCTTTCTCAATCTGTGGACAAAATTGGTTGGACCAGTTCCATTTTTGCCTTTGGCATATATTAGAATATACTAAGGCAGTTTTTGGTAAAAGTGACATCAATTGCCCAAAGATGTCCTTTAAAAGCATTTCCAGACCTACCCCAGTCAAAGTGCCCAGGTCATTTCCACCACAGTGCACAATTATGAGGTCAGGGTGTGGTAGATGCACAAAGGATTTTACCAATGGTATCAATTGGTGACATCTCAATCCTCTCTGGCCAATCCACATAATATCCACATTTAGTAAATCAAGGTTGGGAATACCTCTGTTTGCTGCATATTTTTCACTCCAGTGAATAAAGCTATGACCCACTATCCAGACTGTTGGAAATGGGATCCCCGGCTGGCCAGGGCTTTCGCCAAAGTCAGTCAGAGACCACCACACCCAAGTCAGGGCAAGGGAGTTACACACCAAGATAACCCCTACTCACCCTCTAGGTAACGTGGCGCGAGCAGCAAGGCTAAACTTGGAGGCGATGTAGGCTAAGTATTTGCGCACGCACCCCAGCAACAACAACCAAAGGCCCACCACAAAGGAAACTCCACACAAGGTTATATAAAAATAGCCTTTGTATTACACCAAAACACATTAGATAAAACACACACTTTACAATGTGCCAGAGGCACGGGCAGAATTTACAGGGGGATATTTACAAGACAGGGCCACCTGGACCACTGTCAGGAATCAGAAGTAACACTTTCAGAAATAGCACTTAGTACATAGAATATAGCACAAAATAGCACACAACCAGTAATCACTGGTAACCAGGACCTCACTAGCACCACCTGTACTAGGGAGAAAACAACCACCTATGTATTACAATACCTGTAGGGGTGTAAGAGGAAAACACATGATGCAATGCATAACATTCATTCAGAGGTGTAAAGGCACATGACGCATAAACAATACATTCAGAGGTGCGTAAGCACACAATTGCGCCAAACTCAGATAAGTCACCACCTGTGACAGTCTCTGTGTCCAAATGTCAGGGCCTAAACGTGGCAGCTGCCCACAAAGTGCTGGGCAGCTGAATCATCAATAATGGGCCAACTCTGGAGCCTCGCAGGCTCTGCCCAACTGACTGTCTCTCAAGAGCTTCACTAGGCTCTGAACCACAATTATGCCCCTGAGCCTCTCAGGGCTCGTGACACGACATCTGGGCGGGGGAGCCTCTCAGGGCTCAAGAGCAAATGGGGGGGGCCAATGTAGGAGCCTCGCTGGGCTCTAGAGAAATTACTGTGGCACCCCAGAGCCTCTCTGGCTCTCAACCACTATGGCCGTCGATGGAGTCCCCTCTCTAGGGACTCCGAATCACCAGGTGCCCCACAAGCCTCTCCGGGCTCGACAGACAATGCGGCCCCTGGATTTAAAGGGAAATGCCCCCAAGAGCCTCTTTGGCTCCCAACATTCGCGAGCGCGAGGTCGCGCTACGGGGGAGGGGCGGACACCGACAATGTGTCCTGACGCCCCTCTCCCTTTCCAGGCACTCACCGGCTGTCTCGTGCGGCGGGCGGCTGTTCCACGAGAGCTCCCGCTCCTCGGGGGCTCTCTTCACTCTTCTCCTGCTCCTCGCTGGGCTCCGGGGTTCTCCTCTCCACTCGTGGAGCCTCGGGGACCCGGCCGGCAGCTTCTCTGCTGCGAGGGGCGGGACTTCCGGGTTGCCTTTCCTGGGCCGCGCTGCGATTGGTCAGCCGGCCCAGTGCTTCCGGGTCGCCGCGGGCAGCGCGGCGGCTTGCTTTTTAGGCAGGCAGGCGGCTCCCCAGGATCCGAGGAGTGGGCTCCCTCGTGAATCCAATAAATCACGGGCACAACAAAGCGGCAAGGAGCGGGGTGGCACCCGCGCCGCCAAAGCAAATATAAAGCGAGGTAGGCACTCGCTAGGCCACCACGAGCAGGGTGGGCACCTGCACAGCAATTGGCGCGCTCCCAAGCGCTAGGCAGATAATCACAGCGCTCCAAGCGCTATAATTCAAAATAAAGCGCTCTCAGCGCTGGGGTGAAGGCACAGCGCTCCCAAGCGCTACAAGCCAAATAAAGCGCTCTTAAGCGCTATAAGTAAAATAAAGCGCTCCCAGGTGCCCTCAGCAAGCAGGGCAGATTCCCAGCAGTCCTTGGGCAGGCAGAGGGGGACCAGGCTGGGCCCAGAGCCAGCACACTGGGTCTCCAGGCAGGGAGACACCCCAAGTGGCGGTCCTCTGGCCCAGCGACAGCAGCAACAGCCCCCTCAGGATCCTGGAAAAGAACAACTTCAGTGGGGACACAGCCCCATTTTTATACAGTGCATTCCTTTGTCTGAGGGTGCAGAGTGGGGGCGGAACCAGTCGCAGCTGGTTCTTGAGTACTCTGTTTACCTCAACCACCCTCTCTATTCACTGGCAGGGCTTGGGTCATTAGACACACCACAGGGGGGCGGAGCCAGCATTGTGTGGGGAAAACCCAGCCCATCCAGGACACAGGTACACTCCTCCCACACATGACTCATGCTAATCTCCCACTCACCACCGGCAGACCCATCCAGACTTCCTGGAGCCTGGCATGCCAGCCAGCTCCAGCCAATCACACGCCAGCACCCTCACAGCACACGTACAGCCATGTCTAGAAATGGCGCTTCCCTACTAGACACATACATGCTGCATACACCATCTCGCAGCATTCACTCTCACGAGTTCACACATACCAGACTCAAGCCTGTACACCCCACGCATCAGGAACTACCAGGGACACATACATTCCCCATGCATTCCTATGGGCGGGCAGGCCTAGCTCAGCACATGCACTCAGAGCGCGCACGCACTTTCCACTGGGACACAGTGAAAGTGCGCACAATCCCTAAATCACCATCTCCAGGTCACCATCTCAAGCAAAAAGTCTAGGGGTGAACCTGCCCTAAGGGCCAAAGTCCAACATAACCCCCTTCCAGCCAAAACGCAGGGGAGACCAATCACCACCGTGATGGACTTCCCTGCTTGGGGCGATAGAACACGGACGCGGGCCCACAACTGCAGGGACACCCTCCTGTTCTACGCCACGGTGAACCCATGGGATTCCTTCTAAACACACTGTCTGGACCAACTGGGCTACCCCACTGGTACTCCCAAGTTGTCCGCGGCCAGGACCAGGCCCTGGGCCACCCAGGTGCCACTGGTCCATGCCAATTCGCAGAGCGGGGGGTAGTAACCCCTGGCACATAGGAGCCATTTTCCACTCTTCCTGTCTGCAAGACAGGACTAGACTGCCACTGGTACTCCAGCCTAGGGCCTACAACCTCAGGCGGACCAGGAGTCTCGGGGAAGGCTCTCCTCCCCCTACCTCTTCTCCTAGGGTTCCTCCTCCCTCTGCGAGGGGTACCCCTAGAACGCCATTCCAACCCAGGACTTATCCACTCAGGTTGCACCGGGGTCAGAGGTGGGCTCTCCCACCCTCTGCACCCCCTTCCAGAGGTCTGCCCTCTCCCACCTGGAGAAGTTCCTCTGAAAGAAGAACCGGTCAGGACACTGGTTACAGTCGTCCTACCCTTCAGGTCAGGCGGATCCTGAACCTGGCCTTCCAACTTCTGGTCTAAGACCTTCGGTGGAACAATTGCCTGGCACTCCAGGACTTCTGGGGACTCACACGCAATCCCCCTGAGGCTAACAAATGTCACATCTGTTGCGTGACTGTCTGTCTGGCGCAGATCTCCCGCCCTCTGTCCACCTGACAGTGCGTGACGATCCCCCAGACCAGAAGTGGTGTTACCATGGTCACTACACGGGAACCTAGCCCATCTGGGTAGTCCCTGACCCACTGGTCCTTCCACTGGGGAACTCCCCCAATCACTCCTCACTCTGGACTCCTGTACCCTCCCTATCGGAGCGGTACTGCCAGACTCTAGAACCACAGGAGCTCTGGTTACAGACGCTCCAGGTCCTCTACTCACTAGGAGATCCTCCTCAACTGGGTTAACAGGACAGCCTAGGTCCCCAACCTGGTGTTCCCTCAAGAAACCACCCAGGTTCTGAGACAGGGCTTCGGGCCTCTGGGGGCTCTCAGCCACCCACTGACTCCTGCTCCACTGAGCCAGGCAGTCAGCCCCTCCACCCTTCTCACTATACTGGGACCTCGCTGGGCTACACTGAGCCTCTTCCACCACGCTGGGCTGGAAGATCCCTGACCCACTACTTTTGGAGTCACTCACCAATGACTCTACAGAACCTCTGGTCCCTTCCCAGCGGTCTGCTTCCTCTGCCAGCTCACATGGTTCAGACAATCCACACCCTAACAGGTGTTGGCGCAACCCTGGTGAACAACAACTGAGCAACTGCTCTCTGAGAAACATATCGAGCAATAGGTCCCAATCACATTTCGTGGGCTCCCGTACCCAATCACACAGGGCTCTACAACAGTCATCCTCAAAGTCTTCCCAAGACTGATGAGACGGTTTCCTAAGGTTCCTAAACCTCAACCTATTCTCCTCCTCTGGGGAAACAGGAACCATACTCTGGGAACTGGGACTTTCTAGACTGAGATTTAAATAGCTGCCACCACTGGACCCAACCCTCCCTGGGGGATCCAGAAACTCAACACTGCGCGCAGGGGATAGTCTACCCTCCAGAGCTACTTTGCCTCTGGTGGCGGCCCTCTCAGCCTCCTCTATCCTGTCCTGCGCTAAGACCCTCTCGGTCTCCAGCTGTTGCCTTCTAATGCCCAGCTGTGCCATAGCCTGGGCATGCTCCAACCTGAGCTTCTCTAAAGCCAGCTGGTGCTCCCTTTCTCTCCTCCTATCTTCCAGCTCCTCTGGGGACAGGGAAAGGGATGAGGCTCTGCCTCCTACGCTGGACCCAGCAAGGGACTCCCTATCTATGGGGTCCTCACTATCTGCTGGCGTCCCTGTGCTATCATTTTCTTCCTCCTCCTCAGACTCTTCAGGGCTCCCCTCTGACCCACCACCCTCATGGTGTGAGACCCGGGCCCTCTCCTCACTGTGCTCACGCTCCCAGTCCTCCTTCTGCCATTGGATCAGGTTACCCCTAAGTTGGGACTGGGTGTCTGACTCATTCACTGCAATGTCTCTCTTTTCGCAAAACTCTCTCAGTTCATGCAAAAACAGACCCCAGACATTAAAAGCAGACTCCATCTTGGCAAGCTGCTCACAGACACGTGCAACACAAGGGACCTAGCAATCTGAAGTAAGAGTACACAATTCCAAAACTTCCACACTCTCCTTATCAAAGAGAACTCACTCATGCGTCCAGGAAAACACACCATTCATCCACACACACCCTCCCCTCGGATCGGTAAGGCAGTTTCTACCACCCCTGACTTCTCAACCTGACCAAAAGCGACACAGGTACCAAACTCTGGAAGCAGGGCGGGGGACAAATGTACTGAACACAATCAAATGACACTCTTCAGGAGAAGAAAATAATGAAACTTCCAAAACAATACAATCCCCTAAAATGTGGTCATCTAAAATGCAGAGTTTTGTGGTATGGCCAGTTACTACTAAGGTACAAGGCAAACACAAATCCTTATCCCACCGCTTGCCGCCAATGTTGGAAATGGGATCCCCGGCTGGCCAGGGCTTTCGCCAAAGTCAGTCAGAGACCACCACACCCAAGTCAGGGCAAGGGAGTTACACACCAAGATAACCCCTACTCACCCTCTAGGTAACGTGGCGCGAGCAGCAAGGCTAAACTTGGAGGCGATGTAGGCTAAGTATTTGCGCACGCACCCCAGCAACAACAACCAAAGGCCCACCACAAAGGAAACTCCACACAAGGTTATATAAAAATAGCCTTTGTATTACACCAAAACACATTAGATAAAACACACACTTTACAATGTGCCAGAGGCACGGGCAGAATTTACAGGGGGATATTTACAAGACAGGGCCACCTGGACCACTGTCAGGAATCAGAAGTAACACTTTCAGAAATAGCACTTAGTACATAGAATATAGCACAAAATAGCACACAACCAGTAATCACTGGTAACCAGGACCTCACTAGCACCACCTGTACTAGGGAGAAAACAACCACCTATGTATTACAATACCTGTAGGGGTGTAAGAGGAAAACACATGATGCAATGCATAACATTCATTCAGAGGTGTAAAGGCACATGACGCATAAACAATACATTCAGAGGTGCGTAAGCACACAATTGCGCCAAACTCAGATAAGTCACCACCTGTGACAGTCTCTGTGTCCAAATGTCAGGGCCTAAACGTGGCAGCTGCCCACAAAGTGCTGGGCAGCTGAATCATCAATAATGGGCCAACTCTGGAGCCTCGCAGGCTCTGCCCAACTGACTGTCTCTCAAGAGCTTCACTAGGCTCTGAACCACAATTATGCCCCTGAGCCTCTCAGGGCTCGTGACACGACATCTGGGCGGGGGAGCCTCTCAGGGCTCAAGAGCAAATGGGGGGGGGCAATGTAGGAGCCTCGCTGGGCTCTAGAGAAATTACTGTGGCACCCCAGAGCCTCTCTGGCTCTCAACCACTATGGCCGTCGATGGAGTCCCCTCTCTAGGGACTCCGAATCACCAGGTGCCCCACAAGCCTCTCCGGGCTCGACAGACAATGCGGCCCCTGGAGTTAAAGGGAAATGCCCCCAAGAGCCTCTTTGGCTCCCAACATTCGCGAGCGCGAGGTCGCGCTACGGGGGAGGGGCGGACACCGACAATGTGTCCCGACGCCCCTCTCCCTTTCCAGGCACTCACCGGCTGTCTCGTGCGGCGGGCGGCTGTTCCACGAGAGCTCCCGCTCCTCGGGGGCTCTCTTCACTCTTCTCCTGCTCCTCGCTGGGCTCCGGGGCTCTCCTCTCCACTCGTGGAGCCTCGGGGACCCGGCCGGCAGCTTCTCTGCTGCGAGGGGCTGGACTTCCGGGTTGCCTTTCCTGGGCCGCGCTGCGATTGGTCAGCCGGCCCAGTGCTTCCGGGTCGCCGCGGGCAGCGCGGTGGCTTGCTTTTTAGGCAGGCAGGCGGCTCCCCAGGATCCGAGGAGTGGGCTCCCTCGTGAATCCAATAAATCACGGGCACAACAAAGCGGCAAGGAGCGGGGTGGCACCCGCGCCGCCAAAGCAAATATAAAGCGAGGTAGGCACTCGCTAGGCCACCACGAGCAGGGTGGGCACCTGCACAGCAATTGGCGCGCTCCCAAGCGCTAGGCAGATAATCACAGCGCTCCAAGCGCTATAATTCAAAATAAAGCGCTCTCAGCGCTGGGGTGAAGGCACAGCGCTCCCAAGCGCTACAAGCCAAATAAAGCGCTCTTAAGCGCTATAAGTAAAATAAAGCGCTCCCAGGTGCCCTCAGCAAGCAGGGCAGATTCCCAGCAGTCCTTGGGCAGGCAGGGGGGGACCAGGCTGGGCCCAGAGCCAGCACACTGGGTCTCCAGGCAGGGAGACACCCCAAGTGGCGGTCCTCTGGCCCAGCGACAGCAGCAACAGCCCCCTCAGGATCCTGGAAAAGAACAACTTCAGTGGGGACACAGCCCCATTTTTATACAGTGCATTCCTTTGTCTGAGGGTGCAGAGTGGGGGCGGAACCAGTCGCAGCTGGTTCTTGAGTACTCTGTTTACCTCAACCACCCTCTCTATTCACTGGCAGGGCTTGGGTCATTAGACACACCACAGGGGGGCCGAGCCAGCATTGTGTGGGGAAAACCCAGCCCATCCAGGACACAGGTACACTCCTCCCACACATGACTCATGCTAATCTCCCACTCACCACCGGCAGACCCATCCAGACTTCCTGGAGCCTGGCATGCCAGCCAGCTCCAGCCAATCACACGCCAGCACCCTCACAGCACACGTACAGCCATGTCTAGAAATGACGCTTCCCTACTAGACACATACATGCTGCATACACCATCTCGCAGCATTCACTCTCACGAGTTCACACATACCAGACTCAAGCCTGTACACCCCACGCATCAGGAACTACCAGGGACACATACATTCCCCATGCATTCCTATGGGCGGGCAGGCCTAGCTCAGCACATGCACTCAGAGCGCGCACGCACTTTCCACTGGGACACAGTGAAAGTGCACACAATCCCTAAATCACCATCTCCAGGTCACCATCTCAAGCAAAAAGTCTAGGGGTGAACCTGCCCTAAGGGCCAAAGTCCAACACAGACTTTAGGCATCTTGAAGGTAGATGTGGTTGGATTCAGATGAGTTGTGGAAATGAAATGGCAGCTTCAAAGTAGGAGTTATGAAAAAAAAGTGGTTGAGATTCAGTGCACTTGCAAAACAAGAAATGATTGGTGGTTTCCTAAAATTCTCCACTGAAAATTAGGGTGCATGCTTCTGTTTTTTGAAAGAAGTAATTCTAATGGTTGAGAAAAAGTCATTGAAAGAAACATTGCACAGGATAAACTGCTATATTGAGAAGTCAAACACCCTTGCTGGGTTTATTTGCAACATAGTATCATGAACTTTTCACCTGTGTGCTGAGTTAGGTGGGAGTTACCATGGTAACAGGCTGAATGAGCACTTGGGGGACGGGAGAATATTATGTGAGTTTGAAAGTGTTGAAATGCAGAACCAATTAAAATGTCAGTTTGGTTTTGAAATAGTGTGGGAAGAATTTTGATTGGTTCAGTCCAGGGATATGTGTGAAGAATTACAGGGAATCAGGGCCATTTGTGGTTGCAGTGTCTGAGATGCATTTCAGAGATTCTGCTTAAGAAAATCTGGTGTGTGTGACTGACACTGTTCTAAATCTTCAAAAGCATTTTTAAAGGTGAGCTATGATTCATTTAATATAGATAGAGTGCTGTATGCACGATGGGGAAGATTAAGAAGCATATTGGGCTTCTTTATTCTTGCATTGTGTGTCATGTTTTTTGTAATGCTGGTACAAAATGTAATGGTGCATATTGGAAATGTATTTTGGAAATGAGTCAAGTTTGTGCACTGTAATGTAGTGGTCATTTAAATGGGCTGTGCTCTGTGTCTAAAACGATTTACTATGCTAAATGTTTTTTGGTGAAATGTATGGCTTTAACTTTTTTGACAAGGATCACACTGAGTGTCTGTGTGAAATAAGAAATTATATTTTCACATTTTTCTATAATGTCACCTGTGTCTGCTCACAGTTTGCATCTCTTAGCTTAAAGGGTACTGTTTCTTTTTGCATTGTGTCTCATGTTAGTATGTAATGCTGGCAAAAAATAAATGGTGTATATTGGAAAAGTATTTTGGAAATTAGTCAGATTTCTGCCTTGTAATGTAGTCGTCATTGATACGGGCTGTGCTCTCTGTCTAAAATGATTTACTATTGTAAATGTTTTATGGTAAAATGTGTGGCTTTAACATTTTTGACAAGGATCACACTGAGTGTCTGTGTGAAATAAGGAATTATATTTTCACATTTTTCAATAATGTCACCTGTGTCTGCTCACAGTTTGCATCTCTTAGCTTAAAGGGTACTCTGTGTCTGTGCCTCATCTCACTCTGTGCCTGTGTCTCATCTCACTCTGTAGACACAACCTCCCCAATCGGCTCAGTCGCTTTGACGCGGAGTACCGACGGATAGAGTGGTGCTCCCCTTTCCTGAGCCGTGGCCAGGTGGGGTGAGGTCTGTTCATCTTCCAAGTTGGACACTTGTGACGACTTGGACAGGTGGCGAACATGATGCAAGCACCTAGTGGACTCAGGTGATCTTGGTATCAGTGTATGATTTGATGCACCTTTTTTGTTACACTATCACTTAGTTTGCAGTAGCTAATACATTTATTTTTGGTCCTGATGAAAGCAATGACATAGAGTGTCGCTATTGCTGAAACATGTTGACCTTGGATTACTCTTAGGCAGTACAAAAATATTGTCATTGTCTTTACCTGCTCTTTTAATCTTGGTAGAGTGGGTAGCACCAGAATAAAGTCATTACCGGCACCTCCTCATCCAATTTTATATTCACATTTTTTTCATTTACACTTTCACTTTTTTGCACTGCAACATCAGTCCCCTTTAAAAATTTCTTTAACGTCCTCTCAATTGAGAAACAAGACCACGTAAGATCTGCCAGATCAGGCTAAGGCTTTTACCATCTATACCTTCCCTGTGAACGGCATGTGGCATCCTTAACGGTGGTCTTGACAGGAAACCCAAATGATGAAGGGCGGTTCTGTGTGGCGACTGATGGGCATCCTTTTTATACCACACTGAGGGTTGGTTTTAGGGGTGACCCTATCCAGAACATACACCAGACATGGTCTTGTGACTTGCTTTGGTTTCTTCAGGCGTTCATATTTTGTGTTGACCCTCTGATATTTTCTGTTGTTAATCATCTCACTCTGTGCCTGTGTCTCATCTCACTCTGTGCCTGTGTGTCATCTCACTCTGTGCCTGCCCCATCTCTCTCTTTGTGTGTGTCATTTCTCTCTTTGCGTGTCTCATCCCACTCTGTGCCTGTGTCTCATCTCACTCTGTGCCTGTGTCTTATCTCACTCTGTGCCTGTGTCACATCTCACTCTGTACCTGCCCCATCTCTCTCTTTGTGTGTGTCATTTCTCTCTTTGCGTGTGTCTCATCTCACTCTGGTAAATGTTTTATGGTAAAATGTATGGCTTTAACATTTTTGACAAGGATCACACTGAGTGTCTGTGTGAAATAAGGAATTATATTTTCACATTTTTCAATAATGTCACCTGTGTCTGCTCACAGTTTGCATCTCTTAGCTTAAAGGGTACTCTGTGCCTGTGTATCATCTCACTCTGTGCCTGTGTCTCATCTCACTCTGTGCCTGTGTCTCATCTCACTCTGTGCCTGTGTCTCATCTCACTCTGTGCCTGCCCCATCTCTCTCTTTGTGTGTGTCATTTCTCTCTTTGCGTGTCTCATCTCACTCTGTGCCTGTGTCTTATCTCACTCTGTGCCTGTGTCTCATCTCACTCTGTGCCTGTGTCTCATCTCACTCTGTACCTGCCCCATCTCTCTCTTTGTGTGTGTCATTTCTCTCTTTGCGTGTCTCATCTCACTCTGTGCCTGTGTCTCATCTCACTCTGTGCCTGTGTCT
Organism: Lissotriton helveticus; assembly: GCF_964261635.1. NCBI lineage: Eukaryota > Metazoa > Chordata > Amphibia > Caudata > Salamandridae > Lissotriton > Lissotriton helveticus. The sequence continues at coordinate 856,790,779 of NC_136072.1, read as the reverse complement.
CATCTCACTCTGTGCCTCTGTCTCATCTCACTCATTACTCTTCTCTCACCCTCCCTCACCCCCGTTCCCTTACTCCGCTTCCCTCACTTATTCTCATTCCCCATGTTTACTCCCCTTTCCCTCACTCCCCTCCCACACTCAACTTCTTTCAGTCCCCCTGCTTTACTTCCCTTCCCCTCTCTTCCCTTCCTTTGCTCCTTTACTCATTCCCCTTCCCTTACTCACCTCACTCCCCTTCCCTCACTCCCTCTCTCTTTGCCTCACTCTCTCCGTCCCATCACTCTTTCACTCCTCTTCAGTCACGCTCACTCCCTATTACTCACCCACTCTCCCTCACTTACCTTTGTTTGCTCCCTCACTCAGTCCTTTTCTCTCACTCTTTCCTTCACTATCTCTATGTCCTCACTCCCTCAGTCCCCTTGTCTTACACTCACTTGCTTTTATCCACCCTCTATCATCCCTCTTTCCTCTACCTCACTGCCCTTCTCTCACCCTCCCTCACCCCTGTTCCCTTACTCCGGTTCCCTCACTTATCCTCATTCCCCATCCTTAACTCCCCTTCCCCTTTCTCTCCTCACGCACTCACCTTTTCCCAGTCCCGCTGCTTCATTCCCCTTCTCCTTCTTTCCTTCCTTTGCTCCCTCAGTCATTCCCCTTCCCTCAGTCACCTTACTCCACTTTACTCACTCCTTCTCTCACTCCCTCTCTCCTCTCACTTCCTCACTCCTGTTCCCTCACTCCCTCTCTGTTACCCTCACTCCCTCTGTCCCCTCACTCTCTCACACCCCTTCACTAACCCTCACTCACCTTCCATCCCTCATTGTTGTGAATGCACCCTCACTCACACCCCTTCCCTGTCACTCACTCCCCTTTCCTTACTCCCCTTTCCTCCTTTAGTTTTAATAACACACATTCCTTTAGTATCTTACTTACCTTCAGTTCATTTCTCTCTCCCTCTGTTCCTCTGTGTCACTGAATCTATCCGCCTCATTATCCTCTTAGTAATTTGCTCTCCCTCTATTTCTTTTTCACTCTCTCTGTCCTTCACCATTCCTTTGTTTCCCTTTCTGTGTCGTTCACTCCTACTTTATTTCTTAGTACCCTTTTATGACTTTTAATCTCCTGCCTTGTCTCTTGTATTTTTAAATAAATATTATAAAAATTATAAGTACATTTTTTTCCCTCTTCCACAGGTATTACATTTATTAAAAATATGTCATTAAGTTTACATTACTTATAAGGTAAGTTTGACAAACAAAATTTACTTGCTCATCACTCTTTTCCTTAACCTCACTACTCGTCTCTCAACCACCCTCACCCCCGTTCCCTTACTCTACTTCCCTCGCTTATTCTCATTCCCCATGTTTACTCCCCTTTCCCTCACTCCCCTCCCATACTCACCTTCTTTTAGACCCCCTGCTTTACTTCCCTTCACCTCTCTTCCCTTCCTTCGCTCCCTCACTCATTCCCTTTCCCTCACTCACCTTACTCTGCTTCACTCACTCTTTCTCTCACTCCCACTGTCCTCTCACATCCTCACTCCCCTTCCCTTACTCTCTCTCTCTCTTAGCCTCACTCTCTCCGTCCTCTCACTCTCTCACTCCTCTTCCATCATGCCCACTCCCTATAACTCACCCACACTCCCTCACTTACCTTTATTTGCTCCCTCACTCAGTCCCTTTGTCACTCCTTCCTTCACTCCCTCTATCCCCTCACTCCCTCACTCCCCTGGTCTTACCCTCACTCACTTTTATCCACCCTCTTTCACCCCTCTTTACTCACGCTCTCTGCCCTTCTCTCACCCTCCCTCACCCCCGTTCCCTTACTTCAGTTCCCTCACTGACTCATTCCCCAACCTTCTCTCCCCTTCCCTTTACTTTCATCCCCCACTCATCTTATCTCAGTACCTATGCTTCAGTCCTCTTCCCCTCTATTTCCTTCCTTCGCTTACTCACTCATTCCACTTCCCTCACTCACCTTACTCCACTTCACTCACTCCTTCTCTCACTCCCTCTGTCCTGTCACATCCTCATTCTCCTTCCCTCACTCCCTCTCTTAGCCGCACTACCTCCGTCCCCTCACTCTCTCAGTCCCCTTCCCTCATGCTCACTCCCTTTAACTCACCCACACTCCCTCACTTACCTTTCTATGCACTCTCACTCAGTTCCCTTCTCTCACTCTTTCCTTCACTCTCTCTGTCTCCTCACTCCCTCACTCCCCTTGTCTCACGCTCACTTGCCTTTATCCACCCTCTATCACCACTCTTTCCTCAACCTCACTGCTCTTCTCTTACCCTTCCTCACCCCCGTTCCCTTACTCCACTTTCCTCACTTTTCCTCATTCCCCATGTTCACTCCCCTTCCCCTCACTCACCTCCCATACTCACCTTCTTTCAGTCCCCTCTCTTCCCTTCCCTTCCCCTCTCTTCCCTTCCTTCGCTCCCTCACTCATTTTCATTTCCTCTCTCACCGTACTTCACTTCACTCACTCCTTGAGAATATGTAAGGAATATAGCTCTTTTTGCAGAATTGGAGGTAGTTCTAAAAAGAACTGTTTTTTTCTTCTTTTTTTCGTTTATTTTTTTTACTTTTTCTGAACGTTTTAAAAAAAATGTTTGAATTTTTTCAGAACAAAAACAAAACTGCGGAATGCCAAACTGCTCAACAGGACCAAAAAAAAGGGGAAAAATTAGTGCCGGGTGGAGCAGCGGTGTTCCTCCTTTCTGCGAACAACAAGTTTGATGCTCTGCTCCCCATAGCAAATCAGTTCATCGCAGTCCTTGCAGAGAAATTTCAGACCTGCAAAGACCGGCTGCACGTTTGAAACTAGTCTTTCAGGTCTTCCGGAAGGTGTTGCTCCTCCAGTGGAGGTGCTGCCGCCATCTCTTCGGGGATTGCGTGCCAGGTCCCTGACACTCTCCCTCGCAAAGTTAGTGGGGTGCCTCCTCTCCACATGCCTGATTAAAGTGGCGCTGCCAAAACTGTACTTCTTTGTTGGGTCACCACGTGACAAGGTAGTGCCACAGATTTTGCAGCACACCTTTGCCGCATTCACCTTCTTTTCACCTTCAGGGAAGGTAAAAAAATTCCAAATAAAGTGCTCTTTTACTTTGCGGCAAGGAGGGTCCTCTGGCACAAACTCTTCATCAGAGTCACTGGAGGTTGTCTGTCTTCCAGCCGTTCTTTAGAAAAAGACATTATGCTGCAGAAGAACCAGGGAACAGCTCTTGCTCTCTCCAAGTTAAATGTGGTAGTGAGGGAAATGGGTGGGGGCTTTCAATATTTGGAAAAAAAACTTTTATGAACCAATGAAAAGTGTTGTTTTAAGGTCACATGGCTTGACGCACTTACGCTACGCGCTCCGGAGTGCTTCCGGGTGCGCTAACGCGGCACGTACGTAGACGCTTCCGGAGGCGCTTCCGGGGGCGCTTACGTGGCGTGTCACAATGACGTTTTACTTGATTTTCGGAAATGTGTTTAGAGTCAAAATACGTTTTTTTGAAATCAAAAATACTACTTTTATGAGTATGCTACTTATTATTTACTTTAAATACATATTTATATTATTTTCACTCGCGGGAATAGCGCTCTCGCTACGTGTACGGGTGCGTTTACGGGTGCGCGTACCCTGAGCGCTCCGGGGTAAAAAGATTAAAAAAAAAAAAACACAGGAAAAATACATTGAAAAATTAAAGTTAGAAAAATATACATTATTTAAATAATGTTATAAAAATTATAATAATTAATAGCTATAAAAAATAGCTATTAAAAAAACCTAATAAACCACTTTAAAAACCGTAGGTTACAAACTCGTTGTAGTTAGGAATTCGCTTTTAAAAAACCTTTGAAATTCACTGAAAAAACCATAGGTTTAACACTTGTTATAGTTAGGAATTAGCATTTAAAAAACCTTTGAAATTCACTGAAAAAACCATAGGTTTCACACCAGTTATAGTTAGCTGAACATTTTACTCTTACAAAACCATTGAAATTCCCACGTTCCAGTTAGTTGGACTCACTATAACTCGCGCCCCCGCAATCCACTGCTGATGATGTCACATATTACATCATTCATGACATGGTAAGTGACATCACTGATGACGTCACTGATGACATCTCAAATGACATCACTGATGACATCACTGATGACATCATTCATGTGATAATACAATGCACCTCCTCACACTCTAATCTAACCTTTGATACATCCAGTGTTAAATACAGACTACCATTCCTGAAACCATTGACACACCAATACCAGTTACTACATACGCACTCACTGATTCCTAAGTCTACACACACATCCACTCATTCACCCATACAATCACTCATACATACAGTCACTCATCAATACAACACTATCATATGCACTCATACACCTATACAGACACTCACACACTGCCACTCATCCATGGAGTTACTCACACACCTAGTCAGTCATGCAAAGAATCAATCACACTCCCATTTCCTCATCTATACAGTTATACACACAAAACCTTACTTATTCAAACATATACTAACAGATACTTACTCTCTTTTACAATCACTGATACAAGTACACATTGATCCATACAGTCACTTACGCAATCACAGGCTCTCATGTATAGTCATTGATATATGCCAACTCTCACATGCACTGTGTTTTACATATGTACTTACTTGGACATGTAGCACTGAGATATCCATTCACTCACAAACACACCCATGCACACAGTCAACCGCCCATACAGCTGTTTCCACATGCACTCTTGAACCCATATACCAAGTGAATCAACTGCTCACACATCTATGCACAGAGTCACACACCTCCCAGCCACCCACACACACACTCAGCCTCACATACAAATACTTGGGCAACCAATCAATAACCAATATAGCCACTCATACAGCTACTGATCAACACATGCAGCAGCTTACACAACAACAGACATAATGATGCACACAATCAGACAGTTTAGTCACTAACCCATGCATCAGTAAGACACATTTAATCACTCACTCATACAGTCAGTCACACACCTACTAAATCCTTCATCCAGATACTTATACATCCACTCATTCTTCAATATGTAAAACATATTTAAACTTTACAGAAACACACAGACACTGGATGATGTCATCAGTGATATCATTGATGTCATTTGAGATGTCATCAATGATGTCATCAGTGATGTCATCAGTGATGTCACTGACCATGTCATGAATGATGTAATATGTGACATCATCAGCAGTGTATTGCGGGCACGCGAGTTATAGTGAGTCCAACTAACTATAACGTGGGAAATTCAATGGTTTTGTATGAGTAAAATGTTCAGCTAACTATAACTGGTGTGAAACCTATGGTTTTTTCAGTGAATTTCAAAGGTTTTTTAAATGCTAATTCCTAACTATAACGAGTGTTAAACCTATGTTTTTTTCAGTGAATATATATATATATATATATATATATATATATATATATACATACACATTTACATTTTCAAAGAAAAAAACAAAGGTTTCAGGGTCATTCTTGTTAGGCTCAGATTTTACTCTCACAAAACCAGTGAAATTCAGCAGTTATAGTTACCTGAGCTAACTGTAACCTATGCTCCCGCAATGCACTGCTTATGATCTCACATATTACATCACAAATGACATGGGGAGTGACATTTATCACTGATGACATCATCCAGGCAGTGTAAGCCTTTTGTAAACGCTTGTGAGACTTAAAGATAGATACTATTACTAAACTACTGCATACGTTAATTTACTATTCTTTTTTAATGCTAATTAGAGATACTGTTTCTAAAATGTCATCTGAGTGATTGTGTGACTGACTGTATCCGTATGCGAGTGGCTGTGTGAGTGGCTATATTGGTGTGTGAGTGGCTATATTGGTGAGTGAGTGGCTGTGTGAGTGGCTGCATGGTTGAGTGACTGTGTGTGTGTGTGTGCTTCTATGGATTTGTGAATGGTTATATAAGTGGTTGTGTGGGTGTGTGAGTGTGTGAATGAGTGATTTTATGGGGGAGTGATTGGTTCTGTTGAAAGTTTGTATGGGTGAGTGAGTGGGGGTGTGAGTGGCTGTGTGGGTGAATAAGTGGGTGTATGAGTAGCTATATTGGGGATGAGTGGGTGCATGAGTGGCTGTACGGGTAAGCGAGTAGCTGTTTGGGCGAGTGAGTGGCTTTGTGAGTAGCTGTATTGGTGAGTGAGTGGCTGTGTGAGTGACTGTATGGGTGAGTGACTGCGTGTGTTAGTGGGTGTATGAGTAATTGAGTGGCTATTTGAGTGGGTGCTTGGTTAACTAAGTGGGTGTGTGAGTGGCTGTAATAGAGAGCGAGTGTCTGTGTGAGTGCCTGTATGGGTGAGTGTGAGGTTGAGTGTGTGCTTCTATGGATGTGTGATTGGGTATTTAAGTGGTTGTTTGGATGTGTGAGTGGGTGCATGAGTGGTTGTAGAGGTGAGTGTTTGATTGTGTTGAGAGGCTGTATGGATGAATGAGTGGGGGTTAGTGGTTATGTGGGCGAATAAGTGGGTGTGTGAGTAGCTATATTTAGGATGAGTGGGTGTGTGATTGGCTGTACGGGTAAGTGAGTGGCTGTACGTGAGGGACTCAGTGGATGAGTAAGTGAGTGTGTGAGTGGTTGTGTGGGTGTGTGAGTGGGTGTGCAAGAGCTTGTATGCATGTGTGAGTTGGTGTGAGTGGTTCTTTACATGATGTCATCAGTGATGTAATTTGAGATGTCAAACTCAACAAGATGATGGACGGAGTGCTTAAACCTTTTGAAAACTCGCCCCCAGTCCAGAGATCTGAGTTAAATCCATTGTTTTTTTGCTCACCATGCCACCCTATTTTGGACCCAGCCATATGCAAATTAGTCTTGACAATGCTATCCATGAAAACAGGCCTGCCCAAACTGCCAGGCCAGGTCCTCCTAGACCGGAAACAATCATCCTGGGACTTGTTTCAGGGTATCATCCCTTAATGGCCAGGTTAGCTTTAATCCAGTGACATAGTTAGTAAGGGGCCCACATCTGCCACTCTTCTTGGTTAGGAAATCAGATCTCTGCACGAGATCGGTAGGATACGCGAAGGGTTCTCTAGATACACACATTTGGTGTTCTTTTAATATCTCAAACTACTGAACAGATTTACATCAAATTACAGAAAGGTTGCTTTCTGGACTAAGAGCTACCTTTCTGCAAAATTTGATATCATTCTGTCCAGGGGTTCGGGCTGTAGGGACTAGAAGGGAGCGGCCTTTGAGAAACATTCTCCTTCCTAGGCACAGTTTTGCCCTTTAAACCTCAGCTTATCACTAGGTTAGCAGAAGCCCCGCTGTTTACAACCAAGTAAAGCATGGAAAGGTGTCAAAAAGAAATAATGTGAAGAAAACAGGCCTAATTAGACTTGTTAATTAATCAGGAAAAAATAATCTGCTATGATTAGCATCAGTGCAGCATTTGTATCCAGATTTTCTGCAATTTGGCCTTGTCTTCTCGGAAATTAGTTCTCAGCAGCGCATGCTTAATAAGGTGCTAGCTCTATTAGCCCTGCCACAAGAAAGGTACTCGCGTTGAACCAAATAACTTTAATAGGAAGGCATGCATTGTGGGACAAAGGCTTTTTTCTCAGCAAATGAACCGCCACCTTGATCAAGAAGTAGTGGTACAAACTCTCTTCAACCTTGTGGTTATTTTCAGTGTATGGGCAAACCAATAATTTGGTAGGAGTAGCAGATACGACGATAAATTGTGAATCTGTAAGCACATATGGGCACTAATATTTCTCAAAAAAATCTACGATTTGAATCCTCCCCCAGTTGTCACCAGTTACCGTAAGTTTAATGGGTACCAGTGCGTTTGCACAAGAGCATGTTTTCAACCCAGGTTTTTGAAAGTGGTACTGTATTGGTGAGAGCAGATCTTTAAAGCTTCCATTATCTTTCTCTTCAATTTTGAGTTTTTTCTTTTACTCTTTCTAATCATTAATACCAACATTGCAGAAAAGGTGTGTTCTCCGCATCAGTGACAGCGGCGTGACGCAGAATGAAGGCACTCCCCTGCAGAGTGAAATGAGTGGCCCATGAGTCTACCATAGCTCACTGATATTAAGGGACATTAGGCTTCATGGGGCCCGCATAAGTGTTGGTGCACCCTCCAACAAGTAAATTAGGCCGGGCAAAACTACAGTATTTAACAAAGACTGCTTGCATCACTTTATACTCTGTAAAAAAATAAAAACAAAAATAAACATTTTTTTTTTAAAAGTCTTTAAAACCTAAGAATTTTTGACCATCGTTGGGGATCTGTTAAGTTTACAAATGCACTACTTACTTCATTTAGTGCAGTGAGTGTGCAGCATGGAACTCTCTACGTGCATGCCTCAATATGCCTATAAGAGTGGGGAGGCAGGCAGCCCCCTGCCCACCCTTTTAGCCAAGTCACTGTTGTGCCAGACATGTTGTATTCATGGCATATTTGAGAAGAGGAAAGAGGGAGATCCCCCTATTAACTTCTATTAAAGCAGAGGCAATTTCATGTGGGAGAGAGCCAAAATATAGCCATTTTTGCTTTAAGAAATCCAGTCTCCTGTCTGAATCCGGTATATTAGCATATATGCCATGGGCAAAGTAGTTATCTGCCACTCTACTACTCTAGCACTGCAGCAATGTTTGCTAATTAGAGGACTAACCTGACAATGTCCCATGCCCTTGATTGCCTAACACACTACATAATATGGCCTTGCCCTAGGTCTGTTCCTGAAAAAAGAGGACTGTCAGTGCCTATTTTCATGTCTTTTGTGTAACTCAATAAACTAATTTGACTATCTGGCAAGGTGTACATTTTTAGCTTCCAATGCCATCAGATTGGGAGTTTAGAAGGCTGCTTGTACTGTGACCAGGCCATAAAAGACCTTACACTACAAATTCATAATCCTTAGGATCAAACAATTGGTCTGGGTTGCAGTATTCTTTTTGAGTTGCAGAATGGTACTTCATAAGATTGGTCAATCGAAGCGGTTACCTTCTGGAAAGTGCTTAGAGAAACATTGAGTCAACGAGCTATCCTTCAATGGCCTTCATTTGGGAATGACCTTTACCAATTCCTCATCTCAGCTGAGCTAGGATGAGTAAGCAGGGCACAACCCTTCCAAGAGCCCCATTAACGCAATTTTAAATCCCCCTTGCACTGCTTCATTTATACTGGATGATGAAGATAGTGGCCACTGGCACATATTTTTGAGGTCAGGACTCGTTTTTCCTTTTTATTTTATTTATTTTAAAGGTTTAATATAGCTCTGGCTAGAACCGGAGGTATCAGAGCACTTTACATGAGCATCAGATCGTAGTTACAGGTTACATCGTTGCAATGGTTACACAGTTATTAGAACATGGCAACATAGTTACTTGTAAGGTCGTGATAAAACAATAAGCACAAAGACGTAAGGGGAAAAGCAGGCAAGGGAAAAGATTCAGGGGAAGGGGGTAGGAGCTTGGGAAGTAGACAGGTAATGAAGGCGGGAAAGAAAAGGGGAGGGTGAAGGGCACAGCATGGAAAGAGGAGGGGAAGGGCCACGGGGACACAAACCGGTAGACCAGTCTAAGCAACGTCCAAAGTCCAGTAAGCTGTGATCCCAGGGGAAGTGGTATCACTTCTCTATCTCTGTTGCGGGAGGCTCCCTTTACGCAGTGGACTCTCTCAGAAGGGTCTCTGAGACTCCAAGGCCTACATACTGGATCCTTCCCCAAAAAGGGGAGAGAGGGAGTGCTTTGGCAAGGGGCGTCATACCATACCTCAGCTGTGAGTGGCTCCCTTGGCGCAGTGGACTCTCTCAGTGGGTTTGCTGAGACTCCAGAGTATAAATATTGGAACTTTCCCCAACAAGGGGAGAAGGAGTGCTTAGTCAAAGTGCATAAAGGACAGGGGGCTAAGCAGTATAGCAGGCAAGGTGAGAAATTCAGGGGAAAGGGGATAGGAGCTAGGGAAGTAGACAAAGAGAGGAAGAGTACTAAATGGGAACATATTTAATTAATGAGTTATTATGTAGCGCTGGCTAGACCCGAAGGAAACAGAGCGGCTTCCATGGGGAACAATAATGTTGCAATTTACATCAGTTAAAAGTTACATAAGTATCAAGAAAAGCAGTTAAAGAACATAGGGGACAAGGTGAATCGCGCAAGGAAGAGTAAGGGGATAGGGTAAAGGGGTAGGAGGAAGATAGGACGTAGAGACGAGGGGAAAATCTGCCCAAGGTGCGGCTGGGTAGGTGATGGCAGGGGGTGGGGGGGAATCCACAACCCATCTCCACTTTAGCTATATGGTAGCTCCACCGGGCATCAGCCAAATTGCTTGGTCTCAACAGTCTGGGGTAAGTTCCGCAGGTTCCAGGTACTGATGTGTAAGCAGGTTAGGGGATAGGTTCACGGTCTGGTCAATGTCCAATTAAGAGTTGTAACTATGCAAACTAGTAAATTCACTCAGGGTTCCATTTCCACAACGATTAGGCTAAAAACGATTGTATATTACTTTTCAACAGAGTGATCGGAGAAATAAGACCTCCAAGGGGGTAGTGAGAGGGAGGGGAGGGAGAGGAGATAGGTGACAGGAGAGAAGGGGGCCTAGGAGGGGAGAAAGAGATAAGAGATAAGACCGTCCAGCCGAGGAGCAATGTCTGAGGGTCGGCAGGATGAAGTCCAACGGACCGAGGCAGAGGACAAGAAACAACAAAATAGTGGCTCCGTTAGCGATCTGCCATTTTGAGCCGTCAGTTCCAAGACACATCACTGGACCATCACTCTGAGGCATCTCCAGCTATGCAGTGACAGGGCAAACTAAGCAGTCACATGTGTGGGATAAATGCGGAAGAACAAACTCCAAGGAGGCAATCTGTGTCTATAAATCCTCAGAGGGAAGGCAGTTCAGGCAGGCCGATTCAAACAAAACCTCAGAGGGTTCCTCTGATTCCTGGGCGTCCCCCATCTGTCATTGCTCTTGGTTTACCCATTTCCGTGGTAGTGTTGTAGGCACCACATGGCTATGCAATGGAATTATAAATACTATTGTCTGGGTACACATTCTAGTGTAGTGTTATGTCTCAATCGCGGCCTCCACTATGTAAGCATGTTAAAGGCAATGTCATTCAGCAGTCCTGTATCACAAACCAGCATAACTAGGAAGCCTTTAGATCTTATTTTGGTCCTGGGATGAAGCTCTAAGCTTAACCACACAAACAGGCAGTGAAGATCGGAGGACCTGTAGCAGAAGCCAGCAAAAACAAGTTTTTCTTGTGGCCACCAGATGGAGCTCTAAGCTTACCCAGGGGATCAGGGTCTCCTGGCTAGGGTGAGGGATACAACGAAAAATAAGTGGTGGTAAAGAGGTTGATAAGATGGCTGCGGGGTGGGAGTGGTGTGGTCTTCACAAAATGGCAGAGAACGAAGAAGTTGGAAGCTATATCATAGTGTATATTCCCAGCAGAGAGAGGGCTGTATCACCTGGATTGATTCCATATTGATTTTCATATCGACTGTAGTATGTAGATTCTATAATTCCTCCTCCTCCTCTCCCATTATCAAGTGCAGTCCAGAAGTTCTGGGAGGATCCTCGCGCCCGCTGCAGGCCACTGCAGCCCTCCCCTTCGGGGATCTATCATTTTTCCTTTCACCGCCCGCTCCATAGATCGCACACAGCGGCCAAGCACCCTGCAGTGTATCAAGGCTCACCGATTTCCCAGGCAGTTCTTCACAGTAATGTCGGCTGCGGAGCAGCCACGTTGTCGTCGCTAGGCACAAGAGAGGGACATCAAGGCCTCAGTCTCCACCCTCCCCCCGCCTGCTCACCAGGCCGCAGGGAGCATTCACCTAAGCCGATGCCCCAGGCCAGCCGCAGCAAGGTAGCGCAAGCGCACCGGGCCTCCACTGTGACCAGTCTCAGCAGGCACCAGTGTGTGATATGTGCATCAGAGTTTGACCAAGCTACAAAGATAAACAGAAATGGGAGAAAGATGGATGAATAGAAAGAGGAGAAATAATGACCAATGGAGAAAGCGGGGAGACAGAAGTGTAGGGTGCTGGAAGAAAAAGGCATGAAGTGAAGTCAAGAAAAGACTGTCTAATGTTGGGTTTTTCAAATACCAAGGATAAGTCATCAGCGGGCTCCTAAGCAGTAATGGCTATCTGACAAAAGTGAAGGGGCAGTGCGAGGGACAATAATAAAAAAAAGTATTAAAAAAAGAACTTTCTGCTGCTTGCCACCCTGCCTCCATGCTCCCCTGCTGATGATGACCAGGCTCCCAGACTCTCCTACACCAACCTAGACACTGCTCACATGCTGGCAATAACATTACCCAGCATGAGAGAAGCACCAGGAGTGGTCTGATCAGTCTGATTATTTTTAAAGCACTCTGAGTTAGGGCTATATGCTCTACAACTTGAGTGCGAGGCCCCCTTGTAGTCATTTCTGTGGCTACATTTTGCAGCTGGAAGAGTCTGAAAAAAAGCTCAGCACATGTTTATGGTGCTTGTTAATAAAAATGCTTTCTTTTTTAAAAATGTTGGGATCATAATTACAAAGCCAATAGGTCTACTCTATATATATTGGTGCTCTGCCCCCTGTTATAGCCAATAGGCCCGCCTTTTATGTTTTTGGATTTCTGACCCGTTGATGAAGCAATTAGGTCTGCCTTACTTAAAATGTCGGTACAAAAGGGGGTGGTGATGGACGGAGCATCTGAACCAATCAAACACTCACACCCAGTCAAAAGATCTGGGTTTGATCCATCACTGTTCTTTAGCCCACTCTGCCACCCCAGTTCAGACATGGCTATATGCAAATCAGTCTGACCCTGTGCCTCATGGGAACAGTCCAGCCCGAACTGCCAAGCCATGTCTTCACATGAAAGAAGTGCAGACACTTAGAGTAACTGTATTTGTCCATTTAAAGCACCACCTGCTATACATTCACCGCAAACATTTGTAGAACACCTAAGCATTCTGATGGCACCTCCCTTGCTTGGACCCTCCTTTACTGGACCCTCCATCCTCAGGTTCTCCCACACATTGGCGCCCATCTTCAAAATGGGAGGACGATTTTCAGCTTTACCAACCAGATGCAGTGAAGAGACAACCCTGTGTCCTGGTAAGATAATTACAAACCTTGCTTGTCGCATTGTACAATTTGAATTTACACATTACACTAACTGTTGAACAATTTTTATTCAGTGAGATGTGGAGCATTTTTATGTGTTTGAATACTATTAATCTACACTTTCACAATTGCTTTATAAACCTTTTTGCTTTCTCAAATTTGCGTGAAAAAGCACTATTTGCTCACTTTTCCTCCCCAAATTTTTGGGAAGCGAGAACCACCAAACTCCTCTTATGAAAGTGGCCCTCGCTTGCGATAGGGCACTCACCCCAAACCCCCTACCACTTTCAAAATGTCACCAGCCACCACAGTTGTACACTGGGTGATTTCATCATGGACTTAAAATGCTTTGTTGGTTTTAGGCATAGCTTGTCTGTTCACAGTGGGTCATGGCAACTTTACAGGGCATTCACTAGAAAGAGCAGCCCAGCACGGTGATAGAAATCCTAATATTCTTTTGATGGAGCAACGATTCACATATTCCGAAACTTGCTTGTATTCAGCCTTCTCTAAATAACTTATAATATATTAACCAACATGTTTTGTTTATTAATATTTACATTTCACGAAATTTCTAGCATCTAGGGGAAGCTGGTCTATGTTCTTTTACTAACACTAACTCTAATGCATTAAAATGGATGCCGAAAACGCGGGAAACTTTCTGCGCATGCGTCTGCCACACTCACGTGGTGTGACATACCTCTTTGCTTGGTGGGAAAACTTTGCTTCTGCACACTAATGCCAGAAATGGCTCTTTAATTTTCACATGCTAATGCCTATGCTGCAGCTTGTACTAAACTTGCTCGTTCTGCTTAATCATTAATGCTCAAGTTAAAATAAAATAATGGGGATAGAGTAGAGATAAGTGGTATACAGTGCATTAATTTATTTCTGTATTCTAATATGCTTCTTTTTGACTTTTCTACTAGCTCGTACTTTGGGCCTGACCCCTGATACATCTTCCATCTTGAATGACTCTGCACATGCGCACCCTGACTCTGAATTTGCTGAAGCATTGGCATTGAACCCCTGCCAACCCACTTCTTACCCGCGATGTGCCTGGAACCTGCTCATCTGAACTCTAGAAAGGAAGCTACCAAATACAATGTATTCAAAATGTGAACCAATATTGTTGGGCGGAATAAAATCATGGGAAAATAAAATTGTGGGTGGGGATTCAATCAATATGATTTAAATTGAAATTACATCATCTTAGTATGGTATGATGACCTCTCCTCGTCTTTTCAACCCATCACTGAAGGGGAACACATAGATTTGCAACATTTAGGGGTGGTATATTGCCCCCGAAATGGTATAACTAAGGTAGGCTCAGATGGAGAAATTGTCCGACTTGTCCGAAAAGCTGACCTGTCACTGACCCAACGCATTCAATAGGCGGTCGAGAGCAGAGGTGCTGGCGGAGCACTCTGTCAGAAGAATCAATTACCCAATTGGGGTACTAATTGGCTTTCCTAGAGAGACGGGTGTGACGCTGGCGTTGCACTTAGCTGAGGTCACCTGTCCTGATCTGCACCTGTTTTTTCCCGTGGGCACCTGATTAGTCGAGAGCCTGGTCCTGGTTCGTATTTTGCCCCAGCCCGTGGACAGGATTGGTCATTGCACCATTCTAGGTAAATATAATCAATATGAGATGTCCTTGTGCTATTTCCCTTTCTCACCCTTCCCAGGTACCAATGTTTAAGTGGGGTTACTGTGATTTCTTACAAACTTTATGTCCTGCTGGCTATATTTTTGCTTGTAAAATTTATGATTGCAAGATTGCGGCCCTTTTCATTTGACTCAGAAAATCTATCATAGATAAAGGTTTTAAAACTTTCCCCAAGTCTAAGGTTATTATAAGAAAATATAATTTGTTTAAATATTACCTGTTTATGCTAACTCTCTGATCCACAGGACTTATAGCAAGGTGACAAGAATTGGAAGTCATGGTTTACAGGTATAAGTCCTAAACAGACCTCCGGGCAAACTGATAGAGTGATTACATTTGTAAATTGTTTAGGCAAGACTACTAGTTCAAAGTGTGAATGTTATATGGGCCAGAGGTGAGTATGGTAAACTGAGCTAGTTGATCCCTGCGCGCTCTATCACTTTTATGAAATTTGAGAGTCTAATATTTCATGCACCAACAAGAGCACTGTATCACTGGGAGATTAGAAGCAATATACCACCAGGCTATTATCTATAGAATTTGCAAAGGAGTATTTGAGCTACAGTGTTGGAGTCTCTGTGCTTAAGTAATGGTAGTTATTACTGTAAAAGGAAACGGATTTGCTGCTGGTAAATGAAATTGTTATATATGTGTCACACCGAGGGCCACTAGTGTGAATGGCAGAACTTAAGTCTGGTAGTTCACTGCTATGGTGTAGCAATAGTTGGTAACAAGACCGTTTACCTACTAATGCTACAAAATAAAGGAATTCCAGGCGAATCTGGCATGGTATAACTGGGCACCCCAGAGCAGCTCTGGAAAGGAGGGAGCACAGAATCTGTAATAGAAGAAAGAGAAGGCACAAAGTCGTGGGATGGGTGGAAGGAGGCCAGGTATTATTTTCCATTCGGAACAGAGAGGAGAGGCCATGATAAATATGGCTTCCCCATTACAGTTGAAAGCAGAGGCAGATGATTTGGGGGCCATAAAAAACAAAATTATAGATGGAGAAAAAAGTGGATTGCGCAAATGTTTTTCATCTCCGTGATCTGAGTGACATAATGGATAACTTGAGCTTCTGTCCCGTTGTCTATTTGATGTCATTCACAAGCCATCTGTAATTCTAAGTGTCATGCATGAATCATAAAGCCAGTAATACATTGCTATAAAACTGCAGCAGTGGGTTACAGAACTTGTTAACCACTGTTACTGCATCATAAAGGATTTCCAAGCTGCCCCTCTGAGATTCTGTCAGTGAGCAGTGCTGGAAAGCAGGGAGCAATGCTTCCACAAGAGAGTGAGAGCAAAGCACAAGTGGTAGGGGTAGCTGGCACTAGCAGGAGACAAAGTATTTTATTGGGGTTTATTTTTTTGTTTTGTTTTTTCAGACAGGGAGAGAAGGTCATGTTATGTCTCGGTCATTACTCCTCTGCCCCCTGCATAGTGGTTAATTGTGAAAGCAAGAACAGTTAATTTTGGGCCCATGCATAACATGACATTATAAAAAGTGAATATGTGGCACTGTTATCCATGGTCCTGAACACTGTGACAAGACTCACTTAGACGTTTTCTATTTTTATCACAGGCTTGTTTGCAGATTTTTTAAAATCTCTTTTAGTAGAAAATGTGAAGTTTTAGTCACATGCAGAGGTGTTAGTATCAAGTCAGTGTCCTCTCTAGGCAGACAGATTTTCATTGTTTTTCTTTATGAGCTCAGCCATACCATAATGGACGCTCAAAGTGGAAGCTGAGAAGTTTTTATTATTTTACCTATATGAGCATGTTATCTGTATTATTAGATGTTTCAGCCTTACAATGGTCTACCCCCAAAGGTTTTGCCTTTCTCCTCCATTTTTGCTGAAATTGTTTTTGCTGGCCTTCAGACTCTGTACGCTTTACCACTACTAACCAGTGCTAAAGTGCATGTGCTCACTCATTAAAACATTGTAACTTTGCCCTACCCCTAATTGGCATATTTAATTTACTTATAAGTACCTAATAAAGTGGTACTACACATACCCAGGGCCTGTACATTTAATTCTGCCAGTGTCCCTGTAGCACTTCTTGTGCCACCCACTTAAGTTGCATTTTAAACATGTCACAGGCCTGCCATTGCAGACTGTGTGTGCAGTTTTAAAATCCCATTTTCACATCGCAAAATAACCCTTTTGCCAGCCCCAAACCTTCCTTTTTAATACCCATGAGGTACCCCTATGGTAGGCCTTAAACAGCCCACAGGGCAAGGTGCAATGTAGGTAAAAATTTAGACAGTTAATCTTAAGTTTTACATGTCCTGGTTGTGAACCCTTAAATTTGTTTTTCACTACTGCAAGGCATGCTTCTCCAATAAGATAACATGGGACTTATCAGATTTGATAAGCTGTAATTTCCAAATGGTAACAGGTAATCGGTTCATGCTTGGTGTCATTGGCATTGTAATGAAAAATCCTCTCATGATAAAATCGGATATTAAATGACAATTTTGAAAATGCCACTTTTAGAAAGTTAATAAATACAACAAGGAGGGGAGAGGAGAGATTAAATGGGGTGGATTCGGTATCCCCAAGCATAATTTTATAAACAGAAAGAATACACACCTGGGTGTTTCTAGAGTAGTCCCCACGGTGGTGGAGAGCACTCGGTCTTCTTTTGATACCCCTCACACACCAAAAGGACCCTTGGTGTCATGCTTCATCATGGGGGTCTTCACACCCCTCTACGGGGTACGGCGTGCTACTAACCGATGGAATACGTGGGAGCACTTAAATGGTGACTATGTGTGGTGTGCGAAGGGGTTATGTTATTCAGTAAGTGGTGGGTTTGGTGGGTTTGGAGTGAAGATAGTGAAACATTTTTTAAAAGAGCATGGCGCGTGAAGTCTAATAAATTTTAATATGCTTCCGTGCTGGCACTGTTAAAAGGTTTGTGTCGAGGTGTATGTGTATATTAAAGTACACCACCTCATTAGTGCGTCAACATGTTTCGATGCAAAGCATCTTCTTCAGGACAGGGGTGCACAATCCCCACCTGAACAATGCTTGAATCTATATTTGTTTGTGAGCAAGGACGAGAAAAGTAGGTTGGACTGTGTTCATCTCGCAGTCATGGACCTCACATCCACCTTTGATAGAGTGAATAGAAACAAGCACTGGGCTATTCATAGGGGTGGATCGCAACATTGTGTACTTCTTAAGGAACCTGCATCTTGATAGTTCATCAATGGTTTGATATAATAATGACAGTACCTGCACTGAGCCTTTTAAAGTGAAGCCTGGAGTGCACCAGGGATGTATCCTGGCCAGATTCCTCTTGACGCTGTATATTGCTCTCTATTATCAACCAGCCCGCATTGCCCGTGGGTGTGGTCCTGTTTTATACTTAAATTACTTTATGCAGATGATGCATTCCTTTTGTCTTCGACTTTGGAATGCACTCTTTTTTTTATGGAAGGTTTAGAACTGTCCACCAACTATGGTAATTCCAATGTGATGATTTTGGGGCCCAAAACTATGAAAAAACTAGAAAGTTCTCTGCAAATGTCCATGCATTGGTGACTGTTCTCTCCATTCCATATTCAGGGGACACACTTGACTGTGCATCTTCTTGGTCCCCACCTTTTGTCGAACAAGAAATGTTCCATGCTGAGGATAACTGGGACGATTAGTGGCTTTGGCTCCAGATTGGGCAAGAGGCCCATGGAGGTAATGCTCAAATTGTATGAGGCCAAGTGTGTCTGAGTTTCCATGTATGGGGGATATAAAGGAGTTGCCTCACTACAGACTATCAAAGACAAACTTTGTAGAAGGTTGGGTAACCCTCAGTCCACACCTTTCTATGTCATCCACCAAGAATTGGGTCTCCCTTATTTGAGTGATGCAATTGGTTTTCATCCCCTCATTAAGTGCATTAATATCCGGACCAGACCAAAGCTCAAGTTGAATCGCGGATCCTTCAAGACTACCTTTACCTGAATAGATGGTACTCAATACTGTGGTTAAGGTATGTGAGTAATTTCTTAACTGCTTTAGGGGCAAGTGAGGTTTTTAAGAATCCAAAGAAGATTGGGAAGGCTTATCTTCTGTGGATTTGCAACAATTTCCTCAGGTGGAGATATCAAGGGAACAGAAAAAGCCTGCCAAACCAACAGTCAGGGGTCACATTATACTACAGAAGGATTTCTTTATGGAAGGTCCTAAATGCGCATCACCGATTTTTATTGATCCATTTTAGACTGGCCTTGTACCACCCACCCCACCACCTTCTGCACAAACCCACTTCCTCTCAGTCTAAAGCTGCCATCCTTTCTCACATTGATAGCAGAGAGCTGGCACTGCACTTACAGTGGCTCTGTGAGTGCTGCACATCAGTGACGAAAAATTTCCCTTTCAGTGCTGCTCTGCAGATACCACTGCTATCGGAGAAGGAAGTTTGTACGGCTGCAGTGCTGCCCTCATTATCCCATCTCCTTTGGTTCTGTGGAGACCCAGGAGAGGCAGGTGAGACCACCAACCATCATTCCTTCTCCATGCTCTTCCCTCTGGAGACCAGAAAAGACTACAGAATAAAGGAGAATTAAGTGCTTCACCTGTGCAATGTCAAAATCTTTGGTTAACCACTTTTGTAGCAGCAGTACAATGAATAATCAGATTCCCATCTGTTCTAATCAGGTTGTTCATGCTGACGGCTTTCAATGGATGCCATGTACAACATATAAAATGATATATGGGCAACAGTAAATTACAGGGATGTTTTTCATAGAGGGGTTTTGAGTGACATGAAATAGACAACAAGAGTGAGGTGAGGTGTTATTCGCCTTTAACCCATCTATTACTTTATGTTATTCATACCCACACGGGCCGACAACGGTAGAGTGCAGGCTGGCTACAGGGACAATTTAGGCCTGCTGAACAAGACTGCCTTAAATCCTGGTGGCAGAACATTGCGAGGCACAAACAGCTGCAATGGCAGGCCTGGGACATGTTTAAAGGGCTACTTAAGTGGGTGGTCCAAGAAGTCCTGCAGGCCCACTAGTAACATTTATTTTACAAGTACTGGGTGTATGCTTCAGTTCCGAAGCTTTGCGAAGTGGCGATACGAGGGCCTGCATTTCCCCGAGGATCCAGTTGATGAATGCTTGTGATGTGAAGTCCGATGTTGAGGCTGCGTCGTGCAGTTGAGGTGATGCAGTGTGTTCCGAGGAGATGTGAGGTTGTGATGCGAGACCCTGCTCGGTTGTAGAGGCTTCTGTCGATGACAGATATGAAAAGCAGGGGCCTGTGTCAGGAAAGCTTAACCCAGACGGCTGTTCTAATGTGGGCTGCAAGGTCAATGTAGAGTCCTTCTGCTGAGCGAACCTACACAGCAGAGGTGATGCGTTGGTTCTGCTTGTGATAGCGCCACACAACAGGGGAGATGCATCGGTTCTGTTGGGTCCAAAAATGGGCTGGCAGAGTACCTTTAGGCCCACTTCCACAGGTCCAGGACTGTGGTGGCATCACTTGACACAGTAGGTTTCACTGACAGCAGAGTTCAGATGCTGCGTTCAAGGTCATTGGAGCTTTCTGTCCCGGAGGCTCTAGTCAGGAGGCCCTGGAGTCACTCTGGAGTCCTGGGGTCTACAGATGCAGGTCCAGTCCTTCTCACCCAGGCATGAGGGCAGCAGATCAGCACAGCAGGGAATCAGTCCTTAAGAACAGAAGTCAAGCAGAGTGGCAGTCCTTCTTCCCAAAGGGCCAGAAGAGTTGATGTCTGAGGTCCAATATTTATACCTGGGCCTTCCTTCGAAGTGGGAGATGCTTATAGAGGCTTCCTCTTGAAGTGCACAGGGTTCCTGCCTCTCCTGCCATGGTTCCAGACTAACTACAAGGAGTATGCAGCCCTTTCTGTGGAGTCAGGACACAGCTTATTCAAGTGTAAGTAGGACTGCGTCTCGCTTCACCCTTCCATCGTGCCAGTGATGGCCTATCAAGGCACACTTAAGCTCTCCATTGCGTGTGGCTAAATAGGAGGAATACACAAAGCACAACTGTCATCTACACCTAGTCATGTGACCCAGAGGCAAGCTACAGAATCTAAGTAGTTAAGACAGGAACATGCCAACTGTCTAAAAGCAGCATTTTCAAAAGTATAATTTAAAATCATATTTTACCATAACAGAGGACATTTCATTACAAGTGCAAAGACACCAAACATGAACTGTTTATCTGTTACCATTTGTAAATTACAGCTTATTAAATATGATACGGTAAGTCCAATGTTATCCTATGGGAGAAGTAGGCCTTGCAGTAGTGAAAAGCAAATTTAAGAGCTTTTCACAACCAGGACAGGTCAAACTTAAAATTACATGTCCACCTTTTAAAATACATTTCACTTTGCCCTGTGGGCTGTTCAGGGTCTACCCTAGGGGTGAGTTATAGGTTTTAAAAAGGAGGGTTTGGGTCTGCCAAAAGGTTTTGTTTGCCAGGTCAAAATGGCAGTTTAAAACTGCACACACAGGCTGCAATGGCAGGCCTGGGACAGGTGTAAATGGCTTAAGTGGGTGGCACAAGAAGTGCTGCAGGCCCGCTAGTAGCATTTAATTTACACTTCACAAGGGACATATAGGTAAATTCAATATGCCAATTGGGGTAAGCCAACGTTATCATGGTTTAATGAGCAAACACATGCACTTTAGCACTGGTTAGCAGAGTTAAAGTGCTAAGGCCAGCAAAAATGGAGGAGAAAGGCAAAATGTTTGAGGGAGACCATTTTATGGCTGACAGGTCTAACAATACAGATAATATCCTAATATAACTAAAATAATAAAAACATGTCAGCTTCTACTTTAATGGTCCATAATGTTATGGCTGGGCTCATAATAAAAATAATGAAAATATGTCAGCCTAGACAGAAAACTGAAATGATATGAACACCTATGCGTGAGACTAAAACTTCACACTTTCTACTAAAATAATCTAACAAGCCTATAAAGAAAATAGAAGACATCTACGTGAGCCTTATCACAGTGTTCATGACAATGGGTAACAGCGCCACAGGCTCACTTTTTATAATTTCATGTTAAGCATGGCCCCCAAAATCAGCTGTTCTTGCTTTCTCAATTTTCCACTATGCAGGGACCAGAGGTGTAATGATGGAGAAACAACATGACCTCTCCTCCCTTTCAGAAAAAAAAATAAATAAGAATACAAGGCTTCCTGGCAGTGCCAACTATTCCTACCACTCTGCGCTTTGCTCTCACTCTCCTCCAAAAGCATTGCCCCCTGATTTCCAGCACTGCTCTGACAGGCTTTCGGAGGAGCAGCTTGGAAATCCTTCATGAGGTAGTAAGAGTGTTTAACAAGTTCTGTTACCACTGTTGCCGTTTCATAGCAATGAATTACTGGATTTAAAATTCATGCATAACAGAATTATAGAGTACTGAGTTACAGGGGTGTTTTTCACTGAGGGTTTATGAGTGACATCAAATAGACAATGAGAGAGAAGCTCAAGTTATCCATTATGTCACTCAGATCGCAGAGATGAAACAATCAGGAAATACATGTTTTTCTCCATCTATAATTTTTTGTTATTAATGGCACCCAAATCATCTGCCTCTGCTTTCAGCTGTAATTGGCAAGTCATACATATCATGCCCTCTCCTCTCTGTTCCAAATGGAAACAAATACATGCCCTCCAGCCACCCAACCCACCCCTCGACTTTGTGCCTTCTCTTCCTTCTTTATAGATTCTGTGCTCTCTGCTTTCCAGAGCTTCTCTGACATACTCTGTTATAGCCTTGCTAGAATTGCCTGGAACTCCTTTATTGTGTTGCAATAGAAAAAACCAGGGTTTGTTAACAACTATCGCTACACCATAGCAGTGAACTACCAGATTTAAATGCTGGCATTCACACTACAGGCCCTCAGTGAGACCCATACATAACATTTAATTTACCAGCAGCAAGATACTACCTTACTGTAGCTCAAAGACTCCTTTGGAAATGCTATAGATGATAGCCTGTTGGTATATTGATTATAATCTCACTGTGATACAGTGCTCTTGTTGGTGCACAAAATAATACTCTCAAATTTCATATAAGCATAATAGAATTTCTATCACTGTGCTGCTCTTTCTAGTGAGTGCCCTGTAAAGGAGACATGGCCCACTGTGAACATCCAAGCTATGCCTAAAAACAACAAAGCATTTTAAGTCCATAATGACATCACCCAGTGTACAATATCCAACGGATGTCCTCTTTGGTTGTTAAGGGGCCTCCTTTCAGGTGGAAGGGAAGTTACCAGTGCATCTATATATTTTTTTATGGTTGCTCTTGCACATTTCTGAGACACTAAAACTCAAAATCCTTTCTAACAAGACTCAAGCTTAATATCTGAATTTGCTTCGACAGGAAAGACAGGCTCTGGGAGACAGCAAAAAGTGGAGCATGTCTGCACAAGCCCTCGGCGAAGCAAGACATGCAAATGTCATGGCCAGTATACCGCTGTGGATGGGGAAGGAAAGAGAACTTTTATAGGCGGAGGCAGTCGGAAGAGACTATCAAAGAATGAGAAGTGATAGTGGCAGCTCCTGGTACATTTCGCAGACAATCAAGACCTCCCTGATAAAGGAGTCTTCAGAGTATAAAAGGAATCTTCTTTCAAGGAAGGATATGCAGATTGATAGGAGATTGCAGGACCCAGTGTTAATTCCACCTTATTTTTTTCAGGGATCTTTACCAAGAACCAGTCCCCTGAATTGGAGAGTACCTACAAATAGTGATGCCAGGGGGTTCTTTATTGAGAACCATTGCACAGAATAAGAGAACGGAGAGAAATTTGTTGAGAACATTTGGGAGAGAGACACTAGAGGGACTGTTTGATGATGCTAGAGTAGTGAAGGGACATACCTGGGGAACAAAGCATTGACTGAATGCAATTTAATTGGCACATTCATTGGGGGAGTAATATAAGTTTTGTTATAATTAATCCCAAATCTGCCTAAATATTTTATACCCATGCTTGGGAAATTTCTCTGGCTCATGGCCTATGAATGAATAAATGAATGAGATCTTGTAAAGCATGAGCAGTGACTTTTAAGGTATCAGGTGGTGTGGGAACACGTTACTCTCAGTGTGGCTGGCACACGTTATAGTACATTTTTGGTTGTTCCAAAACATGGCCCCTTTGGCCAAATGCTATGTTGGTGGATGCACTATGAGAAACTTTGGGCCCCCGTCTCAACGCACTAGGCAGCTAATGATGTGTAAGACCCCTGTGGCCCATATTAGGACAGCACACACCTTCCACACATGCACGTCCCTTTAGGAGGCCAACCATGTTTCAAACACTCATTAGCAATACAGAAGCTATAGATAATTGGTTTTAGGTGTACCCCAGTAAATACCTTTCAGTGTCGGAAGCGTATAGCAAACGGAGACGATCACTAGATGAGTGGGTGAAAAACTGTTTATTAATTGATAAAAACCATAAACATTACAGAACATACATTCAACATACCCTCCAAGTTATCATCAAAAAGAGGAAATATAAAAAAGAAACAACGCATTAAAAACATCCCCTAAGCACGAAATATGGAAACCCTTGTGCTGCTGCCAAGTTTCCCCACCAGGACTGATATTACAGGGGCCAGTCTCATTAGCCCCAACCGAAGGGTAAAATACATATTGCTAAAACGGCCAATCTCGTTGACACCATTGCACCTGCTGGGGGGACATCTATGAAAAGGCAAAGCGCAGAGTGCAAACCTGCATATGTCCAGGTCATTATCACTAAGGAGATTGTTTATCTAAAACAAAAACCTATTACCTCCCAACCTAGTCTAAAATATCACTATTAAAGTGGCTAACCTGGTCACTGTCAAATGTGGGTTCCAATACATAAAGTGCTCATACCTGAATATAACCAAGACTACAACCAGGCAAAATAGGTGAGTTAAGCATTGTTATTCTTGGTACACCTCTAGTAACACAACCTTAACCTAAACAAGCGGGATAACAACTATACATGAAGTGCATATATATATATATATATATACTGCATATAAACGGCCTCAACAATGTGGTCAATGGAGTTAGGGCAATGTTGGTCTTACTACACCCTATCAGCCCACCTTTGGCTTGAATAGGGCTGGGCAGCCATTATCCATAGGCGCTGAAGTGATTACTATATTGTCTGTCAAAGCAAAACCCTCAACTGGGCAAAGTGGGGGATTAGGACTTATTGTTCTTACTACCCCCCCCCCTGAGCAGCTCAGCCTTGACCATGCAAGGTGGGATGGGGAGGGGAGAGTTAATATTCCTCCTGCACCTCTTTCAGACCATCCATATACCTTCAACCCCCACCACAGGCTCCAGCCTCAGGCAGCCTTGGGCCCGATGTGGAATCTTTGGCCATAACCAATTCTTTTAAAATATCCATAAACTGCACCAGCCGAATATTAAGCATGAGGTTCCATGGGGTCAATTATTCCATTGCTGCTTATCTGCAAGTTCTGATCCCTAAGGTCTTGAACTCGCTTCGCACTGCTGCAAGCCTAAACAGAGGCAGATAGAGAAGATGCACAGCAGCGTTTCTTTTGACTGATGACAAACACTTGTCCTGTAAGCTGGCATCTGAACCCAATATTATTTCACCTCCATATGAGAGAGCTGGGAACAATTTTGACTTGATTACTGTAACCAAGGGTTTAAGATTATGACCCCAGAGATATTTTGCTAGGGTGGAAAAAGCGCAGTTTAGGGCCAAAGCTTTTCCTCTATTAGCTTCCTTTTGTGGTGCAAACTAGGTCATCAAGTCTAACTTGACCCTTAGATAAACATAGCTTGATGACTCGTCTATCGTAGAACCATTAGCCATTTGTTCTGCTTGGAAATGAGCTAATTAAATGGGATGACCTTGGTTTTCTTAAGGTTCATCTCTAGCTGATTATCAACTGCATACACAGCTAAGTGGTTGTAGTAATCACTCCAGGCTGGTTGAGATGTTTTAGGAGTATTTATTGTAGATCAACAGTACAGCAGTAATACAGCCTTACCAGGAGCAGCCATTAAGGTGCTCTGCCCTTCTCCAACTGTGTTTTCCAGAGATCAACATTCTATATAAGATCATTCTTACAGAGTTCCACTGGTGGAGCAATGGATGACATAAACTACAATATAGCTAGGATACAACAGTGGTTGATTACCCTTTGTAGCCCTACTTTGGTGTTGTTGAGCAGGTCATCTGCATAAAAGATGTTTGCCAGGGGAAGACCATCAACACTCGGGCGTGAGTTGGCAACTCATCAAGAGCCGGAGAAAGGTCTCAGATATGCAGAGTGAATAGGAGGGGGGTGAGGACACACCCCTGTTTTAGGCCACTTGATGTCCTCATCTCCCTGGACAGATGGATTCCTTCTCCAATCTTGATCTTAATCCAAGTGTTTGTGAAGAGCAGCCTTTTAGCCCTCAGAAGGCTGTGAGCGACCCCCAATGCTAAAGCTTTTCCCACCACTTGTCCCGTGGGACATGATCAAATGCCAATTTCAAGTGGACAAAGCACAAATACAACAGCATACTGCTGTCATTTGCTCTGTTCATGATAAGTCCTACAGCGAAGAAGTTTGAAATATAAGGATTGAAACTTGCAGGACCTGGTGTTAATTCCTCCTTATTTATTTAGGGTCCCCTGAATTGGATAGTACCTACAAATTGGTGTTAGAAATTGGGGTCTCTAGTTGGCAAGGGCTTGCACCTTTGTCCAAATAGGGACCCTTCTTCCTAGTCAGGATAAGGGAGTTACACTACTAAAATAACCACTGCTCACCCCCTTGGTAGCTTGGTACGAGCAGTCAGGCTTATCTTAGAGGCAGTGTGTAAAGCATTTGCACATAACCAACAGCAATACAGTGTAAGCACTACAATAGGGCACCACACCAGTTTAGAAAAATATCCAATATTTGTATATACTTAAAACAAGACCAAAACGATAAAAATCCACAATACAGTACTTAAAATTAAGCATGGGCGTAAAATCCGTTCCGCTCGCGGAATTTTCGGATTTTCGGAAAATTCGCAATCCGCGAACTCTCGCGAATTTGCCGAAAATCCGTAAATTCGCACGCTGCGGATTTTTTTTGCTTGGTGATACAATTTTGCGGCGAGCGGCGTTCACTTACCATCATTCAGCGTTTGCAGAGTTGTTTTTCTCCATATTTTGCGTGTGCTGCGCCATTTTGGATCTTGCTGCGGGATCCCGCGGGAGTTTGGCGACCGCGATTACGTCATCGCGGCTTGCCACCTTGCACAGCACACATCGCGAGAGTTCGCAATTGTGAACACGTAGATGCGGCGGGCAGCAACAATCTCGCACTCGCGAAATTGCAAAATTTGCAATTCTGCACAAGAAATCCACCAGCAAGCAGCATAAACCTTCTGGAAATGATGATTTTTATCAGAATAACTCCTCAGGTTGACATTTGCCTGCACTTTTTTTTGCAAGGAATCCATTTTGGGGGGGCGGGGGAGGAAGGAAGTGCCCCACAGTCTCCAACTTCCTGTTTCTGTCCAGCAGGCTCCTCCCAGTGCTTTCTTCATGTGCTGGTCACTTTCGTTTGGACCTTGACCTGGAAGGATTACTTTTTGTGGGTGCTGCTGGATATTTGGATTTGAGGCCTTTTTGACTTTCTTTGGATCACTTTTGGATTAGAAATCAACTTTCACAAGTAACTTTGTTTGGGGCATTACAGTTGCTGCAACTACAATTTTGGAACTTTTTCAGAACATTAAATAAAATATATTGTGGCTAGCCACAGTATCCAGTAGGACCAGGGTTGGTTATGGGTGCATGATACAACTGTTTTGTTGAATTTAAACATCATTGAGGCCATGGATGGGCTGGGATTGCGCTTAATTTTGTGTTTTTTGTCGATTTTTTGGGGCTGCTGTTGGGGCCTTTTGCCCAGGGGTAGTGAGTGGTGCATGGACTGAGTCTGCCTGTGGGGTCTTTTTAATGTAAACATCCTGGATGGCATTGGATTGTGGTGATTTTTGTGTGATTTTCGTTTTTTTTTGGGGTGTACTGTTAATTTGGACTGGCCATGTGGGTGGTGGTGGTGGCCATCTTGAGTGCTGGTACAGGCAACATGTGCTTGGGGTTCAAGGGGCCATTTTGAAGAGAGGCAGTGTCTGAGGCCTGCACTTATTTTGCCTAGCTTTCATCCATTATGCCCAGGGGTAGTGAGTGGTGCATGGGCCTAGTCTTTCTGTGGGGTGTCTTCTTGAATTTAAACACCATTGAGGCCATGGATGGGCTGGGCTTGTGCTGAATTTTGTGTTTTTTGTCGTTTTTTTGGGGCTGATGGTGGGGCCTTTTGCCCAGGGGTAGTGAGTGGTGCATGGGCCTAGTCTTTCTGTGGGGTGTCTTCTTGAATTTAAACACCATTGAGGCCATGAATGGGCTGGGATTGTGCTGATTTTTGTGTGTTTTTTCGACTTTTTGGGGTGTATAACTGATGTTCCTCTGTCTTCCATTGCTTGTAGGTGCACAAGAGAACCACCAGTGCCAGGAAGAAGTCCTGCTGCGGTGTGTGCAGCACAACGTCACGTGTGGCCACAGACAACTCTGCAACTTGTGCAACTGCGGCCTGCTGTTCAGAGTGACATCAGAAGAAGATGGCCCCAAAAAAAGTTGCCCGTAGCTCCTCTAGCAAGAAAGATGCCAGTAAGGAGCAGAAGAAGCAAGTGGCGCCACTTACCAAGGAGACTGGTGTGATGATGACCGCCACATTTTTTGGGATAAAAAAAAGTACGCCTGCAGCAGCAGCGGGTTCTGCTGGGGACCAAGCTGGGAGCAGCACCTCCGCTCCATTGGGCTCAGTGCCACCACCACCACGCCAACTTAGGTCCAAGCCCTTGAGTGCTGCAGAGGCAGCCAGTATAGTTGTTCTATCACCATCGACCAGTGATGTTGGCTCATCGCAAGAAAGTAGCAGCAATGTCCCTCAATCAACACAGGTTGTTGTAACTCATCTGACGAGTGTTGAACAACCACAGCCGCAACAACAATCACATGTGCAAGTACAAGCCCAAGTACATGTGGAAGGAGAGGCGGCGCAAGGAAAGGAGCAAGCAGAGGTGCATGGAGGGGCACAACAAGTGGCCACAATAGTTGTTCCTCCAGAAGTAGGGGCACATCTGGAAATCGACAATCAAGCCGAGGTATCAATTGAGGAAGCCACTCCTCCTGATGATCATTCATTGTCTTCCACATCCCGAGCAAGGAAAAGATCAAGGGTGGTGTCTACATCTTCTTCAAGCCCACCTCCTTCTGATGATATGGATCTTACTTGGGAACCAGCACCACTGCCGTCTGTGAGTGTGGTTGAGGAGGCACACCATGATCTGACAAAGGTAGCTAAGCGTAAAAGGAAGGTCGTCGAAACTCTCATAGTTATAGAGTGTGATGAAGCTCAACAAGAAGTGGCGTATACTCCTGCTGCTGAAGACTCTCACGACGACGACGCAGTCATCATCACTAACGTCACTGAAGCCCCAGCGGGCATGCAGCAAACAGACATTTTGACCCTAGCCCGACAAGCTGCTGAGCGTGATGATGAAGTCGACGAGGAGGCAATGGGAACACCACAATCATTGATGTTAACTAGTACACCACAACCTACCGCTTCCATATTTCTTACTCGCCAGAAGGGACCTCCATCCACCTCGACCTCAATTAGTGGTGGTGAAAGTGCACAACGTAGTAAAGTTCAGCAATACACATCCTCCACTTCATCTGGCATTAGCAGCACGACCACCACCAGTATCGCCTCCTCCGGCCCCCACAGACATTTCAAGTCCGCAGTTTGGGACTTCTTTAGTGTTTGCCCAAAAAGTGAAAACATAGCCATTTGTAGCCTTTGTAAGCTTGCAGTTAGTCGTGGTAAGCTTGGTACCAACTATGGGACTGGAGGCCAGAGAGGTCATCTTAAGAGACAGCACACTGTCCAATGGTTGGCGCACCTAAAGCAGATCAAGGAAGCCCGAATTGCAAGTCGAGAAAACGTTGATGTTCCATCTGATGATGATGAGGAGGAAGAAGTGTCACACACTTCACTTACACCCAGTACCCCTGGGAGCCACACTAAGAGTGTGGGACAGAGTGAGACACCAATGCGAAAAAGTTCATCAGGGAGCGTAACTGGGTCGAAGAAGTCATCATCATCATCCCGTAAAATGGTCCAGGGCAACATTAAAACAATGTTGTTTTCAGACGCGCCATATGACCGCAACCACCCAATGGTGCGTCTGTATAACACTAAGCTGGCTAAAATGCTAGCGCTGGATCTTCTCCCTTTTTGTTTTGTAGAAGGGGTTGGTTTTCTAGAATTAGTGGCAGCGCTCTGCCCTAAATGGAAGGTTCCTAGCCGGTACTATTTTGCCCGAGTTGCGGTTCCAGCACTACATGAAGATGTACTGGGGGTGATTGGGGCAGCTTTGCAGAAGAGTGCTGTTCACACTATACATCTGACAACAGACATGTGGACCAGTGGCGCAGGCACTGATTACATGTGCATCACTGCACACTGGGTCTCTTTTTCAGGGGTTAAAGCAAAGCTAAACGCAGGTGCTGACCTGGACCAAGTTTTTAAAGCTGCTCGGAAACATGCAACACTAGCCATGTTTGGCTTGGAGAAACGTCATACAGCACAAAACATTTTGAATGAGTTCAACACAAAGGTCTTTCACTGGCTGTCTCCAAAAAAACGCAGCATTGGTTATGTTTCCACAGATAATGGCGCCAATGTAGTTAAGGCCATGGAACTGGGTGACTATTTCAGAGTGCCGTGTTTGGCGCATTTTATAAACCTGGTTGTTAAAAAATTCTTGGATAAAGACAGTCCAGCATGCCAGTTAGTGGTCACCTGCCGAAAAATGTGCAACCATTTCAGCCATTCTTTTAAGGCCCGGAAGCATCTGAGGAGCCTGCTACATGAACGTCGAATGCCAGTGAAAGCACTCATCCAGGAGGTGCCAACACGTTGGAACTCAACCTTCTACATGCTTGAGCGTCTGTATGAGCAGTTTACGGTACTCGATCAGTATTTCTTAACAATGGGTACAGCTGTGAAGGAGGACCTGAGGTTGAATGCGGCGCAATGGGAGCTAGTTAAAAGCCTGACAGACATGCTTTGTCCTTTTGAGGTCTTCACGCATGCAGTCAGCAGGGAGGACTGTAATTTGGGAAAAGCTATCCCATTGTTGCGCATGCTGGAGCACAAACTGAAGGCGGTGTCTTCAAAGTTTCAAAAAGATGAAGAAAAGCAAGAAACTTTTGTTTTGGCGGAGAAATTATTAGAGCGGCTACTTGGCGATGAACGTCTTCAAAAGATCCACTCAGAACAGCATTACATTTGTGCTACTATTCTGCATCCACGCTACAAAAAGGCGCTGGCAGGCTCTGCATTTTTTCCTTTTAGTGATGAAGATGTTACAAAGTACAAACGTTGGCTAGCGTGGTCAGCCATCAGGTTTGAAAGAGGACGGAAGCAAATTGAAGGCAAAGGCAGTACATCAGCATCAGCAGGCCATCCCCAGTCAAAAGACTCCACTTCTGCACCTGTGGCTGTGGCAGAAGTGACCTCTCAGCCGTTAAAGACACCGGCAACCGCATCATCTGC
Organism: Lissotriton helveticus; assembly: GCF_964261635.1. Classification (NCBI taxonomy): domain Eukaryota; kingdom Metazoa; phylum Chordata; class Amphibia; order Caudata; family Salamandridae; genus Lissotriton; species Lissotriton helveticus. The sequence continues at coordinate 856,759,324 of NC_136072.1, read as the reverse complement.
ACCAGACACAACAGAAATATCGGGTGATGAAGAGGATTGGCAAGCTGAGATTGGTTATGGTTCTGAAAAGGTCCGAGCGAAAATTCAGAAAAGTGGAGGAACCGTGGAGAACTTTGAGTCGATGGTGCAGGACTATCTGAATGACTCAACAGAGGTCTATGTTAATGCTGACCCATTGGCGTATTGGCATGGGAAAAAAGAATTGTGGCCAGAGATCACCCGCCTGGCTATACATTACTTGTCTTGCCCACTCGCAAGCGTGTCTTCTGAACATGTTTTCAGTGCTGCTGGTGGCATTGTAACTTGCAAACGGACCCGCCTCTCGCCCAAAAATGTGGAGATATTGACAATGATCAAGATGAATGAGCACCTCATACCACCAGATTTCAAAGTACCAGATCGCACGACGGAAGAAGACGAGGAAGACAGCAACTTAGATGAGGGAATTTCTTCTGTGTTAGGTGACACTGACCTACTCCTGCCTGAATTCGCAGAGTATGAGGACGAACTCTTCTTCCCTGACACCGAGGCCTGAAAATGAGCCAATGAATTCAGAAATTTACTTATTCACTTTTATTCCTGTGTTTCTGTCTTTCTTTGTTTTGCACAAGTTAATATAATTAATTAAAACTTTAATCACCTGTACTTTTGCATTTTGGCTGTTTGGGGGTCTTCTACTTGTTTTCGCCTGGGTTGACGGCTCTGGGGCCATTGCTGGGAAGGTCTAATACAGGATAAAACTGGTTTAAACAACATCCATGAGGAAAAAGGTTTTGCATTTTCTGACTTTTCGCTCAATGTAGCGTTTTCGGGGGCCTGTTTGGGGGGCTTCCTGGTGTTTGTGGGTGGGTTTCGGGGTCTGGGAGCACTACTGGGTATGGATAGTTTAGATAGCAAGAGGTTTGAAGGAAATCCATGGAGGCAGAGGGGAGTTAAGGCCTAGCTGCCTAGCGCGCGCTGAGTGATTTTGGAAATTTTCAGAAAAGTGACTAAGTCCACATTTTTGTACTTTTGCTTTTTGGCTGTTTGGGGGTCTTCTACTTGTTTTCGCCTGGGTTGACGGCTCTGGGGCCATTGCTGGGAAGGTCTAATACAGGATAAAACTGGTTTAAACAAAATCCATGAGGAAAAAGGTTTTGCATTTTCTGACTTTTCGCTCAATGTAGCGTTTTCGGGGGCCTGTTTGGGGGGCTTCCTGGTGTTTGTGGGTGGGTTTCGGGGTCTGGGAGCACTACTGGGTATGGATAGTTTAGATAGCAAGAGGTTTGAAGGAAATCTATGGAGGCAGAGGGGAGTTAGGGCCTAGCTGCAGAGCGCGCGCTGAGTGATTTTGGAAATTTTCAGAAAAGTGACTAAGTCCACATTTTTGTACTTTTGCTTTTTGGCTGTTTGGGGGTCTTCTACTTGTTTTCGCCTGGGTTGACGGCTCTGGGGCCATTGCTGGGAAGGTCTAATACCGGATAAAACTGGTTTAAACAGCATCCATGAGGAAAAAGGTTTTGCATTTTCTGACTTTTCGCTCAATGTAGCGTTTTCGGGGGCCTGTTTGGGGGGCTTCCTGTGTTTGTGGGTGGGTTTTGGGGTCTGGGAGCACTACTGGGTATGGATAGTTTAGATAGCAAGAGGTTTGAAGGAAATCCATGGAGGCAGAGGGGAGTTAGGGCCTAGCTGCAGAGCGCGCGCTGAGTGATTTTGGAAATTTTCAGAAAAGTGACTAAGTCCACATTTTTGTACTTTTGCTTTTTGGCTGTTTGGGGGTCTTCTACTTGTTTTCGCCTGGGTTGACGGCTCTGGGGCCATTGCTGGGAAGGTCTAATACCGGATAAAACTGGTTTAAACAGCATCCATGAGGAAAAAGGTTTTGCATTTTCTGACTTTTCGCTCATTGTAGCGTTTTCGGGGGCCTGTTTGGGGGGCTTCCTGGTGTTTGTGGGTGGGTTTTGGGGTCTGGGAGCACTACTGGGTATGGATAGTTTAGATAGCAAGAGGTTTGAAGGAAATCCATGGAGGCAGAGGGGAGTTAGGGCCTAGCTGCAGAGCGCGCGCTGAGTGATTTTGGAAATTTTCAGAAAAGTGACTAAGTCCACATTTTTGTACTTTTGCTTTTTGGCTGTTTGGGGGTCTTCTACTTGTTTTCGCCTGGGTTGACGGCTCTGGGGCCATTGCTGGGAAGGTCTAATACAGGATAAAACTGGTTTAAACAACATCCATGAGGAAAAAGGTTTGGCATTTTCTGACTTTTCGCTCAATGTAGCGTTTTCGGGGGCCTGTTTGGGGGGCTTCCTGGTGTTTGTGGGTGGGTTTCGGGGTCTGGGAGCACTACTGGGTATGGATAGTTTAGATAGCAAGAGGTTTGAAGGAAATCCATGGAGGCAGAGGGGAGTTAGGGCCTAGCTGCAGAGCACGCGCTGAGTGATTTTGGAAATTTTCAGAAAAGTGACTAAGTCCACATTTTTGTACTTTTGCTTTTTGGCTGTTTGGGGGTCTTCTACTTGTTTTCGCCGCCATTGCTGGGAAGGTCTAATACCGGATAAAACTGGTTTAAACAACATTCATGAGGAAAAAGGTTTTGGCACTTTTTGTAACTTAGGGTTCGTTAGGGTTAGCCCTAGCAGCAGGATTGCATGTGTTTCGGGGTGTTCTTGATTTTTGCAACTGAGTTCTCGGGTTTTAGAGCACTCGTGGGAATGTGTAATTTTTGTTGCAAGCGATTTGAAGAAAATCCATGGTGGGAAAGGGGGGATCACTTACTCTGTGAGAGGCACTTAGGGCCCGATGTAGGTAAATCTTTTTTACCACTTCATAAATACCGATTCATACCGAATCGGTATTTGAGAAGTGGTAAAAAAGAGGAGAGGAGATGTAGGTATTTCTGATTCGGTAAATACTGAATCGCAATCGTTAAGATTCGGTATTTACCGATTCTGTAAATACCGATTCGGTAATGCCCATTGATTCCTATGGGCATTGAAGCCCATAGGAATCAATGGGCATTACAGAATCGGTATTTACCGATTCGGTAAATACCGATTTTAGCAAGGGTGCAGGGGGTGTCACTTTGACACCCTCTAGCACCCCAAAAACAGGCATGTGTGCCATGTGGCACACAGATATGCCCTAAGGGCATGTCTGTCTGTCACATGGCACAGGTGTGCATGCACAGATGTGCATGCACACCTGGATTCGGTATTTCACCACCCAATTGGATTGGGTGGTAAAATACCGAATCTAAAAGGCCTGTAGCACTGGAAACAGTGCTACCTACATCAGGATTTTTCCGAATCGGTAAAATTACCGATTCGGTATTTTACAGAATCGGTAATTTTACCGATTCGGTAAAGTTACGGATTCACTGTAATAATGGCCCCTACATCTCATTGACCCATTTACCGGTCGGTAACGGCCGAATTCGGCCGTTACCGACCGGTAATGGTCACCTACATCGGGCCCACAGTGTTGAAAACATTTAGCCATTTACACCTAAAGGAAGAAAATGACACAGACTTAAGTTTCAGGAAAACAAACTTACTGTTAAACCACCACCCACCAGACTCAAAAGCAGTAGTATGGTGGGAAAGGGGGGATTTGGCATAGTTAAAGAAAGCCTTTGCCACTATTCTTAACTTAGGGCTCGTTAGGGTTAGCAGTATTTCTATTGCATGTGTTTGGGTGGGGGGGGTTTCGAGTCTTGGAGCGATGCTGGCTATGGATACTTTTGCTTGCTTGCAAGTGGTTTGAAAAACAATCCACGGTGGGTAAGGGGGTATTTGGGCCTACTTTTACTTTCAAAGTACGTTTTGTCACCAGTTTTCTGCTAGGCCTCGTTTTTTGAGATCTGATTGGGGGTCTTCTACATTTTTGCGACTGGCTTTAGTAAGGGTCTGGGTGGGAGCACTGCTGGGAAGGTCTAATTTTGTTCTGAAACACAGTTTACAGTACACCTAGCTTGAGGGGAAAGATCCGCTAAATTAATTTGCCCATACTTATTTATCCTTCAAAAGGTGACTCAGACAGAGTACACACTTTCAAAAATATTGTACTGTCTGTTAGGAAAATCAAAGTGTGACTTTTTGCACTACACAGCGTACATACCTTATATTTATTTATCAGTGGTGTTGTAATAGCACTTCCTGTTTTTCGTTCAATAATTACAGGCCGGGTTTCAGTCTGTGCAATGGGGGAAAAAGGGATGGAGTCAGGCTTCACATTAGCGAGCCGCAATTCAGCATCCGCCAGGCAGGCAGTGGACAGGGTGTCTGCTGGTCACCAACATTGATGGACGAAGCGTCAGCTGGAATGGAGGAGTGCCGCTAATAAGAGGAATTGTTTGCTGCATGCAACTTACTTACCAAATTCAACAGGACAACTACAACAACATACAGATACAGTATCCATTGTTTTCTTCTATGAGTGTGACTGCATTTCTTGGATCTCTCTCTGCTTCTAAATTGATCCCTACAGCCATTCCATAGGTTTTACTTGGGCTAATTTTTAAACCTAATTTAATGTAAGAAGTGTTTCTCTGAGTGCAGAGATAGGCAAGTGAAAACGCTGCAGCCCTGTACTGTCGCATTCTAGTACTACTTACTTTTCAGTAACAATGCATGCAGTAGGGAATGCACTTCCTTTATGTCACTTAAGAGATTTATGGTTAGCTTTGTACCCAAAGATTTCTTTATCTTCAATTATTGTTTGTCCATGCTGTGGTTTTTTTTTTTCTCTCAACAAAACCTACCCAAAAAGAAACCCCCATTCCCATCCATTTTCCAAACCCTAACCCTCTTCCCCCGGGCTGTGTGGTTTTGCTTGATGTGTGACTAAATGACATCAATAATTCCACACACTTGCTGGGGAGGATAAGGTCATAGCAACAGACTGGTGAAGGAATCCGAGGATATATTCTAGACTTACTCAGCTTCAGTACTATTTCTTGTAGTAGTAGCCAATGTCAAAGAAATTCAACGCAAGTACTAGTTATACTTTCAATACTTTACCATTTGTTAGGCTCTGTGTGGCACTGTTCTAGTGTACTGTCACCTGCTATATTCTCTATCGTACCGTTGTAATGCTACAGTAAGGACAACCCAGGTTTCATTTTCTTTTTTCCATAGGCATGCAACTGCCACTGTGTCACACCACTAGTACCACCGCAATGAGGGCATTTCATCCGCCCAGGATTGCCAACCTTAATCGCCATTTCCCGTGGAGCCAGCCCTGGGCCTAGCCCTACTTTCAAACACAAATTACAGGTAAGATAAGCGTTTGGTGGGAGGTAGTATAATGGAGTATTAGGAATAGACGAGAGATTGACGGTAGTACTACTAAAGTCCTAGGACTCTTCAGGAAAACAAACTTACTGTTAAACCCCCACCCACCAGACTCAAAAGCAGTAAAAAACAGGTGTGGTCAGATAAAGTTTCAAAAAGTATATTTTTGTAGCCCTAACAAAATAATCTCCCGCAAGACCCTCCCTAACCCCAACGATTGTCCTTCAAAAGTCCCAAAAACAACCCAACTCCCAATTCCCACCCCCCAAAAGTCTCTAAAAAAGGGGCAAGGGACACTACACTACGGGAGGATGCTGTTGACTTTAGCGGCCAGGGCATCATACTCCTTGCGGAGGGTGGCATGGTCGAAGCGGAGGCCCTCCACCAAGTTCTTATAGGTCTGCATCTCCTGCTCCAGGTAGGACACTCTGAGGCATAAGCAGCGCTGGCGTGCCTTGCAATTCCTGTGGGGGGCAGCTGCTGTCTTTGCTGCTCGGCGGTGGTGGTTGGCTTTGGTAGCCCGGCTCCGTACCGCTGGAGCACTGCGCTGGCTGGCAGCCCGTGGGGGCACGGAGGAGGATGCAGCTGTCCCAGTGGATGTTGTTGTTGTACCGGTAGACTGCGTCTCCTCCTCCTCCAGGGCCACCAGCCGCCGATATTCGGCGACAGTGGCATCCAGCCTCCGTTGCCGGGCCATTCGAGCCTGCTCCCTCCTTGATGGTCTGTTTGATTTGGAAGGAGCAACTATATGAAGAAAGAAAGACATAGTCTGTAACCAATGCTCCTTAAGATTAACACAAAATGATTGAGCAGAAAGTTGTGTCACAGTACAAGTAGCAAATTGAAAGCACAGTACATAACTATTGAGGACAGTATCTATCTAACCTCCCACTTCTTCATCCTTGCTCTAACATTAGTGGGAGTTTAAGGAACAAATTCTACGAGCACTATGGACTTCCATTACAGTCGACTATGACAGTACACCACTCTTATTCTTCTTCTTCTCTCTTGTTTAGGAAAATTGGTACGTTATCTTATGCAAGCCGGCATAATGCCAGCGCAGTGAACTTGCACCTGAGAAAACCAGACGCACACCATGATGAGTGAGACAGACTTGCGTTACTGTACCGGTCCAGTACATGCAGGTGGTGAAGCTCTTACTTTTCTATTACGGGTGGCACTGAGAATACTCTGTTAAAAGGGCTACTGCTTAATTAATTTAGCTTTCACCCTACAGTGCAAATGAGTACTAGAAAAGGAAAATTAAGAAGCTAAATAATCTAATTATCTATCACTTCACATGGGATGTATTTGATGACATATGGGATGACTTTAGGTGCTTTGCTTATTATTGAGTGAACAGTGATACACCCACACATGAATGACGTACTACTACTAAACTAAAGTTATTAAGAGAGGTAGGGAGTGTCCACCGTAATAACCGGATATATGCTGTGCTTGCAGTTGCAATACAAACTACTGCTACTATTCATGGTAGTATTTGGACAAAATTACAACTTCTTTTCCTTGCCTTTCCTACACTGGAACGGACGTGCGGGTGCGGTGTTACATGCTCTTCAAAGTAACAGTTAGTTCATCCAGTGACCGTCTACTCTCTCTAGATACACATATGCTATCTAAGAGTCAGATGATACCATGTTCCAGGCATCCATCCATTCAAAGTATATGCACACATACAGTTTCTGTTTCACCCACCCAGGCTGTTCTCCTTCCACCCATCCTTGCTTCATCATTCACCCAGCCATGCACCATACCATATTCTTTCCTTCCCAGTCACCTCGGGGACCAAGCAAACACATATCATTCTTCTTTGCCAGTCATCATTACATTTCTCGTCCTTCCACACTTACTTACACCCTTCTTTCGCTTTTCGTTCATCCCATCCATCAAGTTCATCTCAGATCTTATTGGGATTCTTCTCGCCAAAAACTTCACAGCTAAGTCGAAGTACATTTAGAGGAGGCTACTACCTGATTGATTTATAATACACCCATGCAGAAAGCACACTATGCAGTCTTCAATCTCAATAAGCACCGCCTCCTCCCCAGAGTTGTTCCCCTCGTCCAATACCACCACCTCCGCGCTGGCCCCGCCACCAGATGTTCCACCTACAAAGTACATTTAAGAATGTTAGAATACACCACTCACTACTATATAATATTTGGTCTAGGAGGAATAAAGAAATGTGAAAAAAACAGAATACAATATAATAATTTATGACTGTCTACTCTAAAGTAAAAATGTCCCTTTTTCCAGGGAAGGCTGTTGTCTTGCTGCACTTTTTGGCACAACTGATGAATGCTTGCTTTTTATTTTTAACACGCACCACTTTTTCTCCTAACAGACAGAAGCTTGACTTCTAAGAACACGAGCAGGATCAAGTTCAAACCAGGTGAAAGCTCGGCTCGACCGCAAGAAATGTGTCCAATTAATCGTCAGCACTTTTCCATTTTCAGTTAAACATTTAGTTTTATGACAAAGTTGATTTTAATAAATGTGTTTACTTTTAATAAAGCTTTTAAACTTAAATAGACTCTGTGGTTTTTGGTCCTCCAGACTAGAGTGGTTGAGCTAAAGGTTTTGGAATTTTTGCAAGCATGAGTCCGTGCCTCTGACACTTCTTGACTCTGACTCCGTACTCTTGTCCTGCGTTGGATAATCTAATCATCATTGGGGATCAATCATCGGTGACTTTGGGAGCTAAATGACTCTGCCACACTATCTAGTCAGTAAGGAGATTGGGGGTTCAACTACACAGTCTGTTATCACTGAGGTATGTGGAAAGTCTAACAGCACCTATTATAATTGATAAGCTAAGCAATGCATTATTTAGTGTCCATAGTTCTGTTTGTGCAGATTTGTCCCTGCAACAGTAGTAGAATGGATTGTCCTACTATCCAAACCAAAAGTAAAGTAGTATCTTATTCTTTCTTGGTGGTCATTCACCTTTTTATTGTTGGCAATTGTCAAATCATAAACATTTAGAAGACTTGAAAAGACATTATGGACAATCCCAGAGGACTGCACTCAGTGCATAGAGCTATTGCTGACTAGAATGGGAGTCCAATGGAATTGCCAAATGTGCAATCTTAGTTAGCTACACAGACAGACTAATAAGAATAATCTAGTAATACCACAGGGAGTCATAGTCGAGGCAGGATAAGAATTTAGATCCAGTCTACAAGAAGATCAAAGACGATTTAGAAAAAATCGAATGAGGAACGCTAGGAAAAAATAGGTACTCTATATTAAAATTAGCCCTCGCCTGCCCGATCCTGGCCTGCATCCTGAACAGCACCCTCCTCCTCCTCCTGTGTCCTCTTGCCCCTGGGGGGAGCTGATGTACAACATGAAAGAAAGAAAGACCAGAAAACATGGATGATATTTGTCAACCAAATCAAACATTTCAAAAGAACAATAACAAAATATTTTGGCGAAATAGCAAATAGACAACTATTCCACGGGATATATTGACCGATCTCATGTGGTCTACTACGTTATTAGTATTGCTTGATTTGCGGACCGTTGACTTGGAAAGTTCCTATGTAACTCACTAAACAAACTACTAAAAAGGTTTGCCTAGGCCTGGCAGGCAGCAGTCCGCAGCACGCGAAGTGACAGACAAAGTCCATCGTGCTTGCAGATCAGTGAATACTCAAACTATCAATCCACCGACCACCACCACTATTTCTTCTTATAGCCATGTGTCTAAAGGAAGGACTGGACTTGAGTCTGTAGGGGCTGATTTAGAAGCCCCTTGCGGCTCTTTTGCTCCATTGTTGCGTGACTTTTGTGACGCAGCGGCAGAACAAAAGAGGCGCCATGGTGCGGCGTATATTAACAAAGTGACGCATATGGGAGATGCATCACGTTGTAAAGCCCTGCGCCATCAGGGGGCGTTCCGGCGCAAGGGAGGGCGTTCCTGCGCAGGAACGAATCCTGAAAGTGGCTGAGGGAAATTTACAAGATGTCAATCAGTCACTTTTAGGACAATGATGCGTGACTCAAACCCTGCGCCTGCTTGAAGCCGACGTATGGCTTGATGCAGCATTAGGGAGATAGGGCACACCAGAGCATTGCTGGAGCTGCGCCATCATTGGCACGCAACTCCAGCAATGCGCCGCCTTTACGGCACAGATGCGTAAGGCTTCTGTGACGTTTTGGGCCCATGGTGCGCCACATTGTAAATACGGCGCACCATGGGTGGTGGTGGCATGGCGCACAATTACTGGCGCATCCCTGCTACTTTGCAGGGATGCGCCGGTAATTGAAAATCTGACCCTTATTGTCTAGCATTACGCAGTTCTTTACACTACACGCATACATAATTTCTCAGGCCAATGAAATGAACACAAAATAGAATACAAATAAGCATAGTAGCAAGGCTACTGAGAAGGAGAGCAGTGCACCTGAAATGCATAGAAGATTTTGAAATATAATTTACCTACAATGTAATCGGCAGCATTATTGCTCTTGGTAAAAAACAAAAATTTGCAATATAATAACACACAGAGCGGGATAAAACAGAGTAGTGATGAAATAGATAGAAATAGCTACTACTACTCACCAAGCCCGGGGATCTCTACGCCGAGCATGTCCAGCAAGTCGCGTTCCCGGTCCATGAGATCCGTCCAGCGGTGGGTGGCCTGGTTATAGGTGCGCCGGACCCCAGAGTGTTCAAACATGGCCCGGCACACCTTCTCCCACCACTTCCGGCGCTCCCGGATCCCATAGCCGGTAGCGATCCTGCCGCCTCCCATGATGGTCTTGGGGAGGCGGCGCTGGACGTGAAAGACTAGTGCGGCCACCTCCTCCGCACTAAAAATCTCCCGGCTATAACTGTCTCCCCCCTCAAACGCCCGCACGGGAGCCGGGCACGGGGTGCGGGACCCTTCCCCTTTGCGGGCTTCTTCCCGGCTCCCTTTGCCATGGTCTGGGCAGAAAGGAAGCAAAATAAGAAAGAAGAAATAGAACAGGGAAGAAGAAAAGAAAAGCGTTTAAAAAAGTAGTTTAAAATTAACAAAAAGTAGCAGAAAACACAAAAATATAGAGCTAGAAAAATAGAGGGATAGATAATAAGTAAAATAGATAAAAAAAAACTTCAAACAAGCAAAGGATGGCAGAGATTAAGAAAGGATACAGAGAGCATGCCCAGAACCATAGCAATGAATGAGAAACAAGATGGCCGCGCCCGTTCACGACCGCGTGGGTAAGTTCGCGCGAGATTTTCCTCGCGATCACACGCAAAATTGTACTAGCGAGCCGCACACTTTGCGAGATTACACATAGCGCCCGGAAACAAAATTACGTCACGCAAACAAGATGGCCGCGCCCATGTACGACCGCTAGGGTAACTTCGCAAACGTTGCGCTACAAGCGGCTTGCGAACACGCAAAAAATCACGCGAACAAACACGCAGCAAAAAAAACAAATCGTGTATTCGCACGAATTCGCGGCTTCCGAAATCGATCTCGCACGGATTCGCGCCCCGCAAATCGCGCAAAATTGCAGAAAAACGATTTTTGCAAAACTGAAAGCAATCAGCAGGTGCAAAAGTTCAATCTTAACATTAGTAACCATTCACTCTAGTGCTTCCTGAGGGGCCCCTCCAGAGTTCAGTTGCCTATTTGCAACTATTCATTGACCCTGCTCTGACCCTCACAGCAGGCTCATAGAATAGCTACAAGTAGGCCATGAAGGTCCTGTGAAAAAAAATTGCACTGCAAAAGAAAGCAAATTACAGATAAGGAAGGAAGCAGGTGCCAGCCAGACTGGAAGTTTAAAAATCAGTGACACATTAATCAACCCCAAATTAATTCATGGCAGTTGAAGCAGGGCAGGTGTGCTTTCTTTTTTTCACCCCCATAATCTACAGATAAACCAACCAGAGGGTGGCAGTGAGGATGTACCAGAGGGTGGCATGGGTGTACCAGAGGGTGGCAGTGGTGAAACAGAGGGTGCTGTGAACCTGTGATGATGAACCAGACGTAGAAACAACATAGTCGCGGCCGTTGCGAGCCGAAAAGTAAGTTTGCAATTGCGAACTGGTACACAAACCTCGCGAACTGGCAGAAACCCTTGCGAACACAAAAAAACAAAAAAATCCGCAAATTCGCGAGAGTTCGCGGATTTTGCGGATTGCGAATCCGTAAATACGCAAGTTCGCGTACACCAGATTCGCAAAATCCGCCCATGCTTACTTAAAATCTGCGAGTATCAAAATAAACTTGAAACACAGTTCCTTGATGTCAATAGCTCCATGCGGGGCTATCACGGCATCGTGACCAAACAAATCCAAACAGTTCTGGCTGACCGCGGCGTCACGGGCAAGCTGCAGTGTTGGGAATTCCCGCAAACAGAACTTTTTAGAAATGCAGGGCTTCGGCGACCTCTCGTTGAGCTTCCGAAAGCACGGCATCCGTAGACGTTGGTTACGGAGGTCAGTGCAGGAGTCACCAGGGCCCTCGAAGTCACACGCGTTGCAGATCGAACTCCTCTCTGGTGAAGTCAGGAGCGCTGGTGTTAGTAGGCATCGGGTGCACCCCCTTTTGTACCGCTTTGGCCGCCATAAGTGTGGCAGGGTATGCTCAGACGTGAGTCCCTTGCTCACTTTGCCACTGGATTCAAGCAAGCCGGGCTGAAGACGGCTGGAATGCCAGAAACTGATCCTCGGAAGCTTGTTTCTGGTCCAGGGAAGGCATGGCTTGGCAGTTCGGGCTGGACTGTTCGCATGAGGCACAGGGTCAGACTGATTTGCATATAGCCATGTCTGAACTGGGGTGTCAGAGTGGGCTAAAGAACGGTGATGGATCAAACCCAGATCTTTTGACTTGGTGTGAGTGTTTGATTGGTTCAGATGCTCAGTCCATCACCACCCCCTTTTGTACCGCAGTGCGAAGTGCGGCGGTGCGGCATGCGGTGACCTCAGGTCGCGGTGCAAGCAGCAGTTCGGTGGCGGTGTCAGATGGCATGGCCGGTGAGACCAGGGTCGCGGTGCGAGATGAAGGCTTGCTCGTCACGGTGCTGGCAGGTCATGGTGAAAGTGGCGTCGTTGTCGTTGCTGAAGCGCTGTTGTCAGCTGACGAACTTGAGTCGATGGCACCGGCGTTGGTAGACAAAGGCTGCGGTGCAGGATGAGGGCAGTGCGTCGAGTAACTTTACGGTGCCCTCGAACCACGGTGCAAGCAGAAGCGTCGATTCCGGCATGGAGTGGCGTCATTGGGGATACCAAGGCATTTTCGTGAAGTGAGGCGGTGTGGAGTGCGGTGCTCACAGGTCACGGTGCGAGCTGCGGCTTGGTGGTGGCATCAGCAGGCATCATCGGTAAGACCAGGGTTGCAGTGCGGCATTGCGGTGATGCCCTCTGCGGTGCAGTCAGGGCACAGAGTTGGCAGTGGCATCGTAGACATCGTCAAGTGGCTTTTCTTCGGTTGCAGCACAAAATAAACAGTTCCCAGTGCTGAGGGCAGAAGAGCTTGAAGTCTTTACTGTTCCTGAGACTTCTTGAACAGGGGGCAAGCTCTACCCCAAGGCCTTGGAGAAAATCACAAAAGTAGATTGCAGAAAGTTCAGTCCAGTACTTTCACTGCCCAAGACAGAAGCAGCCACTGCAGGCCACCACAGCAAAGCACACAGCAAAGTGGTAGTTCCTCCTCACAGTTTCTCCAGCTCTTCTTCTTGGCAGTCTTCTTGATCCCAAAGATTTCTAAAGTTCTGGGATTTGGGTCCCAATATTTATACCACCAAATCCTTTGTTCTCTGAAGGCAGAGGGTCCTGTCCCTAGTCCAAACCAGTTCTGGTCAGTCTTGGAGCACTTTGTTTACAAGACTCCTGCTTTTCCTTTGAAAGTGTAGGCCAGGGACATCTGACGCACAACAGGAGGAGGAGCCAGCATTGTGGAAGGCAGGAACAGTCTTATTCAGGTCCCAGGTGCTCCCCCGCCCACCACTCTACATGTAGATGGGTCTATTCAGCCCTGTGCTGACTCACCCCGTCTCCTGGAGCCACCCTAGCCCCTGTCACTCACAAACCAGACATGCAATACACAACCTAGCATAGCCAGGCTGGATGGTTAGGCAAAAAAATACCTACTTTCTAAAAGTGGTGTTTTCAAACACAGAATGTTAAAACCAACTTCACTAAAACATGTATTTTATCATTCTGAGTTCAGGCATCCTAAATTCGTTTTTCTACCATGTTCCCTGGGTCAGTTAAGATTATAAGATGTTATAATCAAACAGCCCATTCTGGCCTATGGGAACAGGTAGCCTTGCAATAGTGAAAAACTAAATTGGCTGTAATTCACTATCAGGACATGCCACACACACCAGGGCATGTCCTACTTTTCACATACAATGTACCCTGCCCACAGGGGTACCTTGTGTCTACCTTAGGGGTGACTAACATGTAGAAAAGGGAAGGTTTAGGGACTGGCAAGTGGGTGCACTTGCCAAGTCGACGTGGCAGTCCCAGACTACACCCAGGCTCTGCAATGGAAGGCTAGAGTTACACTTTACGGGCTATTTGCGTGGGTGGCACAATCCATTGCTGCAGCCCACCAACAGCATTTGATTTATGGGCCCCAGCACTAGGGACTGACACATAAATCAAACAGGACAATCATGGAAACACCAATACATAACACAATTTACTACAGGAGCACTTGCACTTTACCACTGTTCAGCAGTGAGAAAAGTGCGTAGAATCATTACACTAGCAAAAACAGAGTCAAAACCGGGAGGTCAGAAAGCAAAAACTCAGGGGAAACACGCCAAAAGATGCCAAGTCTAACAATTGGGATACCACAAACTTCTTTATTGAGATCCATTGTACGGAATAAGAGTGAATGGAGAAAGCAATTTGTTTAAAACCTTTTGGTTTGGTGATAAGTGAGAGAGCAGAAGGACTATTCGATGATGCTAGAGTAGTGACGAGACATATCTGGGGAACGAAGCATTGACTGAATGTGTTTTAACTGGTACATACTTTTGGGGAGCAATAAAAGTCGTGTTCTAATAAAATAAAATCTGCCTAAATATTTACATGCCCGTGTAGGAAATTTCTCTGGTGCATGACCTATAAATTAAAAAATGAATGAGATCCTCTTGCAAAGCATGAGCAGTGAATTTTTAAGGTATCAGGTGGTGTGGAACAAGTGATGCTAAGTGTTCTTGGACCACTTTATAGTGCATTTCTGGTTGTTCCAAAACAAGGCCCCTATGGACACATGCTATGTTGGTGTATGCACTATGAGAAATTTCAGGCCCACACCTCAACGCACTTGGCAGTGGATGATGTGTAAGACCCATGTTGCCCATATTAGGACAGCACACACCCTCCACACATGCAAGTCCCATTAGGAGGCCAACCATGTTTCAAACACGCATTAGCAATACAGAAGCTATACATAATTTGCTTTAGGAGTACCTCAGTAAATACCTTTCAGTGTCAGAAATGTAAAGCAAACTGACACACTCACTTGAAGATGTCATCAGCAATGTCATCAAAGATGATATTTGAGATGTCATCAGTGATTTAATTAATGAAGTAATTGAACATGCCATGAGTGATGTAACATGTGAAGTCACAGGCAGTGCATCGCAAGGGTGCAAGTAGAAGTTAGCTCACTTAACCATAACTGGTGAATTTGAGTGTTGTTTGAGTTTAAAACATTACATTTTACCTGACATTTTTAACTATAATGTCATTTTAACTTTAGTTTTTTTCAGTAACTTCCTGAGATATTGTTTAATGTAAAGTAACAATATAAAGGATTTAATTTTAATTAAGGCAGACCTAACGTTTTTGTCGATGGGTCAGAAGTCCAAAAACATACAAGGCAGGCCTAATGGCTATATCAGGGGGGCAGAGCACCAACATAGATAAATCCAACCTATTGTCTTTGTCAACAAGTCAATACTTTATCAATAATTATAATCCAATGGATTCTCATGTACATAGCAATGATTAATAATAATTATGATCACACTATTTTTAAATAAAGAATTTGTATTCACATGCAAAGCAAACATGTGAGTTTTTTTTAACCACACTCTTTGGGCCACAAAATGCAGCAATAGAAACAACTAAAAGGTATCCTCGCACTCCAGCGCTGAAGAGCATAAAACTCCAGCTCGGAGTGCTTTAAAAAATGGGTAGGATCATGTATTCAATGATCCAGGAGTATTACTGAAAGATTTGTTTAAATGTTCTTAGGGTGCAGCTGCGCTTTCTGCAGCACCCTACAACATAAAACAAAATGGCTCGTGGTGCCCCTTCCTGTTCTAGGGGCACCACAAGAACATGCCAATGTGTATAATTAGTCCTTGCAGGGCATTAAAGGGTTCCCCTCGCAGGAGCATGGAATTTGAAATGAGTGATTATTCCGCTCATTTCTTCACACGGGTTTTCATAAAAAAAATCCTGGGTGCACAGTCATTGGAAGTGCAGAGGAGAAGGCCCACGGCCCCTGAAGCCCCACCAGGTGACCTGCCAGTGTCCAACAATGGTGTGAAGGGAGCTGGCATTCCTTGTTTTGCACACTGGTACCCTATCCCATCCAGGGAACCCACACCTTTTAATATTGTTGGGTGCCGGGGGGAAGGCCCATGGCCCTCTCGGCCTGGTCTGCTCCCCAGCTAGCACCAATCCTGGGTCCCGGCGGGAGATGACAATTTTCTTTTTCAAGTGTGTGCCCTGGTTGCAACCAGGGTGCCTACAATGTTGGACATGCCTGAGGCCTGCTTGGGGAGGTAAATGCTCCCCACAGCCCAGTGGTTCCCTATTCAGCAGCCATCCTGGGTGCTGGTGGGAGCTGGCTTCACTAGTTTGCCCCCTGGCTGGGAGCAGCTTTTCTTTCTGCTCCTGCCTGGCACGAGCAATCTAGTGTGTTACTCTCGCCCTGCTGGGAGCAGGTTTTCTTTCTACATGGAGCAATCTACCGTGTCCTGGGGGTGGGGACCTTAGGACACAGTTCTACATCAGTCCCTGAGGAACCCTCCCCCAAAAATTACACTGGCACCCATCATATGGAGTCCCTGGAGGCATTAAATGTCTCAGGAAGAGGGAGGCTGTATGACTCCCTCCCTAAAAGAAAATAAAAAAATGATGTGCCCACTCCGAAAGTTTTCATTTGAAAAGGGTGGGAGGCCCCTGTATATATATTCATATTTTATTTTAACTTGGATCTATGGTCCCTTAGCAGATCTGCCTTAATGTTAACAAAAATACATTTTTGGCCCCAACTGGGGTCACTCTATATATCTCCACCTGGCCAAGGGGTCAGGGTATCCCTACCAGGGCCGGACTGGGAACCAAAATCGGCCCCGGGAAAGTGCTTGGCCAACCCCCCTGGTGGAGGTTGGGGGTGCGACCGAGATCTTTGCCGGGCCGGTTTTCGGTCGATTTTGTTACAGGGCCGATTTTGCAGCTATGCTGCATAAATGGCCCTGTAACAAAATCGGCCCCCAGGGGCCCAAAACTGGCCCCCACCCTTGCGGCGCACCGGGGGATTGCCCGGTGCCCGCAACGGTCAGTCCGGGCCTGATCCCTACCCAGCCCCACTATATGTTTATTTATTCTTTTCTCAGGACATGGTCCTGAGGATCCTACTCCTGAAATGGTAGCTAATATTTTTTTAAGTGAAGCCGCCAATCAGATCTTATCTTTTGATCCGATCAGCGTCTCTATATATACATGCATTTTAAACTCTAATTTCTCAAAAACTACTGAAGGATTTACACCAAATCACAAAAAACCCACTTTGAGTTAAAGCTCAAGCTTTCTGACGGATTTGGTTTAATTCCATTCAGCAATTTTTGCTGCGTTACTAATCAATTTTCCAATAAAAAATTGCTTGGCGGGGGAATTATTTGGGACCCCCCCTTTTTCTCAGCCCCAGCTTGACGGATCACCTCAAAAGGTTCCTGGAATGAGCGAGGTGGATGGACCCTTTTTTGGAAAGTTTTGAGAAAATATGTTGGCATCAAAGTTATTAGCATCCCCCCACAAAGATGTATACATACATTAAATGACCTCTGTGTAGCGCACTTGTGGTAAATTCACTACCTACCAAGGGGCTCAAACTACAGTAGTCATGACCTTGATGAATTAGATGACTGCAGATGTCCCTCAATGCAGTCTTCTTGGTGGCTAAGAAATTAAAAAAACTATTGTACACAGTGTGGTGGCTTCAGTACAAGATCTATTTGACAAACTCACATACAATCTCTCTCACTCTCTCTCTCGTTGCTGGGTGCAGTAAAAAGAATATGTGGACCTTGTGTCTTCATTTGTTTTGATGTGTGCTAGAATGGGGTCAACTCAAGTCCTCCTCTATTGCTGGTGATTACTGTGTGTTTTTGAGCAAATGCAATGTTGCCTTTCTTTTTTTTCCTCCTCACGGGAGGGAATGGTGGTATTTTTCTTAAGCTTGAATCAATGGATAGTTCTTAGTGGTGTTTATGACTTCTGTTTTTAATACACTCTTGAGTAATTCGCCCATAAATCCCGCAGTCTCAGACAAAGAGCAAGGCCATTACAAGCATTATGGGAGAATAATAAATAAAAATAGGCAACATAACAAAAGCGTGTTTTCCATCCGTTTGTGTTTAATAAAGTTATAAAAGCTGGCAGGAGACAGACTGTAGTGATTCTGAGAAGCATGGGAGGCAGGTCAATGATCCAGGCAGGAAGAAATAGTGCATGTGTTACACCGAACTGTGGATCTAGAGGGAATCTGAAGTGAGAATGAAAAGCTAAAGGTTGCAAGTGAACAGGGCTCCAGTCGCACAGGAGCACAAAACCTGTCCACTCAGAGCTATCCCAGGGCTTCTTTCATGCTGGGTAATAGAATTACCAACATGAGAGCAGTGTCTGGATTGGTGTAGGGGACTATGCACAAGCAGCAGAGGAAGACGGAGACGGTGAGGTGACAGATAAGTGCTTTTATTTATTTTTTGTTATTGTTCCCCACGCTGCCTCATCACTTTTGTCAGTTAGCAGCCGCTACTGCTTAGGACTCCGCTGCTGACTTTGCCTTGGTATTTGCCAAACCCAGCATTAGTCAGTCTTTTGTTGATCCCACTTAATGCCTTTTTCTTCGAGCAGCCTACACTTCAATCTCCTCGCTTTCTCCATTGGTCGTTATTTTCCCCTTTTTCTGTTCATCCATCTTTCTCAAATTTCAGCTTATCTATGTAGCTTGGTCAAAGTCTGATGATGAATAATTAGTCCTGGACCCCAAAAATAAGTGCTGGTGACTACTAACTGCATCATCCAGTGTAAATGAAGCAATACAAGGGGTATTTATATTGGTTTTAGTGGGGCTCTTGGAAAGGTTGTGCCCTGGTTACCCATCCTAGTTCAACTGAGAGTCGGGTTTGTTGAAGGTCATTCGCAAATGAAGGTCACTGAAGGCTAGTTGGTAGACTCAAATGTTTCTCTAAGCACTTTCCAGAAGGTAACGGCATCCATTTACCAATCTTATCACATACCATTTTGCATCTCAGAAAGAATACAGCAACCCAGACAAATTGTTTGATTCAACGGATTCTGAATTTGTAGTGTAAGATCTTTTTAGGGACTGGTCACAGTACTAGCAGCCTTCTAAACTCCCAATTGGATGGCACTGGCTGCTAAAAATGCACACCAAGCCTGATAGAGTCAAATTAGTTTACTCAGTTACACAAAAGACATGAAAATAGGCACCTGACCGTCCTTTTCTTCAGGGACAGACCTAGGGCAAGGCCATATTATGTAGTGTTTTAGGCAATCAGGGGCATGGGATGTCACCAGAAAAGTCTTCTAAGTAACTACATTGCTGCAGTGCTAGAATAGTAGGGTGTCAGATGGCTACTTTGCCTATGGCATATACGCCAATTGCAAAAAGAACAATTGATGGACAGAATGCAAAACAATGTCGTACATTCACGTCAGTACAGAGATCTGGGCCTAAATCCATCATTTTTTTGCTCACCATGCCATTCCAGTTGCTTGGACCCAGCCATATGCAAATCTGTCTTGACCCTGTGCCCAATCGGAGCAGTCCAGCCCGAACTGCCAGGCCAGGTCCTCCCTGGACTGGAAACAAGCCTCCTAGGACCAGTTTTGGGTTTTCAGCCCTCATCAGCCAGGATAGATGGACTCCAGTGGCATGGAGAGCACGGGACCCACGTCTGGGCATACCCATCCCACTCGGGTGACAAATGCAAAAAAAACAATTGATGGACAGAATGCAGAACAATGTCATACATTCATCCCAGTACAGAGATCTGGGCCTAAATCCATCGTTTTTTTACTCACAATGCCATTCCATTTGGGACCCAGCCATATGCAAATCAGTCTGGACCCTGCGCCCAATAGGAACAGTCAAGCCCGAACTGCCAGGCCAGGTCCTCCCTGGACTGGAAATAAGTATCCTGGGACCAGAAACCGGTCGCAGGATGCTGGTTTCCGGTTCAGGGAAGATCTGGCTTGGCAGTTCGGGCTGGACTATTCCCATGAGACACAGGGTCAAGACCGATTTGCATATAGCTTGTTCTGTTCCCATGAGGCACAGGGTCAAGACCGATTTGTATATAGCTGGTTCTGAACTGAGGTGGTGAAGTGAGCTAAAGAATGATGATGGATTCAACCCAGGTCTGTGACTGGGGTGAGTGTCTTCAAAGTATCAGCGCTCCATCCATCATCTGCTTGTGTTAGCTGTGTTCGCCCTAAGTTGGCAGGGTTTGCCCAGACGTGGGTCTCTTGCTCACTTTGCCACTGCTTTCAAGCTAGCCTAGCTGTTGAAGGGTGTTACTCAGAAACCGGTCCCAGGATGCTTGTTTACGGTTCAGGGAAGACCTGGCTTGGCAGTTCAGGCTGGACTGTTCCCATGAGGCACAAGGTCAAGACTGATTTGCATATAGCTGGGTCTGAGGTGGCAAAGTGAGCTAAAGAATGATGATGGATTCAACCCAGATCTGTGACTGGGGGTGAGTGTCTGCAAAGTTTTAGCACTCAGTCCATCATCTCCTTTTGTTTGCTTTGGTCGCCCTAAGTTGGCAGGGTATGCCCAGATGTGGGTCCCTTGCTCACTTTGCCACTGGATTCAAGCTAGACTGGCTGATGAGGGTGTTACCCAGAAACCGGTCTCAGGATGCTTGTTTCCGGTTCAGGGAAGACCTGGCTTGGCAGTTCGGGCTGGACTGTCCCATGAGGCATAGGGTCCAAGACTGATTTACATATAGCTGGGTATAAACTGAGGTGGCGAAGTGAACTAAAGAATGATGATGGTTCAACCCAGATCTGTGACTGGGGGTGAGCGTTCACAAAGTTTCAGTGCTCCGTCCATAATCTCCTTGTGTTTGCTATATACGCCAATTGACCCGATTCAGACGGGAGACTCCAGATTTGTTAATAATGGATTTATTTTTGTTCTCTCCCGCCTTTAATGGTGGGGTGCAGGAAGGAGGAGTACATTCTCCTGATTTTTTTTATCTCCCTCTTTCTTTTTCTCAAATGTGCCATGTAGGCTATGTTGACAACTTTTCTTGCATTGGCTAAAAGGTTGGTCAAGGGGCTACCTGACTTCCCACTAATATAGGGATATTGAGGCATGCATGTTCACAGCACTAAATGAAGCAAGTGGTGCATTTTGTAACCTTAACAGATCCCCAACGATGGTCAATGCTTCTTAGGTTTTAAAGACTTTTAACATATTTTTTTTTACAGAGGACAACGTCATGGAATCAGTATTTCTTAAATACTGTAGTTTCAGCCTGTCTACTTTACTTGCTAGAAGGGTGCGCCAACAGTTCGGTGGGCCCCGTGAAGCCTAAGGACCCTCAATATCTGTGAGCTATGGTAGACTCATGGGCCCCTCCTTTCATTCTGCAGGGGAGGGACTCCACTCTGTGTCATGCCACTGTCGCTGATGTGGAGAACAAACCTTTTTTTCCAGTGTTTGGATTAATGATTAGAAAATATAAAAAAGAAAACACTAAATATAAGAGAAAGAGAATGAAATATTAAAGATCTGCACTCAACAATACAATATTGCTTCTGTTATATTGGGATCCTCTTTCTTTTCGAAAACCTGGTTTGAAAACCTGCTCCAGCATAAATGCACCGTTAGCCACTAAAGTGATGATAACTGGTGATGACTGGGGGAGGATTTAAATCCTAAATTAATAATTAATGGCACTGCCCATATTTGTTTACAGATTCCTAATTTGTCATCATATCTGCTGCTCCTATCAAATTATTGGTTTCCCATGCTCTGAAAATAACCAGAAGGTTTAGTGTTATAATCAAAGTTCAGAGGCTGTAGAGTAGAATATATGTAGGTTTATTAGATTTTAGTTTCATGTATATAGCAAAGTCCCACCATAAGCAGCCTTCTTGTTGCTCAGCCCATACCTTCAACTGACATTCCTTCCAACACAAACACTCTCAATATTGTACGTGACCTCACACACTGGCTGATCAGCAGGGACTTGTATGGCTGGAGAGGATGCATTAAGTTACAACACATCTACCCTTCTTATAAACAAACAATAAAGAAAATTACAACTGAAAATATCATGGGACACAAGGTGGTAAATGATGTAAGAGATCAATGTCAATGGATGCTGTAAAATCAATACACATAACGATCACAATGGAATAATTCTACAATTAAAATCACAATAGAACAGAGCACCAAGGAAGAATGCAAGAATGCAGGATGCAAGAATGCGGCATGCATTGGATACAACAAAGAACATAGTGTGTACCACCACTTCTTGCATGCTGGCTACATGGGCACTCTCTAACATGTAAATATCTATACAGAACCCTCCATCAAAAATGCTGTTCAAGGTAGTGGTTCGTTTGCCGAGAAAGAAGGCTCTGTCCCATAATGCATGCCTGCTAATTAAAGTCATTTGGTTCCACGCAAGTCCTTTCTTGTGGCAGGGCTAATAGAGCCAGCACCTTATTAGCATGCGCTGCAGAGAGCTCATTTCCGAGAAGACAAGGCCAAATTGCAGAAAATCTGGATGCAAATGCTGCACTGATGCTAATCAAACCATATAATTTTTTCTTGATTTATTAATAAGTCTAATTAGACCTTCTTTCTTCTCATTATTTCTTTTTGTCACTGATCCCTGCTTTACATGGTTGTAAACAGTGGGGCTCCTGCTAACATAATGACAAGCTGAGGCAAACTGTGCCCCGGAAGGAGAGTGTTTCTAGAGGCCACTCCCTCCTAGTCACTACAGCTCGAACCCCTAGACAGAATTACACCAAATTTTGCAGAAATGTAGCTCTTGGTCCAGAAAGCAATCTTTTTGTGATTTGGTGTAAATCTGTTCTATAGTTTTTGAAATATTAAAATATAAACAAATGTTTATATCTAGAGACGCGAACCATTCACGAATCCTGCCGGTCTCATGCGGAGATTGGATTGGCTGTCAACACAACCAGGTGTGTGACAGACATGGGTCCCTTGCTTGATGTGCCACTGGATTTAAGCTAACCTGGTTGATGAGATATGATACCCTGAAACCGATCTCAGGATCATTATGTCCGGTACAAGAGGACCTGGCCTGGCAGTTTGGGCTAGACTTTTCCCATGGGGAGCACGGTCAAGACTGATTGGCATATGGCTGTGTCCAAACTGGGGTGGCACGGTGAGCAAAAGAACAATGGAATTAACCCAGATTTCTTGGCTGGGGGTAGTGTTTGAAAAGTTTCAGAACTGTGCTCATCATCCTGTTGTGTTTGACATCTCAAATGACATCACTAATGACATCATCTAAAGAACGACTCACACAGCAATTCACACACCCACAAAACCTCTCATACACCCACACAACCACTCACAGACCACTTACAAATCCACTGAACAACTCACACATCCACTCACACATACAGTCACTCACTTACAAAGACACCTACTCACACAGCCACTCACTCACTCCTACAGACACTCACACACCCACTCATCCCCAATACAGCTACTCACACACCCATTTATTCACCCACACAGCCATCCCACCCCCACTCACTCACCCATATAACCACTCAATAGAACCACTCACTCACCCATACAGCAACCAATGCACCCACACAACCAGATATATAAATATTGACACATCCATTGAGGAACTCACACAACCACCACTCACTCACCCATACAGGCACTCACACAGACACTTCGGTCTCCAATACAGCCACTCACTTAGCCATACAGCCATTACACACACAGTCACTCACCCATACAGCCACTTACTCACCCACTCGCTCACTAATACAGCCACTCACATAGGCACTCACTCACACAGCTATTCACACACCCACTTATTCACCCATAAAGCCACCCTGCACCCACTCATACACCTATACACCCACTCACACAATGATACAGACAATCATACAACCACTCACATGACATATGTTAGAAATAGTAACACTCATTAGTATTACAGAAAGAATAATCATTTAACTTATGCAGTAGGTTAGTATCTATCTTTAAGTATTACAAACATTTGCAACATGCTTACACTATCTGGATGCTGTCATCAGTGATGCCATCAGTGATAGATGCCATCAGTGACGCCACTGACCATGTCATGAGTGATGTAATATGTGAGGTCATAGGCAGTGCATTGCGGCAGTGTAAGTTACAGTAAGCTCAGGTAACTATAACTGCTGAGTTTCACTAGTTGTGTGCATGTAAAATCTGAACCTAACTAGAACGTCCTTGTTCCCTTTGAAATATATATTCACTGAAAAAAACAAAGTTTGAAGTAACATTCTAGTTAGGGGAAATGTTCAGTTAGCTCAAAAACCTCTCAAAGTCTCTAGTTATCTCATGTAACTATAACTCGTGCCCTAAGGTAGCTATAAGTCGCACCCCCACCATGCACATTTTTCTCATTCATAATTTCACTGCCAATGTTGCAGTGATATTATCAGTGATATCATAAAAGATGTCATTAGTGATGCAACATGTGTGGTAATTAGCAGTACATGGAGAGGGCATGAGTTATAGTTTCCTTAGGGTATAATTTATAGTAAATTGAGATAAATATAACTGGTGAATTTCAGAGGTTTTTTATAGCTTAAAATGTTACATTGTTATTGAACATTTCACCTAACTAGAACATTCATTTAACATTTGTTTTTTTTCCAGTGAATTTCTAGATTTTGTTTAACATACAAGAATATATAATTACCATATGTAAATCCAACCCTCGACCAGGACCTGCTGGCAAACCCCTGCATGCAGCCAAACCCACAGTGCGTAGTGCCTTCGGTCATGCATGGTGAGGGGTTGGCCGCAGGGCCTGGACTGTGTCCAGGCCTATGGCCAGCCCCCCACGTGCCCTCATCACTACTGTTGGGGTTTAGGCCACAAGTCCTGGCCCAGGTCACCCCATCCCCCAGGTATCTTTTTGTAAAGAGGAGGGGGGACCCACAGCTCCCCTCCCTAAGCCATTATAGGCACATGGGAGTACAGCCATCCCTGAGTCTCTGTAAGCCCTAGGTATCCCATCCCCCAGGGCCTGATTTTTTATGAAAAGCGAAAAGGGACCGCTTGGCTCATCCAGGGCTGTTTTTTATTTTTGATAACAGATTTTATTGAGGTTTTGTGGTACAGCATTGCCTGGAAGGCCAATACACAAACATCAAGATGTAGTACATTTCTGAGAAGTACACATGTTTCAGATAATCAACAAAGGAATAAGAAAAACCAAGAAAACCCCAGGCACAAACCAGGTCCCACCCCCACACCGCAAAGAATATCTATCTACAGCATTGGAATGGCGGGGTATACAAACTAAGAGTATGTCCATGACCATATTAATGTATTTCCTGCTTGATGAGGGGTTCTGGGGGTCATGTGGAAGGCAGTTCTATGCCCCTGTAGTCAGAGCATCGCTTCCAGATTTTATTATGGTTCTGTGGGCAGCCCTGTGCCTGAAACACTGCTAATTCCATCCCCACGCATTTGTCCATGGAGCATATTCCACCCACCCATCGAGGGTGGAGAGATCCCCTTCCAGTGTTGGGCTATGTCTCTCTTGGCCAGCGTGAGCCCCAGAAACAAGAGGTGTTGTTTGTATCTGTTTCCCCCAATCCCATCTGTGCTTTTCAAGAGGAATAGCTTGGGTTCAAAGTGGAGACGCCAGAACAGTACCTCCTCTAGACAAGAGGTTACCCTGTGCCAAAATGGCTGGAGTGCCCTGCAACTCCATACTGTATTGAGGAAGTTCTCTTCGTCCCTGTCACATCTGAGATACATAGAGGACGGTATCATACCTGTGCGCCAGAGGCAGGACCTCGTGTAATACGCCTGATGTATGTATTTAAATTGGATTAATGTACTGTGATGCAATGGTGGATCAGTGAGATCTGCGATGTCGCCATCCCATGCAGCCTGCAGCGTGCCAAGTGTGGTTTGACTATGTGTGACTGGCGTTTGGTAAATTTGCCTGATCTCTTAGGCGCCCAAGTTTCCCATCAACAGTCACCCCTCAAGTGGGTGACATTCAGGTAGGTCTGTCAGGGACCGAATATTTGGTGTCAGTGCATGTCTAAGTTACCTGTTGAACTGTGTGCGGTGGAGCTGTTGAAAGGACTTGAGCACCATCAATTTCATAATGTCCCCTAGTGTGGAAAGCCCGATAAGGTCCCATGCATGGAACACAGGCAGTGCAGTGATCTGCCGTAGGTAGGTTCCATACCAAAATGGGGTCACCTGCATCAGCCGTACCCCCATCCCATCCTCCTGACCGTATGTCGCCATAATTGAATTATCACTTTAGCAACAGGGTAGGTGGTCTATATTTGCCTGACTATAGAGAAGGTTTAATAAGATTTGATTACCCATGGCACGTCTTTCAACTTCAAATGGCGGGTCAGTAGGCGCACTGTACCACCATTCGTTTATATTGAGCAGGTGGGAAGCGAAGTTATAGGTATATATATATATATATATATATATATATATATATATATATATATATATATATATATATATATATATATATATATATATATATATATATTCACTGAAAGAACCATAGGTTTCAGACCAGTTATAGTTAGCTGGACATTTTACTCATACAAAACCATTGAAATTCCCTTGTTATAGTTAGTTGTACTCACTATAACTCGCGCGCCCGCAATCCACTGCTGATGATGTCACATATTAAATCATTCATGACATGGTCAGTGACATCACTGATGACATCTCAAATGACATCACTGATGACATCATCCATGTGACAATCAAATACACCTCATCACACACTAGTATAATCTTTCATCACTCACTGTAAAATAGAAAGTGCCATATTTGAAACCATTGACACACCAATAGAAATTTCTAAACACCCACTCAGTTATTCATAGAACTATACACACATCTAATCACTTACCTATAGATTCAGTGTTATATGCAGTGAATAATCAACAGAACACTATCAAATATACTTATACGCCTATTTCAACATTACACACCAGCACACATTGTATTCACTTATAAAGACATCCTTCTGACTTATGCAAACAATTGATTATACTTACATTTACTCACCTACACACTTATACAAACACCACTTCATCTATTTATATAGATAGTAACTCACACTTAGGGGCTCATTAGGATAGCGGTTTTTCCGCATCCTCCGGGCCGGCGGAAGCCACCGCCGGCCAAGAGGATGCGGAAAAACCGCAGCGGACCCACCAAAGACCCACCGCCACATTAGGATGGCTGGTGGGTCCTGGTTTCCGTCCGCCGCTTTTCCGCCGCGGTTGGCTTACAACCGTGGCGGAAAAGCACTAATATGGTGACGGTGTCTATCAGACACCGTCAGCCATATTAGGATGCACAGAAAGAAATGCTTTTCCACGGCGGATTTTCCGCCGTGGAAAAGCATACGGAGCTTCACTGCGGGGGCCCGTTGCGGGCCCCCTGGGTGAAGGGGGGGTGGGGGGCGCACATGGGGGGTACCTATGGTACCCCCCTGCAAATGTATGCAGCAAGCGGCAGGCACCGTGCGGTGCCTGCTGCTTGCTGCATACATTTGCAAGGTATGCATTTTTAACATTGCGGCGGGTGCAGCTTGAAGCTGCACCCGCCGCAATGTTAAAGATTGAGGATGTGACCGCCAGGCAGGCGGTCACATCCATTGCACTGGAGGGACCGCCGCTGCCCCTGCGGACGGTCCCTCCTCCTCTAGGGTGGCGGACAGACGCAAGTCCGTCCGCCATCCTAATGAGCCCCTTAGTGTGTTATAAAATCACTATTACAAGTATACAGTTATCCATATAGTGACTCATACAATCACTAAGTCTTAGGCACACTTAATTAGATATAACTGTCACATACACTGCCTTTTTTTCACGTTTAATGGAGATGTGCCATTGAGAGAAATATTTCATCACCACCACACCCATAAACATATACACTCACTGAAACAACTGTTATAACATGTAGTCTTAACCTCATATACCTACTGAATGAACTATTCACACATTTTTTGCCAATCACACCCCCCCACCAAACCACATAGACATTCATTTACCCATACAAATACTCAGTTAACCAATAACAAATATAGGGGCTCATTAGGATAGCGGTTTTTCCGCATCCTCTGGGCCGGCGGAAGCCACCGCCGGCCCAGAGGATGCGGAAAAACCGCAGCGGACCCACCAAAGACCCACCGCCACATTAGGATGGCTGGTGGGTCCTGGTTTCCGTCCGCAGCTTTTCCGCCGCGGTTGGCTTACAACCGCGGCGGAAAAGCACTAATATGGTGACGGTGTCTATCAGACACCGTCAGCCATATTAGGATGCACAGAAAGAAATGCTTTTCCACGGCGGATTTTCCGCCGTGGAAAAGCATACTGAGCTTCACTGCGGGGGCCCGTTGCGGGCCCCCTGGGTGAAGGGGGGGTGGGGGGTGCACATGGGGGGTACCTATGGTACCCCCCTGCAAATGTATGCAGCAAGCGGCAGGCACCGCCCGGTGCCTGCTGCTTGCTGCATACATTTGCAAGGTATGCATTTTTAACATTGAAGCTTGAAGCTGCACCCGCCGCAATGTTAAAGATTGAGGATGTGACCGCCAGGCAGGCGGTCACATCCTAATTGCACTGGAGGGACCGCCGCTGCCCCTGCGGACGGTCCCTCCTCCTCTAGGGTGGCGGACGGACGCAAGTCCGTCCGCCATCCTAATGAGCCGGATAGTCTTTAACATAGAAATTAAGACAAAGCAATAAAGACTTTCACACAGTTTAGTAACTACACATCCGTCAAAGACTATATTCAAGGCCGTGAAAGATCTTCTGGCGAAGCGGACTTCCTCTGTGGATTCGGGGTCTACCTCCCAATGTGAGTCTCTGGCTTCTTACTTTTTGGGAAAGGTCCAGGCGATCTATCGGACATTCCCTAGCACAGGGACTGACCTGGGAGTCTCAGATGGGACTTTAAGCCACCTTACCTTGCATTCTTTCCCTCCCCTACTCCCGGAAGGGTTTGACAAACTTGCGTCAAAGGTCAAATCTGGCTCTCCGTTGGATCCAGTAAGACCTGCTCTTTTTAGAGATCAAGCCTTTTTGGGACGCTCGGTTGTCTGTTCTTTAGTCAACCTCTCCCTGGAGTCAGGTGTGGTTCCAACGAAATGGAAGCAGGCGGTGGTTTCCCCAATCCTTAAGAAGCCCACCCTGGACCCCTCGAAGCCCGAAAGTTATCGCCCGATCTCTTTGTTACCCTGGCCGGCGAAGATAATGGAGGCCCATGTCAATCTGGCCCTGTCGGGACATCTTGTCCGGTCTAATGCCCTTGATCCCACACAGAATGGCTTCCGTGCTGGGCACAGCACGGAAACCGCCCTTCTTGTGATGGTAGAGCATCTGCGAGCGGTGTTAGATGCTAGTCAGACGGCGGCGCTGATATTATTAGACCTCAGCGCCGCCTTTGACACGGTGTCCCACAGCATCCTGTTGCACCGGCTCGCGGAGATTGGTGTCGAGGGCCAGGCGCTGCAGTGGTTCCGCTCCTTCCTCGATGGTCGTTCCTTCTGTGTGGCCACCCCTCCCTTCAAGTCCAATTTTCAGCCGCTGGCCATGGGGGTTCCGCAGGGATCCTCACTGAGTCCCACGTTATTCAATTTATATGTGAGACCGCTGGCTGAAGTCGCTAGGCAGTGGGGCCTAACTCTGGTCTCATATGCCGATGACACTCAGCTGGCGGTCACTCTCAGCGGGGACGCGGAATATGATGCCCCCAGGTTTCAGAACGGACTGAAGGTGGTGGCTACCTGGTTGACAGGGAACTGTCTCCAGCTTAATGCCACCAAGACTGAGGTGATGATCATCGGAAAGAGAGTGGAATTATGGGGCGATCAATGGTGGCCGGCTGAGTTGGGACCTGTGCCAACTCCTGTATCGGAATTGAAAAATCTGGGAGTTTGGCTGGATGCCGGTCTCACTTTTGTGGGCCACACTAAGAAAACAGCAGCATGCTGTTTTGGACTTCTTAGGGGTTTAAGACCTGCTCTTAAGTTTTTTGATGCCCCAACCAGGCAGCTGGTGATCCAGGCTACTGTCATCTCGCACCTGGATTATGCCAGCTCTCTCCTGGTAGGGGCTAACCTGGCAGAAATTACCCGCCTACAACGGGTACAAAATGCCGCGGCCAGAGCAATTGTAGGCCTGCCCAGATTTTGCTCTGTGTCAAACGTCCTCCGCTCCTTGCACTGGCTTCCAGTGAGGAAGCGAATTTATTTTAAAATTTTGTGTTTGGCTTTTAAAATTCTGAAAGGCATAGGCCCTCCAATCATGTCTAGCTTCCTGTCTCTTTATGTACCCACACGTACTCTTCGTTCCCAAGGTCAGGCTCTTGCTGTAGTCCCCAGATTTAGGCTCTGTCGGGCGGGCGGACGCTCTTTTAGTGTTAAAGCTGCAACCCTCTGGAATTCCCTCCCGGTTGAAATCCGCCTGTTGGAGGACCTCATGCTTTTCCGGAAAGCTATCAAGACTTTCCTGTTTAAAAATGTTTTCCAGTGGTCTTAATCTCTAGTTTCTGTTATGTTGTGTTCTACCTTGTCACTGCGCCAGGACGCTCCTTCGCTGGAGCAGCTGTGCGCATAATAAAAATCAATAACATAACATAACATAACATTATATATAGTGAGACTCTACAAATTAGTCAAGGAAGCAATCAATGAAACTGTTACTAAATCCACCATCCACACATTTATATTTATATATCCACTCATTCTTCAATTAAAGTAGTGTATTTATAATACATATTTAAATATCAAAGCAAACCACATTTACTGGATGATGTCATCGGTGATGCCATCAGGTATGTCATTTGAGATGTCATCAGTGATGTCACTGACCATGTCATGAATGATGTAATATGTGACATCATCAGCAGTGGATTGCGGGCGCGCCAGTTATAGTGAGTACAACTAACTATAACGGGGTAATTTCAATGGTTTTGTATGAGTAAAATGTCCAGCTAACTATAACTGGTGTGAAACCTATGGTGTTTTCAGTAAATTTCAAAGGTTTTTTAAATGCTAATTCCTAACTATAACGAGTGTGAAACCTATAGGGCCTTATTTACGAGCCCCTTGCGCTTCCGGAACGTCACTTTTTGTGACGTTCCGGTGGCGCAGAAGACTGAGTGATATTTATCAGGCAGGACTAAGCCACTTTTTGTGGCGTAATCCTGCCTGATAAATATCAGTCCCTTTAACGCAGTGTCCTGCGTTAAAGGGGCGTGCAATGGGTTCCCAAACGCCGAAATACCGAACGATTGAAAATGACTTTTCTTGAGAAACATTTGGATTTGGATTATCATGTCCTATACTTTGGAATTTTTGAAAGACTGACTTTGAGGATGCTATAAATTACTCAAGTCTGCCCGAATTGTGTGGGTAAAATTGATACCTAGTCACTTTAAATAAGAATATACTTACGACTCGTCTAACATTTGGAAGAAATATCTAGTTATATGACAACAGGATACCGACATAACTTGAAGGAAATAAGAACGCCCTGAAGAAGTTCTGTTGTACAGAACGAAACGCGTTGGCTGACTGTGGTACATAAACTCAAGGAAAATAAAAGCATTTGAATATACACCAAGATTCAGCGCTTCAATAAGGACTCTAAGTGATATGATTTGATTGGACTTGTTGTGCAAGTGGTGCTGTGCCAAACTGTGGAATATTCTCCACTACTCTCTACTACTCACTCTCTACTACTCCACTACTCTCTAATACTCACTCTCTACTACTCATTCTCTACTACTCTACTACTCTCTACTACTATCTCTCTACTACTCACTCCCTACTACTCACTATCTACTACTCTCTACTACTCACTCTACTACTCTCTACTACTCACTCTCTACTACTCTCTCTCTACTACTCACTCTTTACTACTCACTCTACTACTCTCTACTACTCACTCTCTACTTCTCACTCTCTACTACTCTCTACTACTCACTCTCTACTACTCTCTCTCTACTACTCACTCTACTACTCACTCTCTACTACTCACTCTCTACTACTCTCTACTACTCACTCTCTACTACTCTCTCTCTATTACTCTCTACTACTCACTCTACTACTCACTCTCTACTACTCTCTACTATTCTCTCTCTCTGCTACTCACTCTCTGCTACTCACTCTCTACTACTCACTCCCTACTACTCACTCTCTACTACTCTCTCTCTACTGCTCTCTACTACTCACTCTCTACTGCTCTCTACTACTCACTCTACTACTTACTCTCTACTACTCTCTACTACTCACTCTCTACTACTCACTCTCTACTACTCTCTACTACTCACTCTACTATTAACTCTACTACTCTCAACTACTCAATCTCTGCTACTCTCTCTACTGCTCTCTACTACTCACTCTATACTCTCTATTACTCACTCTCTACCTCTCTCTACTTCTCTCTACTTCTCTCTCTACTAGTCTCTACCTCTCTACCTCTACCTCTCTACCTCTACCTCTCTACCTCTACCTCGCTACCTCTCTACCTCTCTCTACACGCACACAAATACACATATATATATATGCATATATATGCATATGCATTTATATATATGTATATGTATATATATATATATACATACATATATAAACATGTATAATCTGCATATCTATATAAATACAAATATAAATGCATGCATTTATATACATATATGCATAAATATGCATGTTATTTACATGAAAGTTTGAAAAACACTAATAAAAGCAAAGCTAAAAAGCCACCTCATTACAAACAGAATGGCTTTAACTTAAAGGAGGGCGAGATCTATTGCATTTTCAATGCTTGTTTACTTTGGTTCCATCAAGAAGGCATTCAGATGTGTCACACATTTGCCATAAATTCTGAAAGTTAGCACTCTAGTTGCTCATTAGATCGCTGTAGTAAAGGTACTGCTCACCAGGGAAGTCTGCTGCTGGTATTCAAAGTGCATGTTTCAGTCTGCATGTCAGAATGTTTTTAATGAAATAGAAGAGGATTTGAGAAGTCAAAATGTGCCCTAATTTTTCTTTCTTCAGCACTAATCATAATTTCTATGGCAAGATGAACCCTCTCATTTTGTTCCTTTGCAAATTAAATGTTTTAAGTGTTACCACTTTATTCCAATCAAGATGACTTCAGGTGTTCCATACTTTTGTCATAAGTAAGACTGTTAGCGCTCTAGTTGTTCTTTAGAACACTCTAGGACATTCTGTCATTGGGCTATACTTGGGCTACATCTATGGCATATTTGTGCTACATTTGGGCTCTTTTGTCTCTGGTGGCCATCTTGGGAGACTTATTTGTTATGAAGTTTCCTTATTTCCTCATTTACTACAGTCTCCTCAGTAGGAAATACTTTCAGTGTTCTACTTTGATTCCATCAAGAAGGCATTCAGATGTGACACACATTTGCCATAAATTCAGAATGTTAGCACGCTAGTTGCTTATTAGATCACTGTAGTAAAGCTACTGCTCACAAGGGAAGTCTGCTGCTGGTATTGAAAGTGCATTTTTCAGTCTGCATGTCAGAAAATCTTTTTATGAAATAGAAGAGGATTTGTGAAGTCACTCAAAATGAGCCCTGATTTTTCTTTCTGAAGCACTAATCATACTTTCTATAGCAAAATGAACCCCCTTATGTTGTTCCTTTTTAAATTAAATGTTTTCAGACTTACCACTCCATTCCAATCAAGATGGCTTCTGGTGTGCCATACTTTTGTCATAAGTAAGACTGTTAGCGCTCTAGTTGTTCTTTAGAACACTCTGAGACATTCTGTCATTGGGCTATACTTGGGCTACATCTGGGTGATATTTGGGCTACATTTGGGCTCTTTTGTCTCTGGTGGCCATCTTGGGAGACTTATTTGTTATGAAGTTTCCTTATTTCCTCATTTACTACAGTCTCCTCAGTAGGAAATACTTTCAGTGTTCTACTTTGATTCCATCAAGAAGGCATTCAGATGTGACACACATTTGCCATAAATTCAGAATGTTAGCACGCTAGTTGCTTATTAGATCACTGTAGTAAAGCTACTGCTCACCAGGGAAGTCTGCTGCTGGTATTGAAAGTGCATTTTTCAGTCTGCATGTCAGAATCTTTTTATCAAATAGAAGAGGATTTGAGAAGTCACTCAAAATGTGCCCTAACTTTTCTTTCTGGAGCACTAATCATACTTTCTATAGCAAAATGAACCCCTCATGTTGTTCCTTTTTAAATTAAAT
The DNA here is from genome assembly GCF_964261635.1 of Lissotriton helveticus. Taxonomy (NCBI): domain Eukaryota; kingdom Metazoa; phylum Chordata; class Amphibia; order Caudata; family Salamandridae; genus Lissotriton; species Lissotriton helveticus. Next base: position 856,725,280 of record NC_136072.1, on the reverse strand, counting down.
GTTTTCAGACTTACCACTTCATTCCAATCAAGATGGCTTCTGGTGTGCCATACTTTTGTCATAAGTAAGACTGTTAGCGCTCTAGTTGTTCTTTAGAACACTCTGAGACATTCTGTCATTGGGCTATACTTGGGCTACATCTGGGTGATATTTAGGCTACATTTGGGCTCTTTTGTACCTGGTGGCCATCTTGGGAGACTGCATGTCAGATATTTTTAATGAAATAGAAGAGGATTTGAGAAGTCACTCAAAATGTGCCCTAATTTTTCTTTCTGAAGCACTGATCATACTTCCTATGGCAAAATGTACCCCCTCATTTTGTTCCTTTTTAAATTAAATGTTTTAAGAGTTACCACTTTATTCCAATCAAGATGGCTTCAGGTGTGCCATACCTTTGTAATAAATAGGACTGTTAGCGCTCTAGTTGTTCTTTAGAACACTCTGGGAAGCTGCAGTAGAACACAAAGGAATTAACTGACAGTCACTGTCCTTGTTGGATGTACATGTTTTACTGAGAATGTCAGATGTACATGTTTTACTGAGAATGTCAGACTTCATTCTCACATGACTAAGAAAGATAATGTGTATTTACCAAAAATATGCTTTCAGTTTAGCTTATAGATCCCCTTCCAAACCACTGTGGGAAAAGTATGAGATAATAGTTTTCTTTCAAACATGATTCATGATATCCCAGCAGAAGGCTTTTTCACATGGTAAAATCACCTTAGAACACACCACAATTCCTAAAATGAGTATGGTACCATCAACAAATGATTTATAATGTAACTAAAGTCCACAAACCTTCTATTAACTGCAATGCTTTTTAATGAGGTGCTATCGTGTATATTGGTCCCAAGATGGCTGCCAACACTTCTTGGATGAAATGCTGACAGCCAATCAGATCTCACGATGAGATGTGTGTTTAGGCTCCGCCCAGATATATACATTATTTCAGATTTGATTTTCTCAACAACTACTGGAGGGATTTACACCATTTAAACAAAAGGGCGATCTGCGAATCAGACTCTACCATTTTGCCAAATTTCTTGTAATTCCGTTCAGCCGTTCGGGCTGTAGCCGTGTCTAATCATCCTAAGGAAATTAACATGGGGAAAACACGTTTTGGGACTTCCCTTTTTTCTCGGCCCCCGCTTGACGAATCCTCCCAAGACTTTCAGGGAAGGAGCGGAGCGGAGCGGGCCATCTTCTTTGAGAAATTCGCGAAGATTCAACAACCGGCGCCAAAGGTATTCCCAATAGAATGTTGCGGATTTCCTATGTAAACTAGGTCCAAACTATAACTACCTACTGACAACCGCCAGTAGGTAATATATATATATATATATATATATATATATATATATATATATATATATATATATATATATATATATATATATATATATATATATATATATATATATATATATATATATATATATTACCTACTGGCGGTCGCCAGTAGGTATATATAGTTAGGATTTTTTCTCTATGGGATTTTTGAAAATTCTATGTCTAATAACTTTGGCGTTTGTGGACGGAATTGGCTGAAATTTTCAGGAAAATGGCACATTTTGTTTCTGAGCAGCCCTTGAAAATTTGGGGGGGGGTTCGTCAAGGGGGGGCCGAGAAAAAAGGGGGGTCCCAAAACGTGTTTTTAACATTGAGTTTTCCATAGGGCGGTTGGCCTCACTTTTAGCCCGAACGGCTGAATGGATTTGCATGAAACTTGGCAAAATTGTAGGGACTGGTAGCCCGATGTGCCTTTTGTAGGTCTCAATATATGTGCTACAGTGGATTTTGAGAAATTAACGTTTAAAAAAAGATATATATCTGTAACAGCGGACCGGGCAGCGCTCCAGGACGCGTACTTTTCGCGCAACGGAGCTTTGTGAAGCGAAGCTGATTGGTTCTCCGGCGTCTGTCAACATTCCAAACAGTCCGTAGCGGCCGCCATCTTGTCTCTCGGTAGGATCGAGAGACAAGAGGAGGCGAAAGCGAAGGGGCAAATGACCATAAGGGGGAATAGTAGATCCTCGCTGACCCCCTAGGTTTGATGTGGAGGTTTTAAAAGGGCCCCGCGGGGCAAAAAAAAAATAAAAAATAATAATCGAACGGCTGAATGGATTTGCACGAAACTTGGTAAAATATTAGGGACTGGTAGCCCGATGTGCCTTTGCTAGGTCTCAATATATGTGCTCCAGTGGATTTTGAGAAATTAACGTTCAAAAAAAGATATATATCTGTAACAGCGCTCCGCTTCGCGTAACGGAGGTTTGCGACGCTGATTGGTCATTCTGTCACTGGGCTATAGTTGGGCTACATCTGGCTGATATTTGGGCTACATTTGTTTTTTTCGTCTCTGGCGGCCATCTTTGGGCTACATTGGGCTACATTGGGCTTCATTGGGCTTCATTGGGCTACATTGGGCTACATTTGGGTTCCAACATATATATAGGCCAATGTAGCCCAATATATATTTTTCAAAGTAAATTTTCGTAAAAACCACTGGAGCATATATCTTGAGACATAGCAAAGGCACATCGGGCTACCAGTCCCTACAATTTTGCCAAGTTTCGTGCAAATCCATTCAGCCGTTCGAGCTAAAAGTGAGTCCAACCGTCCTATGGAAATGAAGGAAATGAATGGGTAATTTGTAATTAGCAAATAGCTCATCGCAAACTAGGAATGGTAAAGAATCGCTATTTATTCCTTAAAGTTCGCTATTTAGGAAATGCAAAAAACTTTGATGATACATATGGCGGTTCATCTCTAACAAGATAAGAAGCATAGGGATAGATTTATGATGACTGGCGCATCACCAGGGATGTGTTAGTCATTCTGTGCCGCTGTTCCGTCACCTATGGTGTGCTGCATTTACAATGCGGCGCATCATGGGGCAAAAACAGCACAGATGCGTGATGTATCTGTGCCGTAAAGGTGGTGCATTGCTGGAGTTGTATCGCAAGTGTGATGAAGCTCCAGCAAGGGTCGGGGGTGCCCCTGTCGCAGGGTTTCTGTTCTCACACAGAACTGTGGACAGAGGATTGGAACCTCGGCGAATTAGGGTGTCCCAAAACTCACCTTAGTAATCAAAAACCCCTTAGCAAGCTAGGTACAGTGTCACATTGGATATAACAAACTCTCAATGTTTAGACAATCCAGAATATGAACTTATAGTACCTCAGGATACGTGGAACTCATGAACAGTCGGTCGTTATATATTTCTTAGAAACCAGAACATGGAGTTAAGAAGAACACATGTGTATTTGAAATGTTTATTTACTAATGCCGTCTTCTCAGGCGTAGTATCTTAGATAATACAAGTACACATATTATCAGTAGCAAAATTACCAGCATAGTTACTAGTACATAAAAAGCGAATGGTGACAGTATGTTAACATGCTGTAAATGAATAAGAGTTAGCAACACTTATAAGCAGCCGCGGGCCGTGGAGGGAGTTACGGTGGGGCAGGGAGGCGGGGAGGGGGAGGGGCAGGGTAGAGAGGGCTCCACCCTGCTTCTCCCCCTCCCCGCCTCCCTGCCTCACCGTAACTCCCTCCACGGCCCGCGGCTGCTTATATCTCACCCTCCCTAATACACATATTATATTATTTGCTAAGAAGGTCTCTTTGTGTTGGTTTAGGGCGTGCCCATACTTTAGTGTCTTAGATTTGAAGGAATCACATCAGCATACACCAGCTCTCTCTTCATGTGAACCGCATCAAGTGTTGTGTATGTGTGTTCGGCAAAGCAATATAAAACCCGCCTCATGCCCAGAATTGGCAGAAGTTGCACTTATGTTATGAGTATGAAGTCGTGGAGATCAGACCTCATAACAATTCTGTATCGTGTTGTTCTTGAAACTTTAGCACTCGCTGTACAGATATAGTTTAACAAGCAAAGCAGATAGTAGAGCAATAACATATTATTCTCATGTAAACCACGATGAACTACTAGGTTGAAAGCTAAAGCAACAACTAAGTGTCGTGTGCAGAAGTTGCAAAAAAGGAAAAATGGCGTTTAAACCGGTAATGAGCCCATGCTAACTTAACACGGTGTAAAGATATCCAGGACGTAGATGACACCTCCCCATGATCCGGAAACGAACTGAATAAGATAATAGAAGTGCCATCTCATGAGAGCAGATTGCAAGTTTATATGTGGACGGTCCGCAAGGTAAAGCATTAAAAACTAGGAAAATTTAATGCTAAAGAAAAATAAAACAGCCAAGTACTTTATCGAGTCTTAAGCCAATAGGCAAGGTAAATAATAAAAACTTGACAAATAAGTCAATGAATTGTCAATGAAATGCTAGTACTCAGCATATCAAACATGAAAAAGGTCTATGACATAACTGTGTATGCAAAATAAGCTGCAACAGCCTCCAATAGGAAGTCACCGTCTTCATCCGAAAACAGTTCAGCCATCCAATTTAAAAGCGGAAAAGAACATACGTGCTCTCCCAGCACCGGATCCTCTATCACCATCAGAGGACAGCTCGGTGGGTTTTCAAGAAAGCTCTGTTCCAAGAAAGACTGTGTTGCCGCCAGTAAATTCCAGGGACCAATTAGTCCATGCATCAATGCCACAGCCATAATCCTTTCGCCAGGACAAACCAACTTGTGAGTAATGATAGGAGTCATCAGCTGATTAAAGTCGACGTCAGGAGAAACCGGTCCGCAGAGACACAAATCAATGGCCCAATCGAAATCACAGGTCAGGCAGTGAAATACAGGCTGGACACAGGTGAAGTAGGAGAATCGAAAAGATAATCCATATGCCGTGCTTAATATCGCCAACGGCATTGTGCCATAATATTCTAGCATGCGATTGCGGAACAGTGTCAGCAGCTGCAGGGCGGGAGGTTGCATAGGAGGGACATCCATATTTAAAAATGTAAAAAAGCAAAAGAGCGTCCGCTGGTAATGCAAGTAAAAATGGCAATCCACGAAGCAGAGTGGAAAAAATACAATGAAAGAAAGTAGGGATGACTCGAAAGATTTTCTCAAATGAAGTCACGAGACCACTGGTAACAACTTTAAAAAAGTGCGCCAGGGCCTTTGTGGAGGATGCGTTAGAGATAGTCCGAACCATCTTGCTGAAATGGAAAGGCAAATCTGAATTGAAAAGGGTCTGCACCTCTGTACGGGTGTTCGCTATGTGAAGCACGAAAGTTTCACGGGCCGAACTCAAGGCCACCTCTCTCTGAGACAAAAGAGCTCTTATTCTTGCCATGCCGTTGAAATCTGCTCCCAAGGTTGGTATTTGTGGCGAGATTGAAAACTCCCTATGTTCATGTGTGGGAGGAAATAGAACATTTCTGCAGCAAATAACCCGTTCACTTACTGTTACGATAAAAGGAATACTTTTAATTAACCCAGATCAATCTTCATTATTGAGCATCAAATAACTACCATTTTCCAACAACTTGAACGTGGGGATGATAGCAGGAACTGGCGTGCCTTGCAACACGCAAGCCATATTTGGTCGGTGTTTGTTGCATGAACCGTGTAACTGTATGTGCCTACACATTAGTGAATTATCTGGCGTCTCAGTGCATTCCTCTCCATTCAGATAAACTTCTTGATCATCTTTGAAACATCTGTATGTGTATGGAAGCGACCAGACCTCATGAAGAAAAGCACTACCTAAAGGTTCATAACGACCTATTGGTATATATTTCATACAATTTGAAAACGTATATAAAGCAAAAGGCAGCGTTATTAAACCGTGGATAAGGCACGTTGCCAAAAAACCCGCAATCCTCTGCTGATGATGTCACTGAGCATGTCATGAATGATGTAATATGTGACATCATCAGCAGTGGATTACGGGTAATAGTATCTCTAGTTTACTCCCCTATAGCTGTCTTTCTTTTAACATAAGTGTCTGTTTCCTGCCCTTATACTTACTGTTTTTGGTTCGCTTCCGGTTCGCGTACCGGCGAGCGAACTGGGAAGCGAACTAAGAGAAATAGAGGTTGGCACAGTTCCAAATATTGTACCAATTTTTTAATAACCGGGAGGTAGTTCTGAAAAGAACTTTTTTTTTAATTGTTTTAAAAAATTTTTATTATTTTTCGGAATTTTTTTTTACTTTTTTTGAATTTTTCTGAACAGTTTTATATTTTTTGGGGGTTTTCTTGGAGGGGGCAATGAAAACGATTCATTGTAAAGGGCTCAACAGGAGCAACAAAACAAAAAAAAAGTATTTATTATTTTGGGCGTTTCGTACAAACTTGCATATGATAGTCAATAGCTCTGTTGATCAGAGTGATGCTTCTTTCTCCGTAGCAAATGAATCCATCGCAAAATACGCAGGTGTGTTTTACTTCACCAAATCTCATTTGTATATTTGGCACCATCTCCCTGCCCTCTGGTCCCGTTACTTCCGGTACAACAGATCTTCTGGCCATAATAGGGAGATTATCTAGGTCGTTCCGAAACTGTGCAGCACTGTAGTTGTTAGGATGCCACCTAGTCATATGGCGATGCATTGTGTAGTTTCCGAAACTGTATTTTTTCTCGGTTCCTCTGGACAGTCTATCTTGACATATAAGGCAAGTTACGTATCTTGCATTTACTTTTTTCTCACCTTTGGGAATTTAAAAAAATTGCCAAATGAAGTTTTCTTTCCGGTGAGACGTCCTGGGCTCCTCAGGCAAAAACTGCCTCTCTTCGTGCTCGTCGTCCTGTTCCTCTTCTTCCTCTTCTTGTTGAATTATAACTTGAGCAGGTGGTCCACTCTTCCTTGGATGTGGTGGAGGTGGTGGGGAAGCACCAGCTGAAGCTACTAAAGAAGCCATTGCTCAGTGATCACAAAGGGTCTTTCTCTCACAATGATGAAAGTCAGAGTGAGGAAAGAAGGAGGGATTTTCATCATTTGGGAAAAACAAGAGTTCTCAACCAATGAAAAGTGTTCATTTTAGATTATATGACCTAGTCTTACATCATTAGGAAACCAAAAGTGAAATGAACCAATGAAAAGTGTTATTACCAAGTCACATGACCTGCTGTGTTTACGTTAAGCGCTTTGCAGGGCCTCCCGGTTTGCTTCCAGAAACCTGCGCTTTGCGACTCGGTTCGCGTACCAGTTCGCTAACGTAGCACTTCATATGACGTATCACGCGACAACGTGAAACGTCATGCGGACGGGAGGCGTCACGATGTTGTTTTGTAACGCGGCAGTTGCGGTAAAGAAACGTTTACCGGCTCGCGGTCTATTTCGCGGCATCAAGGTCAGCTAACGGGAAGCTTCCCGATTCGCGAAGCGGGAACGAAGAAAAAAAAATATTTAAAAAAAAAATTATTCATAAACATATAAAATATATTTTTGGATTTAAAGAATACATTTTACAGCTACAGATATTAGCTGTTAAAAAACCAATGAAATTCACTGAAAAAACCATAGGTTATAGACCATATATAGTTAGGAATTAGCATTTACAAAACCTTGAAAATTCACTGAAAAAACCATAGGTTATAGACCATATATAGTTAGGAATTAGCATTTACAAAACCTTATTTTACTCACACAAAACCATTGAAATTCCATATATAGTTAGTTGCACTAACTATATATCGCGCACCCGCAATCCACTGCTGATGATGTCACATATTACATCATTCATGACATGGTCAGTGACATCACTGATGACATCACTGATGACAACATCCAGTGATTATGTGTTTCTGTAAAGTTTAAATATGTTTTACATATTGAAGAATGAGTGGATGTATAAGTGTCTGAATGAAGGTTTTAGTAGGTGTGTGATTGACTGTATGAGTGAGTGATTAAATGCGTCTTACTGAATGCACGGGTTAGTGACTAAACTGTCTGAAAGTGTGCATCAGTATGTCTGTTGTTGTGCAAGCTGCTGCATGTGTTGATCAGTAGCTATATAAGTAGCTATATGGGTTATTGATTGGTTGCACAAGTATTTGTATGGGAGACTGAGTGTGTGTATGGCTGGCTGGGAGGTGTGTGACTCTGTGCAGATCAATGTGTACTTGTATCAGTGATTCTATAAGAGAGTAAGTATGTGTTAGTATATGTTTCAAAAATGTAAGGTGTTCTGTGTTTAACTGTATAGATGAGAAAATGGAAGTGTGATTGATTCTTTTCAGGACTGACTAGGTGTGTGAGTAACTCCATGGATGAGTGGCAGAGTGTGAGTGTCTGTATAGGTGTATGAGTGCATATGATAGTGTTGTAAAGATGAGTGATTGTATGTATGAATGATTGTATGAGTGAATGTGTGTGTAGACATAGGAATCAGTGAGTGCGTATGTAGTAACTAGTATTGGTGTGTCAATGGTTTCAAAAATTATACTCTCTATTTAACACTGGGTGTAATAGAGGTTATATTAGAGTGTGAGGAGATGCATTGTATTATCACATGAATGACATCATCAGTGATGTGATCATTGATGTCAAGTGAGATGTCATCAGTGATGTCATTTGAGATGTCATCAGTGATGTCATCAGTGATGTCACTGACCATGTCATGAATGATGTAATATGTGACATCATCAGCAGTGGATTGCGGGTGCGCGATATATAGTTAGTGCAACTAACTATATATGGAATTTCAATGGTTTTGTGTGAGTAAAATAAGGTTTTGTAAATGCTAATTCCTAACTATATATGGTCTATAACCTATGTTTTTTTCGGTGAATTTTCAAGGTTTTGTAAATGCTAATTCCTAACTATATATGGTCTATAACCTATGGTTTTTTCAGTGAATATATATATATATATATATGTATATATATATATATATATATATATATATATATATATATACTCCTCCAACCGGTTACTGTGCAACGAAACGTCCAATGCACTTTCACCACTACGCAGACACAAAATCAAGGTCCAAAGCCAGTCTTCAAGTTGTTCTTGTTTTTATTTTTTAAGCATAAAGTGCAGGGGTGCAAAAAAGAACGTCGAACAGACGCGTTTCGGGCGTAACCGCCCTTGCTCACTGTTTATATGTATATATGTATATGTATATATAAATATATATATATATATCCACACAAAAAAGGTTGCCAAATAAGGAAATGCCGCACAATGAAAATCTGGATGCCTTTAATGGAGGAACAACAGAGCAGCAGAGAAACAGTGTCCCCCTCAAACAATAAAAGCCCAACTCGTTTCGAGTACCCCAGTGGGTGCCGTTTTGCATGAGGTGACTCCTGGTATTTCCCCAGTGGGTTGAGTGGGGGCTAAGAATCTCGCCGTACTGATTAGTATGCATCCCTCCACACGGCTCTTTCATTTCTCTGTGCCTGGAAGTTTCCAAACACCGGTTCCGTACGCTGGACGGCAGGGGATTTCCGCGACCTAGGCCAGGCCGCATTCAAATCCACACAAAAAAGGTTGCCCAATAAGGAAATGCCCCACAATGAAAGTCTGGATGCCTTTAATGGAGGAACAACAGGGCAGCAGGGAAACAGTGTCCCCCTCAAACGATAGAAGCCCAACGCGTTTCGAGTACTCCATGTACTCTTGTTCACAGGCAGAGAGTAAATGAGCAGAGCGGCAGTTGCAAAGGTCCATTAATTTGAAAAACAGTCCCGCCCTTGTGGGCGTATGCACTCAGGCATTATGGTTGTTGTAGTCCCTTCGATAATAAAAACTCCAGTGGGTGCCGTTTTGCATGAGGTGACTCCTGGTATTTCCCCAGTGGGTTGAGTGGGGGCTAAGAATCTCGCCGTACTGATTAGTATGCATCCCTCCACATGGCTCTTTCATTCCTCTGTGTCTGGAAGTTTCCAAACACCGGTTCCGTACGCTGGACGGCAGATCGCCAGAATAGGGATAAGGGTAGAGGAGACCATGCCTTCACGTCTTCTTGGAGACACGGTAATAGGGGATGGATATTAAGTGATCAGGAGAAAATCTGTCAGGGTGAAATATATACTTCCAAATACTGGAACCCCCTCTCTGTGGCATGGGTCAGGTGGTTCAACCCCACCCTAAAAGCTCAGCAACTCGAACTGCGCCAAACGGAGCGTAGGTGGAGACGTAATTATCTGTCCATCGACAGAGAGCTATATATTGCCGTGAGGAAAAAATATAAAGATGCTATCATTGCAGCTAAAGCTCTTCATATCTCGGATAGGATTCTCACTGCTCATAACAAATCCCAGGAGATCATTTCGATCATGAGGGCGCTTACGTCTGATGCTAGGACTCTTCCGTCACAGACCCCGACGCAGGAATCTTGCAATGCATTAAATAATTTCTTTATCGAAAAAATTGCCAAGATCAAGAACACGATTCCTTCAGTCCTCCCTGATGACATGCCAGCTCCCCCCCCTGGAAACCCGCTCTCCCTGCTCTCCTTCCCTGCCCTCGACCCAAGCACTTTGGCCAAACTTGCTGTTCGAGTCAAATCGGGCTCACCCAACGATTGTTGCCCTCCCTCTGTCTTTCGCGACATCTGCCTGTCTATGCCGGACTGCATCTTGCCCTTACTAAATGCCTCATTGGAGACGGGAGCAGTACCTAATTCCTTCAAGGAGGCTGTCCTTGTGCCCCTACTAAAGAAGCCTGGAGCTGACCCGGACGACCTTGCCAACTATCGGCCTATCTCTCTCTTGCCCTACCTATCCAAACTCCTGGAGGCACATGTTACGAGCTGCTTATCTGAATTCATCGAGCGCTCTAACTTCCTCGAACCCAACCAGGCTGGGTTCAGACCAGCCCATTCCACCGAGGCTGTGATCCTGGCAGTTATGGATACTCTCAGGGCCAACGCCGATAAAGGGACATCACAGGCGCTTGTCCTGCTGGATCTGTCGGCTGCGTTCGACACCGTGGACCACAACATCCTTATCCACCGTGCCGAGCAAGCCGGCATCCGAGGCCTGGCCTCTGCCTGGCTCAAATCCTTCTTGTCGGGTAGAATGCAGGCGGTCCGGCTCGGTCCCTTCACAGCCGCACAGGTCCCATCTATCTGTGGAGTGCCTCAGGGATCCTCCCTGTCCCCTCTGCTTTTTAATCTCTATCTTCAGCCGCTTATCTTTTCCTTGAAGAGGTGGAATATCACCGTATTCAACTATGCAGACGATCTGCAAATCATTTTTCCACTTAACACCCCCAATGCAGCCCTCGACTGTCAAGCAGTGATGCTACACATCCAACATTGGATGAACTCCCATCAGCTCAAATTAACCCGGGGAAGACTGAGTTAATCCTCCCAGGTAACAGTCTTACTCACTGGGGCCCACAGTACTGGCCAACTGAGCTTGGTTCCCCGCCCGCCCCGGCTAAGTCAGCAAAGAGCCTCGGGGTCATAATTGACTCGGACCTTTCTCTTAAACCCCAGATCGGTGCGGTTGTGTCCTCATGTATGTTCCAGCTTAGAAAGATCAGGAAAGTCTCCCATCTCTTGACTCCAGAGGCCCTGATACAAGTCCTGATCGCCCTGGTGCTCTCCCGCTTGGATTTTTCAAACTCCCTGTACTACGGCCTACCTAAATTCCTCCAGATTGTACTGAACCAAGCGGCAAGGCTGGCCTATAAAACCCCGAAGTGGCAATCTGCGAGACCTCTGCTTCACAGACTTCACTGGTTACCGGTAGAGCAGAGGACCGCATTTAAGATCGGCTGCCTGACCTTCAAAGCTGTGTTCGGGACCTCCCCTGCCTTTCTCAAATCTTTGGTCATCCCCTACTGTCCAGCACGTAATCTTCGTTCCTCCCATCGCCTCTTGCTAGCTGTCCCTGCTACCAAATTAAAAAAAACTGGCGGTCGGAGATTTGCCTCCCTAGCCCCCGCCCTCTGGAACCAGTTACCTCTATCACTTAAATCTGCCAATTCTCTTTTGGCTTTTAGAAAACTTTTGAAAACCCACCTCTTCACACAGACTGGCTAGACCCTCGTCTCTCCATCTCACCTGCACTCAGCCAGCGCCAGGAAACCTTTCGGTGTCAGTGCGCTATACAAGTTCCCCCTAAGATAAGATAAGATAAGAGTAGCCCACACGCCCCTTTCTTGGTCTCTGCAAACGAGAATAGTACTGATTTCGGCGGGTTAGTGCATAATTCAGCGGGTTTCCCCGAATACTCAAAGTATTTGCAGGATTCGAGGTCCAGTGAATCCTGGGTCTGTAAGAAAGAATAAGGCATCATCCACGTATAATGCAATCCTGTCAGACGTCTTGGCGGACCATTCGAACCCGCGCACCAGGGGATCCCACCTCACTCATGTGGCAAGTGACTCGATCGCATGTGCGAATAATAGTGGGGATAGTGGGTACCCCTGCCTTGTACTTCTATAGAATGTGAATTGATCTGCCAGGCGTACCGAAGCAGAGAGGTCTGTGTAGAGGAGGTGAACATATGACAGGAATCTCGGACCAAAGTTAACAGCTTGCAGAAGAAGAAATAATCAGCAAGAACCTTGCCCAAGACTTTAGTTCAAAAATCAGTAGTGAGATAGGACGATACGAGTAAGGTTCCAGGGATGTTTTTTTATATTAAATTGTAGGGGGTCACATGACCCACCTCCTCGAGCCGAGGCAGAGCCAGGGAAATGCATCCCCCAGCTAGATGTTTTGCATTAAAGGGGAGGAAAAGGGCATCCCCCACTCAAGCTTTTTTAAACTCTGGTGACCCCCATCCTCAGAGCCATTCCTTACAATAATGGGAAGAGAGTTACATGGCCTCCCTCCCTAAGACCATAGCCTGGGGCCTGCATCAAAAGAGGTAGGGGGCCTGATGCCCACCAGAGACACCCACCGTACATTCATTGGGAGCCTTGGGGGTGCCCCAAGACCCCGTTGGCTCCAGCCGGCTCCCCATGTGGAGTTGGTGCTGGCATTGCTCCTGCCCAGAGGGAGCAGCTACTAATGCTGCTCTCTCCAGTTGGCAGCAATATTTCAGGCTGTTTCCCTGCCTGTTTTAGAGTGGGCAGGGAAAAGGATCAAAAGCCAGCTCCAGCTGGCTGGTAGCAGACTTTGCGTTTGCTCCCTGTGACACAGCATGTGAGCCGACCCAGGGGATGGAGTCTCCAGCAGGGCTGCACTGGACATACCGGGCATCGGGCGTTTCCTCTGGGAAAGGGCAGGGCTGTTTTTCAGTGGTGGGGGCTAGATTTATTACTGGGTGCCGGTTTTGCAGCAGTAACATAAGCAGCAGACAAGCATTTCCAGCCTCCCGGGCAAGGCAGTGCTTCCCCAGGGGCTAGTCCACAAATATTGCCAGGGCTGCTTTGGGTTCCCAGTCCAGCCCTGGTCCCTGGGGCCATTAATGGCTCAGGGAGGAGGCTTCAAAGCCCCCCTCCTTTAACTTACCTTAGGAACCCTGGAGAATGGGGTCCCCAAGGCCTTTAGAGGCTCAACATGTTGGGCCCTGGGAAATGGGGTCCCCAAGTCTACAAGTGCCTACCCCTAATAACAAATATTAGGCCCCAAGGGGTGGGGTCGAAGGGCTGAATACGGTCTCCCAAAAATATTCTGGGTGATAAGGGATGGGATCCACAGGGCCAAAATCAGGCTGGCGAGGGGGGCCACATGAGCCTCCCCCCTTCCCCACCAAAATAAAACCATTGAGCCCCTGGCCTACCACTGTTGTTTTTTTTAAAAAAAATACCACGGATTCTCAAAGATCCTCAAAGAATTCAATGCAAAACAAAAAATTATTTTTAAAAAAAGGGTTTGGGCCCCAGATGGAGTTTGTCTGGGACCCCAACACCTGGCCTAGGGGGGTCAGAGTATCCCTACCCTGCCCCCTTATGTATTTTTTAAAAACATTTATTAGTACTCAGGACTGCTCCTGAGTCCTAAGAGGACTGCCACCATCTCCTGGTTGGTTTGGTGACAGCCAAACAGATCTCAGCTTGAGATCAGTCAGGATCTGTGGAGGATTCACATCCCTGGATATATAAAGTTTATCAGCACTAACCCTATAGGTGTGTGTGTCGGCCATCGGCCCACACCTGGCAGGCTCCTTTAGGTCCATCTGGTGCTCATTTTACTTTCACTGAATAAGTGCTCGGGGTTATTTCAGCCCCTCGAGCACCAATTCTAAGAGGAGAGGTATTGTTGGAAAGGGGCGATTTTTACCCATTCCAAAGGTACCTCTGCCCTAGGGATCCCTTCTGGGGGAGAGAGAAACCCCCAAAGCAGGGATCCACTTACTAGCCAACAGGGTTGGGGTAGCGGCTCCTTGGGCAAGGGTGTGTGCCCCCCAGGCCAATAGCCTAATTTGAGTAGGGGTAGATGAGTGAGTTGCCCTGATCTGCGCTCTGGAAGGGGGGGGGGCAGAAAACCCACTAGATACCAAGGATTTCTTTTGAAAATAAAAATTGAGGGGTGGTCAGTGCCCAGAATAAAGCAGTCCCCCCTGGGCCAGATGGGGCAACAGCCCAGATATGTCTCCCGTGGGGCGGGGCAGAAAGCCCACTAGGCACCAGGGACCTTTTCTTTAAATAAAAATGGAGGGGTGGGGGCAGACCTTATTAAAAGGGGAAACAGTCTTCCTCCCTCCCCTGGGGGCACATGGAGGTAATTACCTGTCATCTGCCGCCCGGGGAGGCAGAACCCCACTAGATGCCAAGGAATTAAAAAAATTATATAGGGGTGGGTGCTGCCCACAATGGCAAGGCCATGGCCCCCACCCCAACTACAGGGGGCAACAGTCTTTCTGCCCCCCTCGGGAGTGAATGGGGTAATTACCCCTGAATGGCCCCCAGGGGCAGAAAGCCCACTGTATTACAGCAACATATATATATTTTTTAATAAAATAATGGAGTGAGTCTTTCCCACCCTAACATCAGCCCTTTATACTCAACCTTAAACCTCAGCACTCTTTCTGCTTCCCTGCAGACTAAGTCACAAAGGAGACAAGGGGACCCTACTCACTTAGGAACCAGGGTGCATACTATATATCGGAAACATTGGTTCCAGTGGAGAAACAATTATATGATTAATAATCACTACACCATACATTAATTAATAATACTTAGAGGGTTTTAAAGGGGATATCCGTAAGAGAAAAACAACTCTACACAGTTAATTTCAACCATCATTGATGTTATATTTCTTTTCAATAAACAATGAATATTTATATACATTTAGTGTTCCAAATAACAAGTGCAGAAGTGCCCAAGGTGTAAATTGAGAACCAAAAAGGTACAGTGAATTTATACAAAGCAATAAGTGAATTGTACAAGGTTTCTACAGGAAATATAATACAAGGCAAAGAAAACGACCATCAGGTAACTAATAATGACAGCAATACATGTCACAATGACTATCTTAAATCATAGGCACTGTTTGTAGGGTTCGTTTTCTAGGGGCGTCAACGGCGTTTCGACCCTGGCATTATAATGGGTCTCGTCAGGACAAGGGGGTATGAGACTTCCGTGAATAGGAAAACATACGGTGAGATATATGGACACTAATTGGGTAAAGTGAATATGGAAGGCAAGAGGACGGAGTAATTACCTGGACGTATGTGAATACACAGAATGAATAGAGTTTTAGACTGGTAACCACCATGCGTGAATAAGGAAGGGATAATGGCACTTACAGTTAACCCAGGGTACTGTTGAGGGTTGAATCCAAAAGAAAATTAAAAATAAGTTAGACATATATTTTGCATAACGCAAACTATTCAATCAATAAAGGTCCGCGTGACTTACCACTGCAGTGGTGCAGTCAGCGAACTCCGAATCTGTATATACTTAGAGTTCGAGGAGTGGTTCTGGAGTTGAAGAGCTGCACAATGGCGGGCCAGGACAATACCTAAAATAGGGGATTCTTGGTCAGTGATGAATATAAAAGTGAAGCGAGAGCCAAAGCTTATGGCCAGTGACGGTGACTTACCCGGGGAGTGAGGGCGCGATCACTTCGATTCTTTCACTCCGTTCTGCTTCCGTAATCGGAGTCAGTCTGTGGCGGGGCCAAGACATTCGCGTGCTATATCCAGGAAGTGCGCAGGCCGTGTGGAGAGAGCAGAATGCTCGATCTGCACATAGGCGGCGAACTGCAAGGGGCGCATAGTGGTTCTAGAGCTTATCGATTTGAGCATGTAAAGTACCAGCATTGCGGTACAAGAGTTTAATTGGGCTAATATCAGTTATGAGTAATGCAGGTTACATATATTTGTGGCGATCTCATATTGAAATTGTATATTAGAAAGTTTGATGGTACAATTAAGTCTCAAGCTTAACAATATATACAGTAATCAAAAACTACAGAAATGGTGAAACATACAAAGCAACTGAAGCAGAGAATAAATAATCATTTGAATTATATACATATAAAATACAGAGTTATAACCCATATAACAAAAGCATTTCCAACATTGATGTCATCGCAATGGTAAATAATCACAGTTAAATCTCAACAGAGAGTCCACATGATCGCCATGTTTGAACGATGGAAAATACAAGTGGCTGCACACTTAGCGTTAGTTCTTCTGCATAGATGTCATTGTGGGAGGGATGCTACATACCCTCGCCATTCTTCAGCGGAATTCAACCCGTGAATAATGGAATTGATCTTATCGATCCAATGACATTCGCGTCGTTGGAGTATTTGAGCAATGTTGCCACCTCTCTCTGGTACCTTTGCAATGTCGATAACTTGCCATTAAATTTCCTCGGCCGTGTGATTTTGATCTTTAAAGTGTTGGCCCAAAGGAGCAGTGAGGACTGAGCGTCTAATTCGACTATGGTGCTGGTTTACTCTTGCTTTAATTGGTTGTTGTGTTTGCCCAATATAGGGCGAACCACAGGGGCACCAGATACAATACACTACATTTCGAGTGTTGCAATTCGAAAAAAAGTCGAGCTTATATTCAGACTCTCCATGTTTAAAAACAGTTGTATTCTCAGTAAAAGAGCATATGATACAATTACCACATTTGTGGTGGCCAACAATGGGGGAAGGCCCCATGCTGCCTCCAATGTACTTTTTTTTTTTTGTGATTTCAGTAGATGATCTTACTAAGTGGTCCTTTATGTTCTTAGCCCTTTTATATGCAAAAAGGGGAACTTCCAGCGAGGGATCTATGCTTTTAATGATTTCCCAATGTTTGATAATGGATTTCCTGATTTTATTGGTGTGGCTCCCAAAAGTGGTTACACACACAATTTTTTCTATTTGTTTTTTTGATATAGGTACAAGTAATTCCTCCCTTGGCCAATACCAGGCTCGTTTGAGCGACCTTTTGACTAGCATCCTATCCGAATGGCAAGCAAGAGGATACTCTTTTGGGTGTTGTTTTTACATATGGGCCAGGAGAGTTTGCCTAACTCTCGGTATCATCCCACTTGCAATGGTGAATGGCTGCACTTTTTAGGCTTGGGTAGGCTGCCACCTGGAAAAACCCACTAGCCTCAGACAGTTCTGAAAACTAGACATATTGTGGAGTCCAGGGTGATGTGCTTTGCATGTATCCCACACCATTTTCTTACCAACAATGCCCTGCAAACCTCAAGTGTCACAGAAATGTAAGGAACATGGATGTTTTCAGGTAAAGTTTGAGGTTTGCATGGCATTGTGAATAGAAAAACCTCATTGAATCTATGCTAGTCACACCATTCTGGGTGTCCTTAGGTGTCTAGTTTTAAAAAATGTACAGATTTGCTAGGTTTGCTTAGGTGCCGACTGAGATAGGGCCCAAAATACACAGCTTCCCATTTTCTAAAAAAGGGGTCCGTTTTGAGTGGAAAAATTTGATGTATCGATGTTTTGATATGTTAATATGATTTCTAAAGTGCAAGCTGCCCCAAAAGAGACTACCTGGAAGAGACAAAGTAACGATGAGAGCGACAACACCAACCTTGATGGAGAATAGCCAGTTCTTCAACGGTTTCTGGAATTGTAGGAGATTTTGGATCTTGGTGAGGTGGCATAGAGTTCCATGAGATTTGAGCTAGAACACGGATGGAGTAACCTTCCATTCTAGAAGTGATGTCGTGAGGAATGTGAGGCAGGTTTCGATCAGCGGAGCGTAATGATCTGGAGGACATGTAAAACTGCATCTAGGAAGCTAGACTGGGTGCTCCTTGCTTGTATAGGACTTTATAGGAGATTCATAAGGCCTTGAACTTTATATGCGTCTCAATTGGTAGCCAGCGGAGTTTACCTAAAAGATGAGAAGCAGAGGTGAATTTAGGGAGGGAGAAAATTAGCCTAGCTGTGTCATTTTGAACAACCTGTATTCAATTCAATACAGATTGTTTTAGCCCATATTGATGACATTGAAATAGTCCAGGCGAGAAATTACAATGGATTATACAATCAGTTGGCGACTTGCCGAGAGAAGAGTCCCATAATTTGGTTAAGGTTCCTTAGAATGCCACAACAGGGACCTGCTAGAGTCCAAACTTGGGTTTCAAAGGATAGAAAATCATCCATCCATACACCAATATTTTTTACCACGGATTTAGGTTCGGGTGAGGGGGTTAGTATTTCTGGTCACCATTGACCACTCCACCCATGGGTATGCCTGCCAACATGATGATCTCTGTTTTATTGGGGATACGTTTTAAACAGGTGACATGCATGTAATCGGCAACCGCTGCTTGTCATTTTTTAAATTTAACACAGCTGACAGTTGATTCTGATTAGCTGAGTGATGTCGTCGGCATACAAAACTATTGAAGAGATCCTGAGCCAGAGGTCTGACATAGACCTTGAAAAGGGTAGGGCTCAGCACTAAACCCTGGGGCATGCCATGTACCAGTGCTCTTTGTGCTCAGTGCTCTTTGGGATGAAGCGAAGTAGGGATGATATTACTTGACATGAACGCTCCTTTAGAGAGGAGATAAAACAGACCTGTATCCCCAGTTCAGTGAGGTGAGTTAGTAGAATTGCATGTGAGATAGTGTCGTAGGCCACACTTAAATCTAGGAGTATCAGAGCCTGGGATTTGCCAAAATCTGCAGTGCTGTTTCAGTGATGTCTTATGGACTGAATGCATTTTGGGAACGTTCTAATATTTGATTTTGATAAACAAAATGGGATTAAGAGATTTATAGATTTCTCCACAACCTCGGGTGAGAATGACAGAAGGAAAATGAATGATAGTTTTCTGGCTGAGTAGCATCTAGCGAAGACTTCTTGTAAAAAGGAATAACCTTGGTGTGGTTACATGATACTGATACTTCTGCAAGATTGACTAATCCTAAGAAAATAGGCATGATGATCTTCTGTAATGTCAAAATACAGTCAAGTTTTAATGGGTCATACGGAGATCCAGATTTTACGTGGTGCATTAGGGTAGAGACAGAATCTACGTCAAGAAGAGCCAGTTTTCATAATTTTCTGCTAACATTTACACACTCTCACATAGTGTATTTTTGCTGCAGCATCGTATGATTTGTGCCAAGCGCACTCTAGCTTTTTAAATTGCTTCTTTTTTTCTGTGCAATATTTAAGTAAACCAAGCAGCTGAGGGCTGCTTCCTAGTTTTACACGGTTTGGCAGGAATTACATGATCCAAGGCAGAATTGAGCCATACTTTATTCGCAGTCTCTGTCCATTCTATGTTGGAGTCTAGTTGAGGTACACTCCTCTCAACATAACTTTAAAAGACAGATGGGTCTAGTTTATAGAGTCTAGCAGCAATATTGCACCTTGATACCCAGTCTGTACATCAGCCACCTTTTTATGACCAATCAGGAACATAGTTCCCCAGGTAGCAGCCACTAGACTGCTAACCTGCTCTCACTCGGTGGGTGGAACAAAATGGCCAATTAGGAGAGTGAAAGCCCTGAAATAGGTAGAGAACGTCCGACTTGTCGTGGCTCACCAATGCTTTTTTTTAATAATTTGGTTTTATTGAGTTTTCCTGTTTATTACATCAACTCAGTGGTAAAACAATAGAGTAAAACACACACACCATACTGTGACATGAAACATGCACAATCCAATGTCTATGTGGGCTAACTCAGTCGACACATAGTAAACATTGCAGGGGAACTGCGCATCAGCTGTAACGTCGTTTTTCCACAGACTTTGACGTGCTTCCGGGGGCACCCATGTGCCTAATAGACCACCTGTTCCTGTTGCGTGCACGAGTACACCCCTCTCCTCCATTTGGTCAGTGTGGGGGATTTGCATGCCAGCCATTGTGAAGCAATGCCTTGCTTGGGCACTGTTGGGCTTGGCCCTTTTTGCCGGATCATCCCTAAACTTTTTGCCTTTCTTCCAGCCTTATTTCTGATATGGTGTTAGTGGTTTTAGGCCTCTGGGCACTTTAGCACTGCTGTCCAATGTAAAGTGCGTGCACTCTCTGTGTTACATTTGGTAAGATTGGCCTGCCCTCCTATAGTAATGCATTCAGGATTCCCTGATCAGTGTGTCAGTGGTAATTCCTGATATGAGAGGAGCAACGTGGTCAAGTTTAGTATATTTGGAATGGGCATAATAAATGCTGCGCAATGGTGTGAGAAGATGTATTGTAACTATTTTAGAAATACCACTTTTAGAAGTTGGCATTTATGTGTGCTTTGTGCCTGCCTGATGTGAATTGCATGTCTGGCTTTTGAGTAACAGGGGCTGGGAGGTGTGTGTGGCTCCAGGAGGGACAGGGTGAGTCAGGACTAGGCTGAATGGGAAATCTGCATTGGGAGTAGTGGGAGGCGTAATCCCCTGACCCTGAATAGATCTGTGCCCAGACTGTACAATGCTGGCCTCGCCCCCGGTGGTATGTCCGATCACCTAGCCCCCACCTGACAAAGGGGAAGAGGAGCATGGTAAACAAAGTACTCCAATTCGCCCCTGAACCAGTTGCATCTGGTTTCCTCCAAACCCTGTACTGCAGACAATGGATTGTGTGGTATAAATGTAGGGGCTGGGAACCCATGAATTGGGTGCTTGTGCTGTTCCTGACTTGCTGGGGCTTACTGCTGCTGGGGCCCAGGAGGAACCACCATGGGGCCTTGCCTCCCTGATGTAGGGCCCTGTGTGCTGGCCTCCCTGGGCCCAGCTATGCCCCATGGACCCGGAAGAACTTTTTGCTTGGACCCTTTTGCTTTTCTTTTTATAGTCCAGGACCTTCAGGACTTTTGTTGAATCTAGCTACCCGTGAGCGCTATATTTTAATCTGCCCCAAGAAGGAAGAGAGTGTGGGCTGCGTAGCGCTGAGCGGCCCGGTCCTTTTAGAGGGAATCACAAGATGAGGGATTCCCCAGTGATGCCTTAGGAGGTGGTGCTCACCCCGATTTATGTTTTTTTTCGGCAGGAGCTCACCCTGCATTTTGGTGCTTAGCGGGAGCCTACCATGCTTTTATGGCTTCTAAACTACGGGTGCCCACCCCGCATTGTAATGCCTTCCTTAGGCGGGTGCCTACCCCGCTTCATGCCTTTATTCCAAAGCAGGTGCCCACCCCGCATTGTGCCGCCAAAAGAAAGGAGCCGCCGGCCGCCGTGATCGTGCGGCGAACTGGAAGTCAGGCGATGCTGCCTGACGTTGGGCTGAACTTTAGGAGCTTAAGAGGAGCAGAAGTCTGGCCAAAGCAGTGCCAATGGTGAAGTGGGGCTCCAGTGTGTGAGGGAGAGCACTGTGGTGTCAACAGCAATGGATATGAAAAAGTCCGGTGCAGCAAGAATCCCATGTGCGAGGGAGATCCCCGCGGTGTCCAGCATATCAGGATACGCTCCGCAGGATCCGAATGTCGTGGTTAAGGGTCCACCTCCTGACGTCAAAACACCCTGAATGTTATATACAGGGTGTTCGGGCTATCGGGCGAGGGAAAGGAAGGGAAGGGACAGTGGGGACAAGAACCTGAAATGACAAAGAAACAGGAGAGAACCCTGGGCAACAATTTCTACCTGCTTCCTGACCGAGGACGGGCTTGTCATTAATTTACTTTGCACTGTGCTGGTGCTTTGTTGGGCAGCAATTTCTACCTGTTTCCTGCCCGAGGACGGGCTTGACATTAATTTATTTCGCACTGTGCTGGTGCTTTGTTTCCCCCACGGGCTCGGCGCTGTACAAGGGAGCTGACCGGCTGGGCTTTGCTCCGCCGGTCAGCGAGGAAACTACAGCCCCCAGCAGCCCGTAGGTCACGTGACCCGTGACCCGTGACCGCAGCGCGCTAGGAGGCGCATAAGGACGCGACCGGTGCGGAGTCTCCTGTGCACCGGAGAGAACCCTGGGCAGCAATTTCTACCTGCTTCCTGCCCGAGGACGGGCTTGACATTAATTTATTTCGCACTGTGCTGGTGCTTTGTTTCCCCCATGGACTCGGCGCTGTACAAGGGAGCTGACCGGCCGGGCTTTGCTCCGCCGGTCAGCTAGGAAACTATAGCCCCCAGCAGCCCGTAGGTCATGTGACCCGTGACCCGTCACCGCAGCGCGCCAGGAGGCGCATAAGGACGCGACCGGTGCGGAGTCTCCTGTGCACCGGAGAGAACCCTGGGCAGCAATTTCTACCTGCTTCCTGCCCGAGGACGGGCTTGTCATTAATTTACTTCGCACTGTGCTGGTGCTTTGTTGGGCAGCAACTTCTACCTGCTTCCTGCCCGAGGACGGGCTTGACATTAATTTATTTCGCACTGTGCTGGTGCTTTGTTTCCCCCACGGGCTCGGCGCTGTACAAGGGAGCTGACCGGCCAGGCTTTGCTCCGCCGGTCAGCGAGGAAACTACAGACCCCAGCAGCCCGTAGGTCACGTGACCCGTGACCCGTCACCGAAGCGCGCCAGGAGGCGCATAAGGACGCGACCGGTGCGGAGCCTCCTGTGCACCGGAGAGAACCCTGGGCAGCAATTTCTACCTGCTTCCTGCCCGAGGACGGGCTTGTCATTAATTTACTTCGCACTGTGCTGGTGCTTTGTTGGGCAGCAATTTCTACCTGCTTCCTGCCCGAGGACAGGTTTGACATTCATTTATTGCGCACTGTGCTGGTGCTTTGTTTCCCCCATGGGCTCGGCGCTGTACAAGGGAGCTGACCAGCCGGGCTTTGGTCCGCCAGTCAGCGAGGAAACTAGAGCCCCCAGCAGCCCGTAGGTCACGTGACCCGTGACCCGTCACCGCAGCGTGCCAGGAGGCGCATAAGGACGCGACCGGTCCCTCGCCCCACGAGAACGCGCCGGGCGAAGCCCGGACAAAGGGCGGGCCCTCTTAGGCCCTCAGAGGCCTGAGGAGACTGGACTGGGCCACAGATTTTGGCTTTACAGGGAAGGACTGTATGCATCAATTGTGAGTTTACATCTTAATACTTGGTGCGGGTAAAGAGCGCTGACTATTCTAGGGTTGTACAGCTACATCAACTCTTAGATCGTGTGTAGCATTAAGTTAATTCGATGTCTAAAGGCAAAAGTGATAAAATTGCTTCTGGGTTGGGTACTATGGACAATTACTTGATCAAGAAGATTAATCAGATTAACAATGATAGAAGGGCCTCCTTGGGCCAGGGGAGTCCTAGAACGATACAGGAGGAAGCGTCCCTCTTAGTGGCGGATACACTCATGCCCAATATTCCCCCTATTGGTCTAGGGAAAGTTGTGACGGCTATAGCCCAGGTGCATGCTGAGAGGCATGAAGATCGGCCAGACATCTCAATTGAGGAAAGAGAGCATGCCCCGTTACGCCCAAGATCGGTCAGAAAATATAAAAAAGCACAACTGAGACGTAGGGGGAAGCATTACCAAAAAAGAGTAGATACATCTAATCTCAAAAGGGGTCTTTCCCAGGATTTAACGATTGGAAAACGATCATCCTTGGGGCAAATAGGGACTGAGCCATCGCCAAATCCAACAAATACTATAGCAGAACATATTGGGTTAGTAAATACTGGAGATACAGAGGATACAGAGGATAAAGGTGAAGTGTCGGAAAATCTTAGCACTGATGTTTCTCTGCTGAGTACGCCTAACAGTACTCGCGTGTCTTGGATTGAGTTTGTATAATAGCAGTGATGATGAAGGGCTATCAAATTCCCCTAGATTCTCTTTTGCATCTCCTCCCAATACAAATTATATGTCACCACCCAAGGTTAAAATTAAAAAAAGAGGGGGTGGTCCATTAAAGAACCGGCAAGCCAAAATACAAAAGAGGAGTTCAACTTCAACATTGTTGGATGTGGTCGATTCATTGACTCCTCCCACGGTCCCCTTAATGACAACTCACTGTCCTATCAGTGAGGGTGGCCTGTTGGAAAAAATTGAAAATTTGGTAAAATCATTAATGCAGCCTCTTTTAGAAAAGACTAGTATGATTAACACGCACCTAGACTTGAATGATAAAAAGGTAGAAAAAAATACACTTTTATTATCGGATTTGGCGAAGGGGTTGATTAATATAAACCCCAGAGTAATACCCGTAAAAACGATGTTAGCAACAAAACAAGCCCCATCATGTCCCACTCCCTTTATAAAATCTAATCTGGTCAGGAAAAAGCCAACTTGTCCCTCCCCGAAAAAAGTACAGACACCCCCTTCGCTGAAGAAGAAGCCCGCTTCTAAAATTCAACTCCCAAGTAAAGTAGGCGATCAAAGGGGGATAACTTGATCTTAGAAGAAAGGGCAGAACCCTTGCAAAATAAGGCTATTAAGGATAATGGGACAGGGAATTTGCATAATACAAACTGGCAATCACACAGAATAGTAGATTTACCGCCAGAAGCTGGCCCCTATGCGATTGTCATGGCGGATGTCCCTGAGCTCCCTTTAGGCACTAGGGAAGATCACCGAGCCTTAAGAAACAAAGTCACTTACTGGCTACGTAACAATAGACCTTTGCCTGCCCATATTAATGGGGACATTTTAAACGTTAGGTGTTCAATTTGGGTTGGCTCACGACCTAAGGACAAGAAAGGGGATGTAATCGTCGTAGACTTTAAAGATCATAGAGCAGTTAGGCATATTGGGGATTGGTACGATTCAAGAAGTAGTGATTCCATCTCCACTCATTACCGTAGCTACTTCTATCCATACCTTCCAGTCCAACACTCTAAAAACCGGGATGTAGAAAGGCAGTCTGCAAACAGGTTTGGCTTTAACCATCATGGATATAGTCAGATTCCTTTTTCACAACCACAGAGATCATTCAATTTCCATCCTAGGCAGTTTTATCCACCAACCCCAGGTCCTAATTTTGGTAATAATTACTTCTGGGACAATAGAGGCATAGCTTTACCTGCTTATAATATACCAACCCACAATCGGTTTGACGCTTTCTCAGGCCTTGAATATGTTGATTGACACAAGAAGGATACTCGCCATATTAAAACATTAGGATTAGGGGAGCACACTGATGAATTCAATTGGAATGCAAAAGATCAGAAGCTATGGGAGGGTAATGAGGATATCATTCAAGCAGAAATTGTTCCAATAGTGATTCATGGTGATATTGAAGAGGATTGTTCCAAGACCTTGAGTAACCTTGATTTAAAAGAGGGGGGTAACTGTGGAGGAGTTAGTTCCCCGTTACATGAAAAGGTTCTGGGTAATGCCTCCTTGGGCGATTTTGTAGTAAATGAGAATAGGAAATCCTGTTCACTTCTTTTTTGGAACGTGGCAGGATTAAGGCAGAAAATCAAAAATCCATCCTGGGAAACTGTTATAAACGGTCGCGATATCTTGGCCCTCCAAGAAACCTATCCATTGATCCAGTGTCTATTAGCGGCTACAGAAGCTTCTTTACCCCGGCCGTGGGGGGTCAATATGGGAGAGCAAAGGGAGGCCTAATTACGTTCCTCTCAAACCAGCTCAAGTATGAGTAGGTTTGTTTTACGCCAAAATCTAGTTATTATCAAGTAATAACCTTAAGCACCAAGAAGGGCATTAATGTTGTTGTTATACATATTTATATTAATATCCTGAAAAATGAAATTCCTAGCACTTTAAAAATGCTGAGGGAGGATATACAACATGAAATAGATAAAAACGACAGGGAATTAATAATTTTATGGGGGGGGGATTTTAATTGTCCACTCTGTACAAAGGGCAAACAGCCATAAGATTAATAGGATAAAGACTATGGAGTTACCATTAAGTGACCACCTGCCCCAAATAATGGAGGTTGAAAACCCATTTTTTTAACAGCATGAAGATGTGTTCTCCCTATGTACTGTCTCCGACGTGGTCCTTGGGAGACAGAATGGGTATACTCTAAAATGGGGTAAGATCGTCCCAGAAATGTTCCTAGGTAAACTGTTGGATGTTTGCTTGGATAGTTTCGCGATTTGCCTGGGAGAGAAGTCTAATAGTGAGCAGATAATAGAGCACTTTAACAAAATCGCCTTCACAATTAAAAATAGCATGCGGGTGGAGGCAAAGAATCGGGCAAAGGGTAATAAAAGTTGGTTTGATAACGCATGTACAAGGCCATTGACTGATTTGAAACATGCTATCCATAGGATACCCCGAGACCCGTTAGAAATAAGAGGCTTTAGGAAAATATATAATTAGGCTTTAAAAAATAGAAAAAATGCCATAAAAAAGGAGGCACTAGAAGCCCTATGCGAGGCATCACAGTCCAAGGATGCATCCGCATTTTGGAAGGCCGTAAATACCCCTTCCCTCTATGGCAATCTCAAGGCGCGTATGGAGACAGCAATTACTGAGGAGGATTGGGTGGAGCATTTCTCTAACCTTTATAGGTCCCAAGATGAAAGCCATATTATAGATCCTTTTACAATGGGTAATAGAGAAGTGGGGGCTGAAAAACTGGTGATAACTCTGGAGGAAGTTATGATGGGTCTGAAAGCAATGAAGGGTGGCAAGGCCGCAAGTCCTGATGGGATCCCAGCAGACCTGTATAAAGCAAATATTGAGATCTGGGGCCCCATGCTGGTGCAACTTTTTACTGTTGCACTAGCAAGGGGTTTAAATCCATCTTGGTTTACCTCGGTCATTGTGCCGATATATAAGAAGGGAGATAGACAAAACTGCGCATGTTACAGACCAATCTCCCTTCTAGACTCATCTATAAAAATCCTCGGGAGAATCATCTTGGCAAGACTTCAAAGCTGGGCTGAGGAGAATGAGATAATGAGTGACCTACAGTATGGATTTCAGAAGGGCATTGGAACTGTTGAACAATGTTTAAACTTAATGATCGTTCAACAAAAGTATACTAGGGTAAAAGGTGAACGACTGTACCTTACGTTTGTCGACCTCACGTCGGCGTTCGATTGCGTGTCACATGTTAAATTATACTCAGGAGCCACTGCATCAGTCCGTTATGGTAGGGGGGGGCGAATGTACCAGAAAATTCGGCGTGGGACGCGGAGTACGCCAGGGGTGCGTCCTGGCCCCATTCTTATTTCTGGTTTACATTAATGGACTTGAGCATCATCTGCTGCACGAGTGCAGGGGTATGCCCAGGGTTGGTAAGAGATCTATCCCTGCACTCTTGTATGCGGATGATGCAGTCCTAATGGCACGTACTCCCTTGGCCCTACAAAATTTGATAATATCTTTTGAGAAGTTCATGTCGAGTCTAGATTTAAAAATCAATTGTAGTAAAACCTTCTCCATGAACTGTGGCACAAGATCCGGAAAGCAGATGAAAAGAATGTTTATAAATAACGTTCCTTTGAAAAACACCTCTACTTTCCCTTACCTTGGTATTTTGTTCCATGAAACTGGGGTTTGGACAAGTGCTGTAAAGGTCAGAACTCTCTTGTTCTCAAAAACAATAATGGCCTTAAAGAATTTTATTAAAAAGTTGGGCAAAAAACCAATAAGAGAAATCTTAATTATATATAATGCCACGTGTACATCAGTAGCATTGTATGGCTCGGGTGTTTGGGGGTATTCGAACGTAGAATCAATTCAAATAGCCGAAAATAAGTTTATGAGGGATGTCCTAACAGTACCACAAAGTGTGGCGACTTAGATCTGCCATTCTGAACTTGGACAACCTCACATTTCAGACATAATTAGAACACAACCCATCCTCTTGTGGCCAGGGCCGTTTCTACCATTAGGCAACACTAGGCGGCTGCCTAGGGTGGCAAAATTGCTAGGGCGGCAAAAGGGGGAAAAATGTACTTAATAAGTATTTACTTTCCTTGCCCTGAAGCTGCCCCTGTGCGCGCACGAAGATGGAGACTTCTGTAAGGCACAAATTATTAAAAGCCAATCCCCAGGAGAAAGATGGTAATGAAAAATGTAGTGCTCTCATCAAAGCGATTGATAATTCTGCTTTCTGTTACCTCGACCCTGCGGTGTTGGTGGTGGGAAGTGGGCGGGGGAAGGAACTGCACTGCACAGAACTTTAAGTGCAGTGAAAGGCTTGTTTCCTTTTACACACAAAGAAAATCAGCGCCTCTCTTTGAAGTACTTCAAAAATTGCACCATCAGTAATACGTGTGCGCCCACACGTGCATCATGTGCAGTGAGGCATAGCAATGATGATGTAATTTTAAAGCGCCTACAGCCAAGGACCTGCACCGTAGAAGCGCACTGCCTCATGGGTTTTTATTTTGATTACGTGTTACATAAGTTAGCTGCCCAGAACGGCTTATAGTCTGAATAGGCCCTAAATGATCCATTGCTAGTACATTCAAGCTATGCAAGCGCCCTAGCAGTAGATGTTGAACCCACTGGACTATCCTTAGCTGGTGGGTAGGTAGAAGGCCAGAACTATCAGGGTTCTCTTATTTTGTCATTTTTTACGCATAGCAAATGATTTGTATTTTGGCAAGCTTTACTTTGCGCTTGAGGCCCCACTAATGGAACAATATGCATTACGTAAATGACTTCTAGCATAAATAAAAGGGAGGCGGGGAATCTTTTATATTTGCCCTCTCAAATAAACACGCATTTTCAAAGCTAATAGGTTTCACCTGCGCGAGAGCTATTGGCTATGCCAGTGTCTTTTAGCCATGTTGTACAGCAGCATGGAGAGGAGGGGCATAGAGTGGTGTGGCGTGGAGTTGAGTAGAGTGGAATTACATGGAGTAGAGTGATGTAGAATGGCGTGGCATAGAGTAAAGTCGCGTGGTGTGGGGTGGTATAGAGTTGAGATGAGTGAAATGCGTTAGACTAGAGTGGCGTGGAGTGGAGCAGAATATAGTGAGTGGAGTGGCGTGGCTAGAGTATAGTGGAGTGTCATAGAGTACAGTGGCATAGAGTAGGGCGGTTAAGTGCGGTTCAGAGTAAACTAGAGTGGCACTGACCTAGGGTGCAGTGTTGTGGCATAGAGTGCAATGACCTTAGAAAACACCATTGAAGTTAGAAGAGAGAAATTTAAAAACTAAATAAAATATCATGAACAGTGCTTATTTAGTTATTTAATGTTTGATATGTTTTATTGTTTAATGTTGAATACAAGTTCTTTTATATCTAATGCATTCATTCTTCTGCCCTGGATGACAAGAGGAGAGAGTGATGGTAGTAAAAGAGAGGGGGCGACATTTTTCAATTCTCGCCTAGGGAGGCAAAACACCTAGAAACGGCCCTGCTTGTGGCATAGGGTATGGACTACAAATGAGTGTGTCATGAATCGGGCTATTTTGCAGGATGTATTAAAATTGGAAAATGTGGGTAGATTTGATTGGCTAGATTACGTAAAACGTTTTCTTATTGAAATTGGTTGCCAACAATATTATGATGACCCACTTTCAATGGGTAATATATCCAGAAAATTGTTGAAAAAACTGTGTATCGAATACCCCGAGGCAAAGAGAAGGCAAGATGAAATTAATAAAAAGACAGTTACCTCACATCTCTTGTTATTAACTGGCGATAAAGTACAGCCATACTTAACTCTGCCGATGTCTAATTATGATCGATTTCTCTTGACCCGTTTTAGACTAAATATTGTTTTTAGACTCTTGTCCTTCCCAGAAATGAATTCATGGTTGCGAAATTTGCCTATTTGCCCGTGTGATGATTCCTCGTCCCAGTCCGACATCCATATTTTATTTTTTTGTAAATTTTATATTTTACCCCGCAGGAAATTCATTATCCCATTCCTCAAAGAAATGAATTTAAATAGATGTCGCCCAGCTTTTTTAGAAGTTCAGAGAATGGACACTGTTTTAACTGTTGCTGTAGTTTTAAGCTTTTTTAAACATGTTTTTAAATTACGGAAAACAATTGGTGTTGATGAAATATAATAGACTTGTCTTCCTTTAAAATTTCCCTGTGTAAATTGTAAATTTATGCGGTTGCTTTCATGGTTATTGTCTTTTAACCGAATAAAGTACTTTTTGAACTTTGAACTTTGACAAAGAAACAGCAAACAATGTAAACAAAGTTCACAATCACATCTAAACTCATGAATTCTCGCTAGTCCTGCATACCTGTACAAAGTGGAAGGACCCCTTTTCTGCCTTCAAACTTAAACAATAAATATATATATCCAATCCCTGTAAAGAAAAAAACATCTCATGAGTATCTGGATGGATGGGCTCTGTTCTGAAATACACTGGCTTTTGGTAAACAACCTACCAATAAGCACATAGGAATGGCATAGGATAATGTACTGGTTTTCATCAAAACAACATAAATTGATCCTGTTCTCGCCCATATGTCAACTGAGAAGAATACACAGAATAGGCAAGTTGTGAGGCGTAACACAGCCCTGAAATCACCTCACCATACTCCATGTCCCCTGTAATAGAATCACTGCATGTAATTACATACACACGGTAACATGAGGCTGTGACCACCTTTATATTCCGCTCCTTCCTAATAACTCAGTGCGCTCAATACAAGTCTGTAACTGGTAGTGTGTGGTTGCGACCACCACATACACTTCAGGCAAGTATTCCCTAAACAAATATGTCATAACATATAATCCGGCAGCGTGTAATTGCGACCATCACCACCACTCCGGAGCAATTGGTTCCAAGACAAAAAGTCACCAAAATAGAAGATAACCAGCAACGTGTGGTTGTGACCACCACTCCCGCTCCGGTTAATATACAGTTCAAGTATTACTGCAAATAATAGGGGATGCTGAGAATTAGGGCTACTCCTCCTAGAAATGCTTCCT
This sequence comes from Lissotriton helveticus, assembly GCF_964261635.1. Taxonomy (NCBI): domain Eukaryota; kingdom Metazoa; phylum Chordata; class Amphibia; order Caudata; family Salamandridae; genus Lissotriton; species Lissotriton helveticus. The sequence goes on along the minus strand of NC_136072.1, from coordinate 856,694,353 downwards.
TTAAAAATGGAAACGGCTACACGAGGTTGAATCCACCTCAGTGTTCCGCTCCTCTTCCAGAACTACGTTTACACAAATGGAAACAGCAACACGAGGTTAAATCTACCTCCGTGTTCCGCTCCTCTTCCAGACATACGTGGTACACCAATGGAAACGGCAACACGAGATTGAATCTACCTCCATGTTCCGCTCCTCAGCCGCCCCAGGGATGATGCGCATAGGATCAGCGCCCGTCTTACTCGCTTCAGGAAACTCAGAGGCTAACAGCCGTCATAGCTCTCACCGCTGCTCCTCTCCAAACGACGTCCTGCTTCAGCAACACACCCGGAAGCACAGAAGTACGCGCACTGGATGCAGCGCGTCAGCTTGTAAAATACGTCCCGACCAGGAGGATCATGGGAAGTGTAGTATCCTGGTTAGACGCGAGGCAGGCGCCGCTATGCAAATCCTGACACAGCAAAGGAGAGAGAATCCCTGAGGAGCGGGGGCCCTCCTGAGCATGCCGCCACAGAGGCTCCCCCCCACAGAAAGCCCGGTGATTGGGGATGCTCAGGAGAGGGGGGAGCGCGATCGAGGCACAGTGCCAGTGCCCATTTCCTGAGCGGCCCCGCCTGATAAAGGGCCGCTCCAACGTTGGGGAAATTTTGATTAATAGAGCCCCAGAGCGGGGCTCCAGTGCACTGTGCCATTTTCTTCTGCACAGCTGCACCACCGTAGCGGGCAGCTGCAACGATGAGGGCAGTTTTATTCAGAGAGCCCCAGTGGAGACCCCAAGGGCACAGACGTGCCAGGGCCACTTTATTTTATGCACAGCTGCGCCACACCAGCATGGGCAGCTGCAACATTTTGGCATATTTATTTAGATAGTTCCAGTCTAGCTCTCAGGGCACAGTCGGTGCCAATGCCGAATTTCCTTCACAGCTGCACGGCAATTAGCAGCAGCTGCAACATTTAGGCCATCATTTCTTTGGGGGCATTTTGGATGAGATAAGAGTGAGAAACACTCCACTGCCCCAGCCCAATTGCGCACTTTGGGATTCTGCTACATTGGCAGCCCAAGCCCTGACATTGTGGACATAGGGCATTTCAGTGTTCTGAGAAGGCCAATTGGCCAGTGGGACTGTGTTAGGTTGATAGGGCGCCTGGCCCTAATGTGATTTATGTGGTGCGCAGGAAATGTGATTTATGTACTGTGACTGATGTATGCTTCTAATGTGTTTTCTGATTATGATGTTTTGCATACTGTGTTTATGCTTGTGAAGTTATTATCTACTGCAATGTATGCCTATAATGTGATTTATTATTAGGAGGTTATGGTCTAATATGTTTAGGCTTATGAGGTTGGTGCATAATATATTTCAAGCCTGATATAATGCTGATTGCATAATATGATTGTGTTGCAGGATTTAATGCTGAGTACAGTGTTTGCCAGTAATTACTAGTTGTGTTCTACGTTTATTATGGGTTCCACATTTACTATGTTCACTTTGTGATGGTTCTGACAGTGGCCCAGTTGTCATGTGTATATAATCCCCTGTAAATATTGCTGAGTGCGAGTTGGCACAGTGTACATTGTGTGATTACTATTCTAATGTGTTTATGATAATACAAAGGCTATATTTTGTGTGGAGTTCCTTTTGTGGTGTGCCTAGTATGTTGCTGTTGTGTGTGTGTGTTGCACATACGCTTTACTCATTGCCTCTGGGATAAGCCTGACTGGTCGTGCCAAGCTACCAAGGGGGTGAGCAGGGGTTATCTTCAGCGTGTAACTCCCTTGCCCGGACTAGAGTGGTGCTTTCTGCCTGGCTTTGGCGCAAGCCTTAGCCAACCAGAAATCCCATTTCTAACAGACATCAATAGGGCAGTTCCCAGGAAGGACCTTTCCAGCATAGTACCCCCTGTACCCTCAAGCACCCCAAGCAAAATCAGTGTGGGCCACTGGGGATCTCCCATCCCAGAACCCCAGATAATTCTCCAGTCACCCCTATCCAGTAGGTAGTGAGGGCATCAGAAATCCAGATCATTTGTAGAAGTCTGAGGGTACTGTGCTTCATCTGGTTCAGGTGGGGTGGCATGCAGACCAGCTCTATGCAGGCGGAAGAAGGTAAACATAATACAGATAGTTATTTTGGATGAGGTGTAATTTGGCCGAAGTTGTTAGCTCCCTCGGGGCCATTAATGCATATCTCCAGTCCTCATCCTCCAGAGGTCCCATCCATTCTTCCCACCGGGTCCTGAGGTGTTCTAGTGATCCTGGTGAGTTATTAATGAGTGTACAATAGATCTGTGAGATCCCTCCACTACCCAAGTGTCCGATCAGTAGGTTGGCCTCCAGCGGAGTGTACTCTGGCAGGGGGCCGGTGGAAGGGGGTGTGTAGCAAGTGCATGTCCAAGCTGAAGATACTTGTAAAACTGGGAGTCTGAAAGTTGGTATGTCTGCTGCTGTTCATAAAAGGACCTTATGTGAGACCCTGGCCAGACAACTCCCAACCTAGTTTTGCCAATGAAGTCTCAAGACCGAAAACCTCTAAGAGATGCAGTTTCCCTCAGCCAGGTGCCATGCCAAAGTGGGGTTTGCTGTGTAAGTTTGAACCCCCAGCGCACACGTCGTATAGCTGATCTCCATGCCGTAAATACCACCCAGGTTACAGTGGGCATTATATGGGGGATCAGAGTCCCATAAAGCAAACTCTGGATCTGGGCGAAGTCTAGCTCTGTTAGTTCCACTTTGTATGCAGGATCCAACCACCTCCCCATTAAACCAGTCATGGGTGAAAAGCAGCTGAGCAGAAAGGTAGGGATTGGACATTTCCAAACAGCCATCAAATTGTCCCCGCTGGCAATACGCGAGAGCGAAATGTGGTCTGGAGTCCTTCCATAAAAATGATGTTGTGACCCTGTCTAGAGCCAAGTACCATGCTCAGGATAACTGATGGGGTAGATTCTGTAAAACATACAGGAATCGAGGCAGGATCATCATCTTGTACAGGGCAATATGGCCTAAAATGTTGAGGGGGAGGAAACGCCACCTAGTGAGATCAGATTTAGCTTTCTGTATCAATGGTTGAAGGTTAAGGGTCCACAAGAGTTCTGGGAGCAGAGCGACCCATACACCTAGGTACTTGAAGCAGAGTCTGCTGAGGGGGATTGTCTCCTGTCAGTCAAAGAAGTCCCTGGATGGCGTAAAGGGAACCAGTACAGATTTGGCTGGAAGCAAGCAAACAATATTGTATCCCATCCCAGACATGACTGTGACCATAAGAAAAGGCTTTACCCCAGGGTTATGCGGTGCGGTAGGGTGCGAGCATGTGTTCCAACCTGCACTGAAAGAAGGAAAGGTTAAACATAATATTATGCAACAGTGCACAAATAAACCAGTTCCCCCTCCCCCAACTCCCACCCCTCCCCATACTTCTACCTCAGAAGCATCAATTATATGTAAAGAGAAAGGAAAGACCTCAACAGGGTTAGACCAGAAGTGTTCGGGGCCCACTGAGCGGCCGTTGTTCGGGCCCCCAGAGGCAATACAATTCAAGAAAGTAGCTCCACCGCACTTGGGGAGGGGTGAAGTCTGTAGATGTTTCGGAATCCTGGTCTTGGCTGACCACGCCTCAAGCCAAGGCCACAAAAGTTCAGGCGAGTGCTCCAAAGCATGAACCAAACATGACCTTTAAGTTTCAGGCCCTTTACATTTGTGTAAGAGAAGTGATGGTCAGCCGATATTCAAACAATATTGGGGCTGCGTGACAAGTCCAAGTCAGAGTGGGGGGGCAGAAAGCCATTTTTGTGGGGACTCTGCTCCTCCATTACAGTGCTCAACCCCCAGAAGAGGGCAGGGTAGTCTCTTGGAGGGCGATGAGGGTACCTCTTGGGGGGATCCTAGAGGGGATAGTGAGTGGCTCCTCCTCGATCTGTTGCACATTCTGTGTGGCTTGGGTGGAATCTGTGTGTCTTTTGTCCTCTGCGCTTCCTGCCGCTGGGATGGAGATGTAGCGGTCCCCCTCAGTGTACACTCCTCAGTGAACCAGTGCCATACCACCTGGAGCATCTCAAAGAAGAGGGATTTGCCCAGGTATTGGACCTGTAGGTGTGCCGGGAAGAGAAGGTAGTACTGGACTCCCATCACCCTTAACTTCTGCTTGACCTCCATTTATGAGCAGCACCTTTGTTTGACCTCCCCTGTGTAATCTCAGAAGAGAAGGACTTTGGTACTGTCAAAATGGAGATCTGCATGTCTTCTCGCTTCCTGGAGGATAGCGTCTCTGTCCCGGAAATTCAGGAGGACAAGCGGTCGGCTGGCATCCACAACTTCATCCAACTCTCTATGCGATCCGCCACCAGTCTGGGGTCGTCCCACCTCTGCCCTATCTGGGACGCCTACTAGGCAGATATTCGTCCACAAGCAGCGGTTTTCTTCATCCTCTGCTCGTTTATGGCGGTCCGCCATTCTGGTGAGTAGTTTGGAGACTGGTTTTTGTAGGGTGGCGATGTCATCTTCTGCTGATGAGATCCATGTTTCTTCCTCAGTCAGTCTAGTTGTGGAGTGGCAGAGATCCTAGCGCAACAAAGCCACATCCATACGCACCTCTCCTATTTTAGTCTCCACCGCTGATTGTGAATTCTGGATGGCCTAGAGCAGAGGTCTTCAAACTTTTGAAGGTTGAGCCCCCCCAGCTGATTTTTTTTAGATGTTGGGCCCCCCCAGCACCTGACAGAAATTTCCGGAATCGACCGCCATGCGCACATTCCGGGCATATCCAGCAAATAATGTTCAATACAATAAGAGTGTTTAGTAGACTGCAGGTTTGTGTGTGAGTGTGGTGAAATGACAGAGGCTTATTACGCAGCCTAAAACACCACTTTCCAAGATAAAATGTTCATAAATTGTTCATAGATGTTTCCTTTTTTAATTTAGGACGAAAACCTTAATGGGGCACAACATGCCCATACTTGTGTACAGGGGTGAGTGAGGTGACCATATGAATTTAGGTGCGCATGTTAGTGCAGAGTGGGACGAATTAATGTATGGTTAGTGGTGGGCTTATTGGAGTGAGTTTGCAGATTGAGCAGTGAGGAGGACAGGTGAGTAAAGTGTCATGACTGGAGGTTGAGTAGTGTGCTCGTGCGACTGCGGGGTGAGGTACAGAGTGAACAGCGCTAGTACATTGTGAGTGCAGAGTGATCACTGTGAGTGGAGGGTAAGTGGGTGAATGGTGTGAGTGCAGGATGTATGACGTTACAATGCATGCTTTTACAACGCATGCCATTACGACGCAGGTTTTACAACGCAAGTCGTTACAACGACTTGCGTTGGGGGGCGCTGGATAGTGAATAGTTTAATTTACTATTCCAACTCCAGTCCCTGTGGATAGTAAGGAAGGTGTTGGATAGTAATAAAACTATTCCCTATTCTAGAGCGCCCTCCAGCGCAATTCGTTGTAATGACTTGCATTGTAAAAGTTGCGTCGTAATGGTAGTGCGTTGTAAAAGTTGGTTGTAAAGGATGTTTCCCGTGAGTGCATGGTGATCAGTGTGAGTGCAGGGTGAGCGGGTGAATGGTGTGAGTGCATGGTGATCAGTGTGATTGCAGGGTGAGCGCGTGAATGGTGTGCGTGCATGGTGATCAGTGCGAGAGCATTGTGATTGCTGTGAGTGCAGAGTGATCACTGTGAGTGCAGAGTGATCACTGTGAGTGGAGGGTAAGTGGGTGAATCTTGTGAGCGCATGTGATCAGTGTGAGCGCATTGTGATCGCTGTGAGTGCAGAGTGATCACTGTGAGTGCAGAGTGATCACCGTGAGTGGAGGGTAAGTGGGTGAATGGTGTGAGTGCATCGGGATCAGTGTGAGTGCAGGGTGAGGGTGAAAGTGAAGGACGAGAATGAGGAGTGAGTGGTCTGAATGCAGGGTGCATTACCAGACACTTGAAGTAATGCAGCATGTTATTGACGGCAGCGAAGGGTTTCAAATGTGTTAAACTATTGCTATTATGGCAGTAACCAGGGATCAGGGTGGAGGAAATAAATAATGTGCTGATCCCTCAACAAACTTCCAGTCTCATGATTAGGGTTGCCAGCTCATTATTTTGATGTCACAGATGGTATAAAAATAAGCAGTCACCTAAAGTTGTATTTTCAGCACTTGTCTGTGCAGACTTTGAACAGCAAATATAAATTGAAAGAACTTTTAATTGTTTTCTAGAGCTGCCTGAATGATCCATAACTGATAATAAAAGGGAATAAAGACAGAAAAGTAACATTAAAAATGAATACATACTTCTTATTTATAACCATATTTAGCAATTTGCAGGCTGTTTAAACAACACATGGTTGGCTGGCATTTTGCGCGCCTGCCAGTTTAATTTTAAAAGAAACTTTCAGGGACGTTTTAGGGATTTTGGAGGCTCTGGGCGAAATGTATTTTGGGGGCCCCTGTTCGGACCAGCTTTGATTTTATGATCCAGTCTCAGCTCTTTCATGCCTTCTTTGGTCAAATACTAAATGTGTGTACATCTAATATTCAGGGATAGTGATGTTTGTTTTCAGTATGTAACACAACAGCAGTTCACTAATATTACTGCAAATAATCTCGGTCACACCCTCCCATTTCTCATATGTGAGGTCCTGTATTGAGCTATAATAAACTTTTTTAATGGATGTTGCATGACACAAACACATTTTGTCTGCAAAATGTCTGTAATAGACTCTTACACATTAAAAATGAATGATAGTAAAACGCTATTTACAACATTGTGTTAAAAAATTATTCAAGGTAATGAGGGCAAGACTCTGCAAGAGCTGGCTCTTTCAACCCCCCCACCTCCCACCCCCTTTGAAAGGCTGGGGCCCGGGCCCAGAGCCCGCTTTGCCCATGCTTAAAACTTCTATGGAAACTATCTCCTTTCTGGGAAGAGCTAACTCTCCCAGGAGGGGGTGAGTTCCTACAGCTGAAATGCTTCAGCTGCAGTGGGAGGCAAGGGGTCTCCTCTGCTAAAACTGAAAGCGTGTCTGTTTGTTTTCTTTCGGGTTTTAGCAGAGGAGATCCATTGCCTCCCACTGCAGCTCGAGCATGTCAGCGACTAATTAACCCCCTCCTGGGAGCGTTATCAAGAAACAAGAATAGGTCGATTTCCCCTCCCTCCCCCCTCCAACCATCCCGGAGTAAACGCTAAGAAGGCTTGGGACGGATGCAGGAAACAAAGAGACGACTGGAGTGGAGTTCGCGCCCCCCCTGGGATGGTGTCGCGCACCCCCAGGGGGGCGCGCCCCACAGATTAAGGAACTCTGGCCTAGAGTATCGTGGATGAGAAGGCCCCATCCCCTCACCTCCAGGGCGGTCCGATGAGTTCATCGCTGGGACGGCAGTGGACAATATTGGTCTGAGTCTGCGGAGTGATCGTGTGATTTGTTCTGCAGGGGGCCAGAAATTGATTGAGCCACCAGAAGACACGTGATCTAAAGACACGCGGTCTATTGCTTTCGATGGTTGCAGGTATGCAGTGACTGGCAACCAACAGGTAATAGTAGATACAGTCACTGTCGAGTCTGTGTGCCTTCTACATGTTTTACGTTGTTGTGTTTATATTTGTGGATATATGTAGTCCCCTGGTGTGGGCACATATTATTTCACCGCTGTGTTTGTGTTTTAAATGTCACTACAGGTCCTGGGAGCCAACAAAATTTTAGATTGTAAAACAGAACCCCAGTGTTGCCCTGATGAAGTTGCTGAAGTCTGTAGCAATGAAACATGTCGGCATTCAGTAAAAAATTATGGTATATTGTTAACCATTTTTAATTGGTACGTCTTGCAGCATCGGAATAAAGTCGCAAAGCTAGCAAGCCTTACCACATTTTAGCAGTGATAACCGATTGCCTTGGTTATCACAGGGGTTCAAGGTGTACACACTTTCACATTACTTTAGATTAGTGGACACGTAGGTTTAGCTCACTATCTTTGCACCACACTAGTATTAGTTGGGCAATTATCATTTTGTGCTCTTCTTTTTCTGTTTTTTCATTCACAACAAAGAGAGCGTGGCCGATGATGAGAAGTGGATAAACTGGTAATTGCTCGCCAGGAACCCCCTCAGGTGTTGTTACCGTGAGGTACTCTCTCTTTGTTCACTTTATTTTAGAGTGAGACCTGACCTGGGTGTGACCCAAAATAATTTTTTGGTAATGTAAAAACACACCATGACCTAATAGAATAGTGTTAATGAACACATCTAGGGGCGGGAGTTAAATTTGTTATCTAATCCTGCCAGTGGGTTATTGAGAATAGGTGTGAGGTGGGTGAGGCTTGTTTTTTGAATACTCAGTCTGTGTAGTGCCTGACCCAGCCGTTCTGTCGTTCTCCATCACAGCTCTGCAGAGGCGGGCCAGGCGACAAGGTCACTCCCACTCAAATTGAATCCAAGACTCCGTTGTGCATCCTTCTGGAGACAGCGTATGGGTGGCATCCACCCTACATGACTGGGAGGTTGGGGCTAGGTCCCGAGTCACATGGGTCGTACATGGCCCATCCCGGGTGGTCCCCGATGGTCAAGCCGTTATAGGGAACTCCACTGCGCAGGGGTGGGGATAGCCCGACAGTCACTCCTCTGGAACCACGTGGGAACGCACCACAGGACCAGCTTCTCAGCCTCTGGGGCTCTGCAGGGGTCTCAACGTCTCCGAGGTGCACCCGATCTCAGAAGGAGCTCCACCGGGACCTCAGTGCAGCGCTCAAGCAAACCCTCCACAAAGGCATCCAGATGAGTCCCGCAATGCCACCCGTGGGTGGGCGCCAGGGGGAAATGTGGGTGGGAATAGGGGGGAGAAGAGAACCCCACCAAGGCCCCAATCTCCCAGAGTCAACTAATTCCCCTGCAGTAGTGCCCCCTTGACAAGTACATAATCTAGGCCTTCCAGGGCCCCTCATCTCTTCCAGATGGCCACACAGTGGGTTTAGTAGCAAGCACAGAGGTCTGCTTGCTGTAGGGACGCTTTTGCCCCCCCCACGCAGAACGGGGGAAAGGCAGTGGATCCGATGCCTCCCAGAACCTCAGCAACCCTGCCAACAGGGTTCCAACTAAGGCTCCGCCCCAGGACCCCATGCTCCCCTGGGGCAGACAGCCAGTTTCGGGTCAGGGGTCCATCCCCCATGCACGATCGGGCCTAAGGCTGGCCCCCACCCGGGCCCCTGGAGTACCTTCGTTGCAGGACCGTCCAGCCCCAGCGAGTCCGCCCGAGGATCAGGGTCAGCCCAGTCCAACACTCGGATGCTGAAAGGAGGAGAGTCCCCCTCACCAGGCCGTCACTGTTGCCTTCTGTCCTACATCCCCAAAGGGCACTTTGGTGCACACCGCTCCGACCACACAGGAGAGGGGTGCCTCCAAGGAGGGTGGGAGACCAAGCCGGCGCCACCTCCAGCACCCAGCCCGGGTGCCCTTGTACTTAGGGGTGGAGCCTCACCAGGATCCAATGGGCCAGCGGGTCTCCTCAAGTGTACTCCCCGCTCCCCACCAGATCTTTGGGCCAGTCACGGAGCGGCCCAGTCAGTAGCCCAGATGCCACTCTGCTGGCTATGGTTGGCTCATGGGCAAGCCAGCAACTGTTTGTTTTCTCGCATCCACATGTCCGGGAGGTGTCCAGTCACGCACTGGGATCACCGGTCTCACCGCTCGGATTCGTCCGGCATCGGGCTCAGTATGCAGCGCAGCACTGCCACCGGTCTGCACTCGCCACCAGGTAGGTCACTATCTGTATCAGATTATTTGCAGATCTCGGGATATAGTCTGGCGCGCCTTTAGACTGAGTCCACCATGTTGGCCTCGCCCCGTGGCTCACCAATGTTATACCACTTCACCCACACGATCAGATGAGGCTTTTTGGGCAGTTTCTTGTCACAGGGACAAGGCCTACCTGCATAAGTTAGGTACCATTTTATTGAAAAACATGTGGGAGCATAGAATAGTATGATATTTGCTAATACCAATTAGATTTAGCTGAATTTGTGCCTTACAAATGTAAGCCAGTGTGTAAGAAAGAAGACATTTTGAAAAATACCTTCTAAATCATATGCTCCTACGGGTACCCAAAAATTCAGATATTTAGAAGTAACCACTGCTCCTAAATTCCATATCCTGTGCCATTTCAGAAAGACATAGGATACCTTGATACCTATTTTTCACTATACACATTTCACCATATGAATTGGTCAGTATACAATGAAAAAACATTGTACGGTGCAAGTCAGTTGTTGGCTCTGGGTAACTCTGGTTCTTGGAGAACCTACAAACAAATATAAATTACCACAACCAAAAAGGTCTAGCAAACCTAATTGTATATTGTTTTTGTAAATTGGCCATTATGACAAAAATTTACAGATGAAAACATGGTCACAAATGTCTTTTTTCCTGCTCATTTTCAATATGTCTTTACTTCAAGACTTGGTTTCTTTGGGAAAACCTTAAGTGATCTACACCTATGACCCCTTTAGGAATTTGGGAATGTGTCCACTGTTCATGACAGTATAGCCTTCCTGATCACCTCATAGGTTTCTCACTGATTTCCACCACAAACTGGTAGCAGGTCAAAAGCACAAAAAATAGGAAAAATGGGCTACGTCTTTGAAAAATGCCACAACTGTGGTAAAAATAAAAATAGGTTTTTGATTCAGATCTACAAGTTCCTGAAAGCTGCGAAGATGGTGACTATAGCATCCAGAACACGTAACTTATTTTTTCCCAAACACTCACAATGCAGCAATGTTTTGGCTATTTTCTTGATCTCCTCCAGGGCAATCCACAAACCCTGGATACATTTAGAATCCTTAGGACGCTGGAAAAAAAGGAATCAGATTTGCCATTGACACCTGTTAGACCTGACATCATTGGCATGAGTCTCTCCTCCATTTTTTTCTGTTTGCCTCCTCTGTTTACGATGTTTTTGCTGGTATACTGCTTTGGGCACTGTGCCACTGCTGATCAGTGCCACAGTGCAAGTGCTCCCTATGTGAAATTGCTGTATTGATTGAATTCCATGTTTGGCTTATTTGGTTTACTGTCAGTCCCTAGTAGAGTGCACCAGGAGTGCCAGGGCTTGTAAATAAAAATGCTGCTAGTGGGCTTTGTATAGTTAAGGAGATAGGTCCCGGGACGTAGGGTCGGCTGGACCATATACTACTTTTTAGAAAGAACAAGTGCCAACCCCACCAATTTTCAAGTGCTCAAAAGTAAGAGCAAACAAATCAAACTGAATTCCAGATTTGTTCGGTATATTTATTTATACCCTTTACTTAGAAATTTTCAACATGTAAGATCAGACAATTTGTCTGCGAAAGACACTCAACATGTAACACTTAGCATGGAACAATACAACAAAGTAATACAAATCACTAGATCAATTACAAACAAACAATTATATAATACACCTTTTGAATATTGAGTGATAGCAAGCGATAAATCTCTGCACATATTGAAACAACACTCAATAAAGCATAATCAGTATTTCAACTAAATGATAGAGACACGTTAAGGGTGAATATTGAAGAACATGAATTAATTAATCAGTGAGACTCAGAAATAAATTCTGTATCCTTCGTATATTCTTTCAATACTGCCGACGCGTTTCGAATCCGTAAAACAAGTTGACGGACTCTCATCAGGGCTCAATCAATGTAGTTCTGCAAGGTGTTTTTGTTTAAAAAGAGAGAGAGACAAAAAGAGAGCAGACTGTCACCAATCATTGTCAATAACAGGGTGACTGCCCCCAGTACCCCTCATAGCCCATTGTGTACCTGACAGTTACTCCGGAGACCTTATCTCGGGGATCTTTAACACCAATGCGTGTAGCGGGACCTTGTTATCTGTAAGATAACATCAAGCTCAGAATGTGCAAAAGCAGTGTAGTTCAAGTTTATGCATACGCGGGTAAACCCGCTAGAAAAGGAGGAAATTCAGAGTTCATACCTCGGACAGTGGCAAGTGTTTCTCCCTGTCCCCGTTATTCAGATTGCCTGTAGATCCTTTTTTTTGACCTGTGGATAGCGAACCAAAGTCGCCACGTTAAGTTCAATGCGGCATTCTAAAAGGGCGTGGACAAGCATTTTAAATGACATTTCGGATCAGAATGGTTAGATCTGACCCGCATACCTGGAGGCACAGCAATTGGTCACGAAATTTCTCGGAAATCCTTACGATCTCAGATCTCTAGAAAGCTAGCCGATCTGCAATGACAAAGAGCAAAGCTCAATTGTATTGCCTGCTCACTATTTTAGCTGCAGGCTTGAACGGAAGAAATCCATTTGCCATTTACCTGTACTTTCACGTCGCAGATTCGCGATCGGACCGCTGTGTTTTCGTGAAACGGAATGCAGCGATGTTCGAATCACGCCGCGCTGCTTCCTTCCCTCAGCTGGTAACCTGCCAACCATGAAAGGGAGACTTGTAACTTATCCCTTGTCCTCCCCGCTTCAGAACGCAAAAATTGCTGTTGTCTATTATCATGGGCACTCACCGGTTCAGTTAGAGCTCCATCGTTAGGCTGCCAAATTCAATTCAGAAGCGCCAGCGCCATTTTTTGGGGCGGATATATAGACGATAAGTGAGTGCATGGAACTCTGGGACATGTAGTTCCAAATGGGTCCAACATTACTACTGTCGAGTGGAGCACTAAAATACCACATCGTCACAGGCTTATAACCTTGAGACTTCAGACATACTGTTCAATCCAGTTTGGGCACTATTGAATCTCATAATCAAATAGGCTTCTTTGCGCAACAAGGTTTCCTCAATATCGACAAGACCTTTTTTGGTGGGCATTGTGTACAATACTGTCCAAGAGAAATCAGTTTCTGCATGTGATTTGTCTACAAAGTGTTGGACCATCGGTGCACTAAGGACTTTATTTTTAATGCGGGATCGATGTTGTGTAATCCTCGTGTTGACTTGCTGGTTAGTCTTCCCGATGTACAATTTTGGGCACCCACAAATGATGGCATACACGACGTTTTTGGTCCTACAATTTGAAAACCCTTTGTTGGTCCATTTCACTTGCTTATGTTGAAATTCGCAGCCCTCAAGACAGGACCCACAGGAAACGCAATTCCCACACTTGTGGTGTCCCTCAACAGGTTTGAGACCCCATTTGGATAATAGATCTTGCTTGGGTCTGGGTGTAACCAAGTCGGCACGTACTAAGTGTTGGCCGATACTCCTATTTTTTTTGTAGGCAAAATCGGGCCTAGGGAATGGGCACTCTAATTCTTCCAACAAGTGCCAGTTTTTCAGGACCATCTGTCTCACTCGATGTGTATCTGGTCCGAAAGTCGTGACGCACACCATTTGTTCCAATTCCCGTTTAGCTTTATTCTGCAGTAAGCATTCCCTTGGCGTGTAGCGTGCCCTTTTGTATGAGTGTTTGAGCATCTTCTTAGGGTACCCACGGGTGATCATCTCATCACAGAACTTGTTCGCATGATGGTCAAAATCCTCCAGACTCGAGCAATTTCTGCGAATCCGGAGTAGCTGTCCATAAGGTAAATTGCTTTTCAAGTTCCGTGGATGAGCACTCCGATGATGGAGGATGGTGTTTTTGTCTGTCTTTTTGCGGTGAAGTGATGATTTCAGGTGCCCCTCACTGCAAGTGATTTGGACATCCAAGAACGTCATGACGGTTTTACTCTGTTCTAGGGAAAATTTAATATCCTGATGTTTATTGTTAAGCCACTGGTGGAAGGCCATCAATTCGGTGTGGCTCCCCTGCCACAGGAGCCACACGTCATCGATATACCGTAGCCATTGCTTGATGTGTTTGTGAAAGGGATTATTGTTTTCAATGAACATTTGTTCATATTGCGCCATATACAATATGGCTACCTCCGGAGCATAGGGGCAGCCCATGGCCGTCCCCTTAATTTGCATATAGAATTGATCATTAAAACGGAAATAATTCTTTTTCAATGTCAATTCCGCAAGTTGTACAATGAATTTGGTCGGTACTCTGTGCGGTCTCTCTCTGGTGTCTAAGTACATTTCTATCACCTCAAGCGCCTCATCTTGAGGGATCTGTGTATATAGGGACGTAACGTCCATTGTGACCATAATTTCAGATTCAGGATCAAATTCCATATCCTCCACTTTGACTAGGAAGTCGGTGGTATCCTTTAGGTAGGACCTCACTCAACTGACAAAAGGTTTTAAAAAGAAATCAATGTATTTGGAGATGGGCTCCAAACACGAATCACACCCCGAGACTATCGGCCGTCCCGGGGGATCAGTCAGGTTTTTGTGAATTTTTGGGAGGAGGTACAACACTGGGGTTCGAGGGAACCTCTTGACAAGATATTCACTTTCTTTATCACCTACATATCCACTAGCCTTACCCTCCTGAATCAATTCCATTATTAGTCCTTGAATTTCCTTAACTGGGTCTCCCTGCAGCTTTCTGTACCACGTCACATTATCAACCTGCAATTGGCCTTCCAATATATATTTGTCTTTGGGCCATAGTACCACGGCCCCGCCTTTGTCGGCCGGTTTTATCAGGACGGAATGGTCCTCTTGTAAGCTCCTAAGTGCTTGCCTTTGTCCTTTGCTCACATTGGATTGGACATACTTTTTATTTTTCTCAAATTTGTTGATAGAGGATAATAGCACTTGCTCGTATGCATGCACTTGCTTAGGGATGTTTTGACTTGGAATAAAATTAGACTTATTCCTCAAACCAGTTGTTTCAATATTTAAACTAGGTGGCTGATTTGCAAAAAATGCTCTAAGCCGTATCTTACGGCAAAAGGCAATCATCTCCATCTTTAGTTTAGTGTAATCCGTTTGTTGGCTAGGAACAAATTTGAGCCCCAAGTTAAGCACTGATTCCTCGTCCTTAGTTAATTTTTTTGCAGACAAATTCACTATGTTAGTTGTGGCCGCTATGATTGATAGTGGTTCCTGCGCGTGCGTATTTCCCACGGGACTTTGTATCTTGTCTTGCCCTGTTGGTTCTTGTCTAAAAAAGAAACCTGCTTTTTGTTAGAGTTGCCTTTTTGATCAGACCCAGAAGCGTCAGATGAGGAGGATGTTTCTGAAAAGGTCTTGAAGCGATCCCGCGACCGACCCTGGTATTTGTAAAGTGCTCCACGCGAGTCAGCCTGAGTGTAATAATCGTCCTTCAGGAAAGGATATGCCTTTTCTAAACTGAAGGATTTGGCGTCTTTCTCGTATTGTGAGGTTTTGTTGTTGATAGTAGTATCCCTAAAGGACAAGATGTCCTTTTCTATTTTTTCAATCAATGCTTTGGCATCAGGAACAACAGTGCTGTCCAAAATGCTTTTTGTAAGTTCTTGAATCTCTTCTAATTCCTTATGACACAACCGTTGTGCGGTCTCTATGGTATGGACCATCAGGTCCCGACTACATTTAGTGTTAATGCAACTAAATCCTCTCTTATACTCAGCGTCCTCAGTGAATATCACCGGGACATTTTTCACTTGAAGACCCCACGGGATTGTACCTCCCCTTAGGTGCTTCCGTAAAAAATGCCCGTGTAGTTCTGTTCTAATATGTTTTTTGCTGAGTCTCGTTAGTTTATCGGACTCGTTCTGTTGTTGTGCAGAGGTACTAAGGGCAATGTTGGGGAAGGGGTCTGACTCTAATAGAGATTGAATATGGCTCTCAGAAAATGAGAGAGTGTCCTTCTCAGACATACCCTAATGAAGGACAGAGTGTCCTTCCTCCCACAAGTGAACCAACCACTAACAAAACACATATAACTCAGATGCCCTTTTTACTCTCGCGGGTGATTGAACCCGCCCTAAACTTTGTATAGTTAAGGAGATAGGTCCCGGGACGTAGGGTCGGCTGGACCATATACTACTTTTTAGAAAGAACAAGTGCCAACCCCACCAATTGTCAAGTGCTCAAAAGTAAGAGCAAACAAATCAAATTGAATTCCAGATTTGTTCGGTATATTTATTTATACCCTTTACTTAGAAATTTTCAACATGTAAGATCAGACAATTTGTCTGAGAAAGACACTCAACATGTAACACTTAGCATGGAACAATACAACAAAGTAATACAAATCACTAGATCAATTACAAACAAACAATTATATAATACACCTTTTAAATATTGAGTGATAGCAAGCGATACATCTCTGCACATATTGAAACAACACTCAATAAAGCATAATCAGTATTTCAACTAAATGATAGAGACACGTTAAGGGTGAATATTGAAGGACATGATTAATGTTAATTAATCAGTGAGACTCAGAAATAAATTCTGTATCCTTCGTATATTCTTTCAATACTGCCGACGCGTTTCGAATCCGTAAAACAAGTTGACGGACTCTCATCAGGGCTCAATCAATGTAGTTCTGCAAGGTGTTTTTGTTTAAAAAGAGAGAGAGACAAAAAGAGAGCAGCAGCTCAGTGCCACAGTGCAAGTGCTCCCTATGTGAAATTGCTGTATTGATTGAATTCCATGTTTGGCTTATTTGGTTTACTGTCAGTCCCTAGTAGAGTGCACCAGGAGTGCCAGGGCTTGTAAATACAAATGCTCCTAGTGGGCTTGCAGCACGTGTTGTGCCACCCACAAGAGCGGCCTAGTAAAAGTATGTCTGAAGGTCTACCATTGCTAGACCACGTGCAGTCTGACTGTCACGAGGACTGCGCCAGTACACCTACTTGCCAGTCCCTAAACCTTCCCTTAACTTCATGTTAGTCACCCCTATGGTAGGCCCACGGGCAGGGTGCATTGTAAGCGTAAGGTAGGACAAGCCTGACAAGGTTGGCATGTCCTAATAGTGAATTACAGCCATATTCGTTTTTCACTATTGTAAGGTAACCTGCTCTCCATCAGTTAGAATGGGCTGCCAGGATTATTAATGCTATAATCCTAGCGGGCTCGGGGAACATGGTGCAATGTCGAGTTTGGTATCCCTGAACTCAGGGTTTGATAACGCATCCGTTTGTGTGGATGGTTTTTGGACTCTGTGTTTGAAAATAGCACTTTTAGAAAGTAGCTATTTTCTTGTCTAACTGTCCACCGGTCTCTGCTGGTTCTGGTGTGCGTGTGACAGGAGCTGGGTGGCTCCAGAGGTCTGAATGAGTCAGTGTGGGGTGAGTGGGGCATTTGCATTGAGAGTAGGGGAAGAGTAGCTCCTGATAGCCTGCCCTGCCTGATACAATGCTGGCTCCGCCCCCCTGCCAGGCGACTGATAACTCTGTGCCTGCCTGGGATATTCCTGGCCCCACCTCCTGCCGGGCAACTGATGGCCCTGCCGCTGCCAGTGACAATGCTGGCTCCGCTCCTGCTGGGCGGCTGAAGACTCTGCCCTGCACAGTGAATAGGCCAGGTGCCTCGGCCTGGCAACACCCACACCAAGCCCAAGATGGGGGGAAATTCCCCTGCATGGACAAAGGGATCAAAGCCAAAAAGGGGTATAAGAGAAGGACCCCTGAACCAAGAATTTAGATCACTTCTGACAAGGAAACCTGAACCAAGGACAAGAAGCCTGCTGATCTAAGGACTGCCTACCCCTTCTGCCAGAGTGCTGTTTGTTGGGGGAATCCTGCAGTTGCTTCTTTATTTTTGCCAAGGAACCAGGAGAGAGGAACTGTGTGTGTACTCTCAAACTTTGCTAAGAAAATCTCCAAGGGTTGGAAGAGTGCCAGCCTCCTGTTGAAGTCACAGGGCCAAAGGACTTCATTTGTTTGCTGAAAGTGCTTGTTGCTGGAACCTGAAATCCAGCACCTCTGAAGAATCCAGCAATCTCGACGCCGATGGACGCCGCCGAATCCAGCTCGACATCGTGAGTAACGGCTCCAGTGTCCCGCACCTTCGACGCCGGCCGCCGGGCCCGATCGACGCCAGTAGCGACGCCAGTGAGTAGCGAGTTCGGCTCCAGCTCCAAGTGACCCTGTGTCGACGCCGCCGCTGATCGCATCGACCTCGAGCCCTCTCGACGCCGTGAGCGCTGCTCACTCTTGCAACATCGACGACGACGGCGTATCCTGCTTCATCTCGTGAGCGCTGCTCCTGCCTGACTTCGGTCGACGCCGCTGCAGATCGCCCCGACTCCGAGGCCCGACCGATGCCGAAGACGCGACGCCGGACATCTCGACGCCGCTGATCATCGAGTGCTTCACTTTTCCAAGGTACTGTGTTGTGGGGGTCTGTGCGACCCCAGGCTCGACGTAGCGCTCCTCTCGGTCGACGCCGAACCTTTGGATTAACTTTGCCTCGACGTCGTGTGACTCCCGTGTGGGTTACATTGTTGCCAAGAACTGTGTTTTAAAGAAGAAGAGTTGCTTTTGATACTAAAGACTTTGTGCTAAGAAGAAACCGTGCTTGAACTATTATTTTTCCTTCCAAGAGTATTTATTAAGATTGTGGTACATTTTTGTCGTTATTTGGTCTTGTGCTAAGCCTTATATAAAAATCCTTATTTTTATAATACTACTGTGTCGTGTCCATTTGTAGTGTATTCACTTTATTACTGTATGTGGTCATAAATGCTTAACGCACTGCCTCTGAGATAAGCCTGTCTGCTTTGCCAAGCTACCAAGGGGGTGAGTAGGGGTTATCTAAGTGTGTGATCCCCTTGCCCTGACTAGAGGAGGTGTGTCCCTATTTGTCAGAAGTGTATACCTCTGCCAACTAGAGACAGCCGCTTCTAACAACACCTTATGTGGACAAAGAGTTACGGAGGCCTAAGCACAAACTACCTCAAATAGCCAAAAAGGGCTCAGCACCCAAATAAAAATAAAGATCCTAGATCTGTGACTAGGGGTGAATATTTTGCCATTGTGCAACGTTCCGTCCATCATCTTGTGTGTTTTGCTGTTCACCCTATGTGGGAAGGGTATGCCCAGATGTGGGTCCCGTGCTCACTAAGCCACAGGAGTCAAGCTATCCTGGCTGAAGACGGCTGATAGCCAGAAACCCGTCCTAGGATGCTTGATTCCGGTCCAGGGAAGACATGGCTTGGCAGTTCGGGCTGGACTGTTTCCATGAGGCAGAGGGTCAAGACTGATTTGCATATGGCCTTGTCTGAATTGGGGTGGCTTGGTGAGCAAAATAACAATGGATTAAACCCAGATCTGTGACTGGGGGAGAATGTTTTGCCATTGTGCAACAATCCGTCCATCATCTTCTGTGTTTTGCTGTTCACCCTATTGTAGCATCATGCTACAAGTAATACACAGACACTGGCTTGTTATATATATGGAGCTTTATTCTGTACTTCCAGTATCTTCCCTGTCCCTACTCTATCTGCCCTCATCCTGTCCCTGCTCCGCCTCTTCCTTTCCCTGACCACCTAACTCCTCCCACCCAGCTAATAGACTGCTAACATATAACATCTCCCCCCTTCGTAACAAAATTAACGACATATTCAATCATATCTCTTGAATGAGTCTCTTTGGTCGCTGGACATTGCGACGTGGCCGTGCGTTCGCTTCATCAGAGTTCTCTTCAGTCTGAGGTGCATCCAATTGGCCCGGATCCTCTAAAGCGTCCCGTTCAGAGGTCTCAGGATCTAGTGACGCAGTGTGATCAAGCAACAATCCGGTCGTGTCTCGGGAACACTTCTTAAAGTGAGACACGTTCCTCGTAACTTTGCGGCGGTCAGACTCCGCCGTCAGCATAGTGCCCTTCTGCCGAGTGACCAGTAGTGGTTCATCGCGGAAACGACAGTCCGTTTTCTTCTGTTGGTCTTGTTTCACTAGTACGTAGTCTCCTTCGTGTACAGAGGGAGATCTTGCTCTTCGCTTGGCGTCTGCATACAACTTCATCTTGTCCTTGTTACGCTTATCCGTGTCCGCCATCTCTCGATGGTTGGGGGTGGGTGATATAGCACGCAGGGCTCCATCCCAGGTTTGAATTCGGTTCCTCATGGGGCGACCTAACATCAGCGTGGCAGGACACTTGCCGGTGGTCGAGTGGGGAGTTGTCCTGTAGGCTCTGAGGACCTCGTTCAGGGCGATCTGTAGGTCCTTCTTTTCGGCACAGGCCTGCTGAAATGTTTTCTTGATCGTGGCCATGAAGCGTTCAACGGTGCCATTTGCTTGTGGCCAGAGGGGTGTGACTTTCCTATGGTGGAAATCCAAGTGTCGGGCATATGCATCAAACTCATGTCCATTGAAGTGGGGACCATTTTCCGTCTTCACCTCTCTAGGAACTCCCCAGGTTGCAAATAATTCATCCAGCACCTTGAGAGTACTGGCGGCACCAGTGGAGGGCACGAACTGTGCAAATGGGAAGCGCGAGTACTCGTCGACTATGACGATCACATACTTGCCGGAAGATAATGGTCCATAGAAGTCCACGGCAATTTCTTGCCAAACTCCAGCCGGTAAGGGGGTCATTTGCAATGGGGCCGGGGGATCACCTTTGCTTGTCAGTTGGCACGGGTGGCAGTCTTTCAGGGTGGACTCCACCATTTGGTCGAGCAGGGGAAACCACACACGTTCCCTGAGTGCTCGCTTAGTGGACACAACTCCCCGGTGGCCTTCATGGGCAAGATCGATGACAGATTGCTGGGGATCACAATTCGCTGTCCTCGCAGTATGATTCCGTCTGAGGTCACTGACAGTTCGTCATGGACGTGCCGGAAGGCTTGTAGCTCCTGCTTGGTGTCCCGCTCACTATCTTCATCCTGAGGGTCATGTCTCCACCTGTTGGTTCGAATCTTGCGGAGTACCTTTTGTAGGATGGCATCCTGCACGGTGGCGTCTCGGATTGCATCCATTGAAATGGCAGGAGGTCGCGCCTGGTCAGCTACGAAGTGAATATATTCCTCTGCAATTGAAGGATGAGAATTGGATGATGCAGGCGGATGCCGAGACATGTAGTCTGCCGGGTTTTCAGACTTTCCCGGCTTGTGTACGATCGTGAAAGTATACTCCTGAAGCCTCAAGCCCCACCTCTCAATTCTGGGGGGCATTTTAGATCGAGGGTTGCCGTAGATGGTGACTAGCGCCTGGTGATCAGTGATCAGGGTAAAGTGCTTGCCGTAGAGGAAGACATGAAAGTGTTCACAAGCCCAGACCACTGCAAGACTCTCCTTCTCGGGATTAGAGTACGCCTTCTCGGGATCAGACAGGCTGCGGCTGGCATAGGCAACTATCCGTCTCTGGTCAGAGTCATGGTCATATTGTGCCAGAATGGCCCCCAACCCTACGGGGCTGGCATCAACTGTGACTTCAGTCATGCGTCTGGGGTTGAAATAGGAAAGGTTATCGGCTGACTCCACAGCCCGCTTGATTTCAGTGAATGCTTGCTCACACTGAGGAGTCCATTCAAAGGGTTGCCCTTGCTTGGTCAAGGTGCGGAGCGGGTGGCTGATGGTTGCGTAATCCCGGATGTACCGGGCGCAGTAGCTGGCCATTCCCAGGAACGATCGTAGATCGCTGACGTCCTGAGGACACTTGGCGTTGTTCAGGGATGCCACTTTTTCCGGGTCAGGTTTCATTCTCGCTCCTGAGAAGATGTGACCAAAGAACTTTAACGTTGATTGATGAAATTCGCATTTATCCTTGTTCAAGGTCAAGTTCGCATCAAGCAGGGCATGACAGACACGGTTGAGTGCTATGTCGTGCTCACGGGTGTCGGAGCCATATACAAGGATGTCGTCGCTGTAATTGAGCGTATTGGGGATATTTTGGATGATCTGTCGAATAGCCTCCTGGAAAATTCGGCCGCTGAAGACACACCAAAGCTTAGCCTCTTATACCTGAAAAGTCCTAGATGTGTGGCAAAAGTTGTGATGGGGCGTGATTGGGCATCCAGCTCCAGCTGGTGGTAGCCCTTGTTGAGGTCCAGTTTAGAGAATACCGTGGCTCCGTTCAGAGCCGAGATCATGTCACATAGAAGTGGCCCTGGATGGCGTTCACGTTCTATCGCGGTGTTGGGAACTCGCATGTCGACACAGAGTCTTACTTTGCTGGCGGTACCCTTTTTCGGTACAACGACCACTGGCGAAACCCAAGGGGTCGGGCCGTCTGTGCGTTCAATGATGTCGGCAGACAGGAGGTCATTGATCTCTTCTTCGACAGCCTTTTGGAGGTGGAAAGGAACACGCCGGGGGTGCTGAGCAACAGGCCTGATCTGTTTGTTGATATGCAGGTGTATCTGACGATTCTTCAGCTTCCCCAGCCCGATGAAAAGGCGAGGAAAATGGTTGACGATGTTCTGGTCATCACAGACTTTGAAGAGGATCTCCACAAGACGGAGACGTTCCGTAGTCGGCAGGCTCAGCAGACAGTCAGCTGCGGGGCCCTTGATGACATTAATGACGGCATCAATCGTGACATTGTCATGTGCAAGTGTAGTCGGGAATGTGCCAAGACATTGCAGCGGCTTCCTTGACATCCAGGTGAAGACCCGTACAGGTGCATGAGTGAGGGCCGGCTTGGGGCGCATCCTCTCATACTCAGTAACGGGGATGTAGTTCAGCGAAGCCCCGCTGTCCATAACAAATTTAGTGTCGTGATTCCCCACTTTGATGTGTAACCGAGGATACTTCTTCAACTGATCTGGGTCAGCGATCATGTAGGCACGGTGGGTCGTGTACTCGGAGTCTCGAGACGAAGACCTGGAGTCTCGGGACGGAGATCTGCGCTCCCATCGCGATTTGTGTGACTCCCTGCTGGAGTGTGTCGAGCTGGAGGACCCCGTGTCTTTGTCATGGACGGCTCTAATGTGGTGCTTTCTGGTGCTCGATCGAGACGACCTCCCAGTGCCGCTTCGCCTCTCCTTGTTGTACTCACCGCACATGGCCTCGAAATGGTTCGTCCGACCACATTTCCTGCACCGCTGGCCCATGGCAGGGCAGACGTCCACGTGAGGATAGTCATACCCACACCTGTAGCACCTCCTCGCTCTCTCTGGCCTCTTCTCTCTCCGGCCGGTTTCTCGCCTCCGGTGATCTGATCGCCTCGAGCGAGAGGACGGTCGTGATATCCAACGATTGTCCCTCGAGCGTCTACGCCCGCCACCACGGTCTTGAACTCAGTGGGCTTGCTCATTGCTCACTTTGCGCCCAGATTCAATGGTGGCAGCATGCTCCTCAGCTTGATCGTATACGCGAGTTAGTTCCTCAATGTCGTCCAGTTCTTGCGGCTTCCTCAGCAGCCGTCTTCTGAGGGATTCAGAGTGGCACCCCTCTATGATCTGGGACTTGATGGCAGCGTCGTTGGAAAAATTATCGAAGTCGCAGTGCCTCGATAGTCGCCGCAGTCGAGTGATAAACATGCTCATGGCCTCCTCTTTCCCTTGACGTGCCTGATGAAAGGCATGGCGCTCATAGTCCACGTTCCTTTTGTGGAGGAATCTCTTGTTTAGTGTGTCACGCACTTTGTCATACGTTCCGGTGTCTGCAGCAGGGAGATCCTTGATGAGTTTACTTATTTCACGCCCAGCCAGATTCCGGAGAGCAATTAACTTGTCCTTGTCAACGGTCACTTTGGACCCTTCAAGGTAGTCCTCGAAGTCTTCAAGCCATTCCTGCCACTTGGGGCCCATGCTTCCACCTGTCGTTAGGGCGATTGGCTCAGGGGCCCTCAAATGTGATCCTCCTGCGAAGAGGGGCTTGACCTCATTTCGTCGCGGTGATGTTGACATCGTGGGACCGCGTAGTGCTGTGTTGGGTACTTGTCAATGTTTGTTTGTTCCTTTTGCCGATGCTTGTGTATTTACTCTTGACAATGCTTGTTTCTTTTGCGTTCACCAATGTTTGTTTGCTTGTTCTTGTCAATGTTCGTATGTTTCTTCTCGCCAATGCTTGTTTGTTTCCGTGCGCCAATGCTTGTTTGCTTGCTTTTGACAATGCTTGTTTCTTTCTGTTCGCCAATGCTTGTTTATTTGTCACAGTCAGTGCTTGTTTCTTTTGCCGGGTGCCTGACTTCAAGATGGCCGCCCTACAACAACCAAGGGTCTTGTCCTGAAAGTCGCCTGACTTCAAGATGGCCACCGTCACTGCAGGCACACACGAGGCTTTCTCTCCAGGTTCAGTCACCTCCGATTCACTCAGGACTCACCGGTGGTCGACTTCAAGGGCAGTCCACACCAGGATTCACTCTTCTTCAGCCACTGTGACCATCAGGTGAGGTTGGGGTGGGCTCCCGCCTTACTTTGCAGGGTCCCGCGTTTTTTCCAGCGACACCGCACGCATCCGGCGTGAGGTTTTCCGACCTCGGGCCTCACTCGGGCTCAGATTTCACCGCGCTCGACAGCGCTTGGCAGTAGACCTTCGTGGGGGCAGCAGACCTTCGTGGGGGCGACGTCCTCCACCCTGCGGCACTTTTCCTTCACCTTTGGGGCTTGGCAGAGTCGGGGTGGGCTCCCGACTTCTGCTCGTACAGCGCTCACCCGTTTTGCACGCTTCACGCGTGAGTCGCGCTTCGGCGCGAACAGCGTCTCTTCTTCGAGCGATTCAGCGCTCGGTGTTTCGGCTCCCTCTTGGGTCCCTCTCAACTGCGGGGAGGGATAGGGTCACCTGCTGCTGGTTTCTTTCTCAGGCATCAACCCCGTCTTCCTTGGGCAGCGCTCTCTTCTTCCCGAGGCTGCCTGGGACAGGGCCCTCTTGTGGGGCTCTGCACACAGTGGGCTTGGCTATCCCACCTTCGTCGCCAGTTGTAGCATTGTGCTACAAGTAATACACAGACACTGGCTCGTTATATATATGGAGCTTTATTCTGTACTTCCAGTATCTTCCCTGTCCCTACTCTATCTGCCCTCATCCTGTCCCTGCTCCGCCTCTTCCTTTCCCTGACCACCTAACTCCTCCCACCCAGCTACTAGACTGCTAACATTTAACACCTATGTGGGAAGGGTATGCCCAGACATGGGTCCCTTGCTCACTAAGCCACTGGACTCAAGCTATCCTGGCTGAAAACGGCTGATAGCCAGAAACCGGTCCTAGGATGCTTGATTCCGGTCCAGGGAAGACATGGCTTGGCAGTTCGGGCTGGACTGTTTCCATGAGGCACAGGGTCAAGACTGATTTGAATATGGCCATGTCTGAACTGGGGTGGCTTGGTGAGCAAAATAACAATGGATTAAACCCAGATCTGTGACTGGGAGAGAATGTTTTGCCATTGAGTAACATTCCGTCAATCATCTTGTATGTTTTGCTGTTCACCCTATGTGGAAAGGGTATGCCCAGACGTGGGTCCCGTGCTCACTAAGCCACTGGAGTCAAGCTATCCTGGCTGAAGACGGCTGACAGCCAGAAACCGGTCCTAGGATGCTTGATTCCGGTCCGGGGAAGACATGGCTTGGCAGTTCTGGCTGGACTGTTTCCATGAGGCACAGGGTCAAGACTGATTTGCATATGGCCATGTCTGAACTGGGGTGGCTTGGTGAGCAAAATAACGATGGATTAAACCCAGATCTGTGACTGGGGGAGAATGTTTTGCCATTGTGCAACATTCCGTCCATCATCTTCTGTGTTTTGCTGTTCACCCTATGTGGGAAGGGTATGCCCAGATTGTGGGTCCTGTGCTCACTAATCCACTGGAGTCAAGCTATCCTGGCTGAAGACGACTGATAGCCAGAAACCGGTCCTAGGATGCTTGATTCCGGTCCAGGTGAGACATGGCTTGGCAGTTCGGGCTGGACTGTTTCTATGAGGCACCGGGTCAAGACTGACTTGTATGTTGCCATGTCTGAACTGGGGTGGCTTGGTGAGCAAAATAACGATGGATTAAACCCAGATCTGTGACTGGGGAAGAATGTTTTGCCATTGTGCAACATTCCGTCCATCAACTTGTGTGTTTTGCAGGTCATCATAGCTGACAGAAAATAGTAATTCCACCTTATCAAATTGCCTGACTAAATTCTTATTTCTACCTTCCTTTCATCATTCCACAACGGAATTCACCCTCTTCCTTTTAACCTTCTGTTCTTCCTTCGCTCATCTGTTTCTCCACAGCTTGCTTTCATTTTCTCCCCTATATAATGTTTCTTGCTTACCTTTCTCTCTTCTGCCCGTTCCATTTATGTGCCTCTAAATCACTGCTTTGTTCTCCCATTGCATTATTCATCTATCACTCTCTGTGTACTACTCAAGCCTCGGCCAGACCCTCAGCTCTGACATGGCATTCTCGTACAATGTTGGAGCCTTTTGCCTGAAGAAAGAAGAGACCATAAAGAACTAGTTAACATTTAAGCCTGATGGAGCTTACCAGTCCATGGATCTCATTGCAACCTCTATGTTCGCTGCTATATTGGGGGAGGTTCATGATACCACTGGACACTTCAGGGCACAAGAGCGCTGCATAGAGTGACACCCGACATGTTAGAGCAGGCGCTGCTGGATCACCCTTGTCATCTTTCGGGCGATTTGGACAGCGACACGGAGACTATGCAGCGATGGCTCACCGATAGGCTTGACGATCTTGCCCCTAGGATAGCCCCCCGGTCCGCGGTGGCACGGCAATCTGCACCGTGGTTCACGGAGGCGCTCCGTTTGGCTCGGAGCCAGTGCAAGGTGGCCGAGAGGGCCTGGCGCCTTCTGTATGATGGGGAGGCCAAAATCGCTTATAAGGCGGCGGTGAAGGCCTACCATCGGGACATCCTTGGTGCCAAGAGGGACTGGCTAGGAGGATTGAGGCATCTGCGAACTCCTGTAAGGAGATCTTTAATATTGTGAAGGAGTTTACGACCCCCAGCTCCCATCCGCCTCCACCAGCTTCGGCGGATGCTTGGGCGTGTGATCTTGCTGGTTTCTTCACAAATAAGATCAAGGATATTCAGGCTACCTTCGTGGAGGGACCGGACGGAAGCAGCGCTGTGAGGGCAGTCCGCAGTCTTCCGCATACATCTGCGGCGGTGCTGTCCGATTTCCCTGCTGTTTCCAGCGATGTCTCCCGGACTCTGCTGGCCAATCTCAAATCCGGTTCGCCACTGGACCCCTGCCCTGCCAAATTTTTGGCCGGGATGGCGGCAGTGGTGAATCCACTGGTCAACTCCATCCTCAATGCCTCCCTGAGGGAGGGTAGGGTCCCCAGTTCTTGGAAAAGAGCAATGGTGATCCCCCTCCTAAAAAAAACGGGTCTTGACACCGAGGCTTTGGCGAACTACAGGCCAATCTCGCTTCTACCAGCGCTGGCGAAGATAACGGAAAAACATGCCCACGGTGTCCTGTCGAGCTTTTTGGAAGCTAATAATCTGCTCCATCCATCTCAATCGGGTTTCCGTCCTAATTTTAGTACGGAAACGGCTCTGTTGGAGGTGACTGAGATCATCAGGGAGACCCTGGATGTCGGCGGTAGGGCCATGCTGGTCATGTTAGACCTTTCGGTGGCTTTCGACACCTTCCCCCACAAGGCGCTTTTAGCTAGGCTTTATGACATCGGCCTTAGGGGGACGGTGCTCAGGTGGTTTACTTCTTTTCTTGAAGGCCGCCGCCAGACGGTCTGGGTCTCCCAGAGTTCCGCCGAGATGTCGCCATTGGGAGTTGGGGTTCCACAGGGCTCTGTGTTGAGCCCCACGTTATTTAACATCTTTATGTCCCCTTTGGCGGCCTTGGTGGAGGCTTACGGGGCCCAGATCGTCTCTTATGCCGACGACACGCAACTCCTCTTCACATGCGGGAAAGACCAAGAGTTTGATGGAGAGAGAATCCGGGACTGTCTTGCATTGGTCTTCGACTGGTTCCAGCGGAACAGTCTGAGGGCCAATTCGGGCAAGTCTGAGATTTTATTTTTCGGTTGCGTTGCCGATCTGGAGTGGCAGCATTGGTGGCCGTCCGACATGAACCCTCCAGCACAGTCTTCCTTGGTGGCCAAAAATTTGGGCGTCAGGTTAGACAACCAGCTGTCGCTACGTAGTCATATTCTTGGCCTGGCCGGCACCTGCTACGGAATCCTGAAGATGCTCCGCAAATTTTTGCCCTTGCTGTCTGAGGAGCACAGGAGGATTACTGTGCAGGCTCTTGTCGGTTCAAGGCTAGACTATGCCAATGCTCTCTTTCTTGGCCTCCCTGATTACCTGGTCCAGCGCCTTCAGGTGGTGCAGAACTCTGCTGCCCGGGCGATTTTCGGCCTAGGCAGACGAGCTCGAGCTTCCGGGTTGCTTCAGACGTTGCACTGGCTCCCCATCAGGAAGCGGATCCAGTTTAAAACCCTGACCCTGATGCATAAAGCTTTGCATGGATCAGGGGCTGGATATCTGCAGCGGAGACTGACTTTCTATCATCCAGTCCGTTCTCTTCGCTCGGAATCCCTCTTTAAAGCTGTGGTCCCGCGGGTGAGGAAGGCTCGTGCTGGAGGGCGGTCTTTTAGTTGCAGAGCTCCTCAGCTTTGGAATCTGCTTCCACTCCCGCTCCGCAGCACTGCCAATTTACTCCAGTTTAGGAAGGGCCTGAAGACCTGGCTTTTTAATTCTTAGTCTGTTTTATTGTCTACTGTTTTATTATTTTTCTCTGTTGTCTTCCGTTTTTAGCTGTGTTGTGTTATTCTGAGCTGTTGGTGGAAAGCGTCGGGACACTCTTACCGAGTAGCCGTACGCTATATAAAAACTACATAAAAAAAAAAAAAAAGTCCTATAAAAAGAAGTGGGGGGACTGACAGTATGCAAATGACTTTGTGACGTCACGTGCTAAACGTGTCCCGTGTCTGAAATTTACACCGGGACACGTTCAGCATATTTCTGTGGGGCCCAGCTTCTTGGCTGGAGGACGACGTCCACCCTGTGAAAAGAGTGGGGGGACACCGTCCACCCGCGTGGACCCCCGACTCGAGCCTTGCTGGACAGGATCCAGGACCCACAGTGTAGAGTGTCATCTATTCAAAATGACAAATGGGGATGGCTTGGAGTGGGGAGCTGGGGGATTCTGGTTATGGCAGTTGTTATAAATCTGGAACACAGTTCAGGGTTGGCCAATTTCCCCAACTGCTCCCATGAAAGTTGCCAACACAGCAGCGATGCCCGTACATGGTATGTGTGTGCCAAGCGGAACAGCGTGCAGAAAGACTTGTGCACCATCTCTAAAAGTCTCACATGCAGAAGAACAATCAGTGATTCCTGCTGGATGCAAGTGTCAAAAGTCAAATACTGCGTAGACTGATACTCCTGGGAACCAGATTCAGCAGCCAACCATGGGAAGCACACTGCCTTATCACTTCCCAAGCTGGCCAAGAGATCAACCATAGAGAGCGTCCTCATGTTCTGTGTTTAAGCATGACATTTAATTGTACCACTCATGCACTTTTCTATAAAACACAATGATCGCATCTGTTAATCATAAATTGTTTTTAAATGCAGCGCTTCAAACTGCATTTCTGCATTTTCTAAACGTCGTACATTCTGAGCATTACTAGTTCCAAATGTAGTGGTACTCGCTACAAACTGAATTGAGTTCTGGAATTTGATAATTAGCCCTCATTAACTCTTAGCTGTTTTACAAAGGTTGTACGCAAGTGTATAAACCAGAAGGTGTTTTCTGATGACCAAACCCTGTGACCAGAGAATAGATTCAGCTTTATATTGCAATAGTGCATTAACCACCCGTGCAGTCTTGCAGGTAAGGTACCTTAAGATTTACTGAATACCAATAGGTCTCTGAAAAAGGTACCATAGCTGCCTACGCTATTGTAAAATGTGAACTTTGAGCAATTATTCAAGCCAGAACAACTTTACTATTATTTTTATCCTATTTGCCCATTTATGTGGGGGCAGAATTTGTAGAAATTAATAAAGCATATGGAGTTGCAGGCTTTACACTGCCGCTGCCACTTACCCTACCATTCATAACAGTTCCCCTTTTAGCACGGCTAACTGCCCCCCACCCCCTTCCCAATTGTGCATTCTCCTGTCAAAATCCATACCACAATGGCAAAAGATCTGTAACCCAATCTCTGCCAGACAAACACTAGGGTAAAAAAGTGTAATTTTAGCATAGGACAACCAGGGGCGGCTTCTCCACTAGGGCGGGCAAAGTGTCGCCCCACTATTTTCTCGCAGTGCGAGAAGCAGAAAAATAAAATGGTAATAACTACCATTTTATGTTTCTGCTTCTTGCACTGCGAGAAAGCAGGAGAGTTTGGTTGCGGGTGGGCGGGGCTTCTCTGTGAGCAGGGCTGGGCAGGAGAGGAGTAGAAGAATGGTGTGCCCACTCATTAGTGTATATGACTGGTTTTGTCAGGCCTATGAGGCCGACCAAAACAGTCATGCACACTCTTCCCTTCGCCATGAAGGCTGCAATGAAGGCTGCACTGCTTCCTAGTAGTAGCCTTCTTCTGACTTTATGGCTGCAATTCCCAGCTCGACTCAACTGCAATCCTAAGGAAATGAAGTCTTTGATGATATCTATTTCTTCAATGGCAATTCTGAAACTTTGTAAGATTCCTGATGGCATAATTGTAGTCTTTTTCACATTTAGCTTTAGTCCAGCTGTCATGCTATTTTCTTTGATCTTCACAATCATTGCTTTGAGATATTTTGTACTTTGCACAATCTGGGTTGTGTAATCAGCATAACACAGATTGTTGATTTTTGATTCCTTCCTTTTTGATTCCAGTTTGAAAGTCATTGAGTCTGGATTTTCACACAATATACTCAGCATGGAAATCGAACAAATAGTGTGATATCATACAACCGCATTGAACATCTTTTGCAACACTGACCCACTCTATTTCTCCATAATTGGAGTCAGATATAGTAATGGAAGTTAACCACTTTTGATGGCCATAATAGTGTCCTCTGCATCCAGTGCTGTACAGGGTTTGCCTCGTCCTTCAGGATTCCCCAGTCAGCCTAAGTCTCGGGCTCTGGATGTAGGAAAATGGGAGCCGCTGCAACACCACCAAGATAACCCTGCAGAAGTTCAGAAGGGGGAATTCATAATAAAGAGTTCTTTAAGTTACATTTTTTTTGTCGCATTTGCTGGAAATTCAACGACAGCTGTCAAGCACCAATCAATGTCTTGAAACAAACTGTTGCTTATTGTACATGAAGATTGGCACACAGCAGTCAAGTTTAGCTCAGAGGCAATGTGTAAAGTATTTGTGCAACACTTCAAACAGTAATACAGTGAAAACACACCACAAAAGGATCCCACACCAATTTAGAAAAATTGATAATTTTTTTAATAATTAAAAGAAGACCAAAAGAACAAAAACACAATCAGTAGAACCAGAGATGTACAGGTTTGACGACTCCAGTGAAAATAGCATCAAAAAGCAAGACAAAGTCAGATGTTCTGGCAACCAAGATGGAGCATGTGTCAGCTACAGGGACCCAGTTAGGGCAGCTGGACAAGATTACCTTGGATCCTGGTTTGCGGAGTATTGTGAGGTTCCAGGCAGAGGATGCATCATGCAGCTGAGGTGATGCGTCGGTGCCGTGATGATGTTGAACTGTGATGTGAGGTCCTTCCTCCTCATCGAGGATCCTGCAGATAAGAGCTTTCCAAGCGAGGTCCAGCATAGATTATGCAATGTGCAGTCGAGGTGGTGCCCTGGTTCTGAGGAGCGGTGAGGCTGCGAAGGAAAAACCTGCATCATCGATGGCTGCCATTGACAAGAGATGTGAGGGCCTGCATAGGGAAAGCTTCACACAGGCAATGGTTCCGATGCAGCTGTGGGGTGGGGGCGGGGGGGTTGATGCAGATGATGCAGATTCCTTTGTGCTGGAAGAACTCCTGCAGCAGTGGAGTTGTATCAGCTCTAAAGGTGATGCGCCCAACTGCAAAGGCAATTATTTATGAAGACAGTGGTCCTTAGACAAGGAAGAAATTAAAGGAGAATGAATATAGACCAAATGGAACTATATTTTAAGACAGTGTCCAGCCGGACAATTTATTATCTTGATAGGAATGATCACAAAACAATAAACCACAGAGTGTGATGGAAGCGGGACACCAGCCGATGTCCGACTAACACACTAAGGGGACACGAACAAAAGGGGAAGTAGTAGGCAATAACAGGTCATCTGGATATTGTAAATCATAAAGCAGATAATCCAAAACATACACATATGCATGAAAAATTTGTATCAACTGTGCATTTAGTGCATTTAGGTCGACGACGTTTCGAACCTTAAACAATGTCGGTTCATCCTCAGGACAAAGAATAGTTGCCTAAAGAGTTAACAGTCACAGTTGTCCCCACTGTGCGGGAATCAATATGCCATACCATAACAGTAAAATGGAGAAAAGAGGGGAAACATAAAAGAATGAAAACATGTCAGTAAATCATTGGTACAACTGCGTGTGCAGTGCAAGACTCATACCATGCCAAAGTGTCAACGGCAACGGAGTGCAATGCATGCTAGATACAGGCAGTGTGCTGAAAGGAGGGAGCAGGACGAGTGGCGCAACGTCCAGATGGTGACAAGTGATGGCTCAGACTGGCTAAGGAGAAAACAAAGTAAAACGCTATTACGCAATTGTGCAAATGGGCTGTGTCCTAAATTGTGACCGAGGTGGAGGACTGTGGTGGTGCGAGCCGGTACTTGCAAGGATGAATTGAAAAACAACGGTGCGCAAAAGTCAAGATCTTTAATGACAAAAATTGGCTTACCAGGGGGGTTGAGGCTGAAAAGGATTCAGCCCGAAATTCGATATAGAATTGTGTTCTAAGGGGGGAAAATATAAGGTCAGTCAAACCGATCGAATGACCATAACGTCAGATGCCGTGATAAACAATAAAGAACCTTACCAATGGGAAAATCCAAGATTAGGTTCATGTGAATCTATGAGGAAAGGGAAAGAAGTGTTATGGTGTCAGTGAACACTAAAAAAGATGAAGCATGCGGGCTCCGCTGCTGGGGCTTACCGACAGGGAAAATGCCCTCGTCTAGAATTCTGTTGAAACAGAAAATGAATGAGGGGCATTAATACCGGCATTTCGTGGGAGATCGTATAGATGATCATACCAGGGGTCGCCGTAGTCTTACCTGGCAGTGTAACTGGCAGGTCTGCAATGGGGGTCCTTGCAGGCTTGAAAATTCATCACGGCGTACACTCTGGGGAATGTGCACGCGATATGGGAAACAATCGGAATCACGTGAAGGCGGCTGACCAATAGGAACATGGCAAAAGCTGAACGCCATTTTGGATTGGGCACAAGTTAAGAAAGTGTGGCGGACATCTTAGGTGTACTACGGTCGGAAGGTCCGCAATTTAGACAAAAACGAGTCGTTGCATAACCGTTTCTCCAAGTGAGAAAGTGAATTTCGTGAAACCCACATCAGACATACAGTGACT
Source organism: Lissotriton helveticus (assembly GCF_964261635.1). NCBI lineage: Eukaryota > Metazoa > Chordata > Amphibia > Caudata > Salamandridae > Lissotriton > Lissotriton helveticus. The sequence goes on along the minus strand of NC_136072.1, from coordinate 856,661,158 downwards.
AAATTACAAGGTCGAATTCCACATAAATAACAAAAAATTAAAATTTTTCATGAAAAAACGATTTTCAGTGAACCAAATAGCATAAAACTAGTGGTGAAAGGTTAAAACAAATAGACCAGTCAGAGCGTACTGAACAGAAGTAAGTAGTTCAATTATAACCAGAGTCATAGTGAAGTTCGATACGGCCAGGCAAAGATGATGCCTAGATCAAGGAGGTCCAATCCTCAGTCCGATTCAAACCAGTGTGCAGACTTTGTGTCTTCAATATCCAACGTAGTTCCTCTTTGTTTAGCAACTGCTGCAAATTACCTCCGCGGCTGGGGAGTCTTATCACAGAGATGATAGTCCATTTGAAGTCCATTTCAGTGTGGGATCGTGAAATGATGCACAAGAGGGGCATTAGGAGTCCTGCATCGTATTCTGCTCCGGTGTTGGCACATTCTTGTGCGTGTCTTCTGAGTTGTTTGCCCTATATAGATCATAGAACACGGACAAACAATGGCATAGACGGCATTTGTGCCTGGATGGCATCAATACCTAATGCCATCCAGGCAGTGGATGGCATTAGGTATTGATATTGCCTCAGAAGAACTTAAAAAATTGGAATTGGAAATTCTAGATCTAGAAAAGCAAATTAATGATAATTGTCCTGTACCTGACTGTAAAAAACTACTGGACGATATAGCTAAACTGTAAGCGACTTTCACAGAATTGAGTTGAACAAAAAAACAACCAAAGTTAGAAAAGATATTAAAAACGTCTCGCAAGAAAGGGCGTACCCATATTTAGTTAAAGATTTTTACACTAATAGAGAATATAGTGGTCCTCAAAATCTCAATCAAAGACCCTGGGGACGCTATAATAAACGCCAGACATTGGTGGGCTTTTCAGACTCTATGGCTGAGTCATCTGACAGCTCTGATCAAGGCGGAGCACCTGGCCCCTCTAACAGACCTCCTTTTTTATCCAGAGGCCAAGCAGATCCCCCCAAGAGAGGGAAACTCAAGCCAACACAACGGGGCCCTTACCCATCAGGCGAACGCAGCACCAGACGCCAGCATTATCAATGGTAGATCTGCAGCTTTCTACCTCCACTAATAATATGACTACCTTGGATGATTTAATTACTCCTAATCTTTTGCCCATTTTCAACCTCACACTCCATTCTCTTTCCAGCAACGAATTGTCGCTACTCAGCAAGGGCCTTTCATTTGTCCCGACTGTGCGTCCAAATTATTTGGATGTTCAGACTGAACTGCTAAGGTTCTTTAGAAAACTGAGATTGCAGTCCTTTTTTCTACTCCATCCCAAGCCTGCACCAGTATCTAATATTCCGTTCCGTCCACCTTCCACTTTTTCACCTGTTGGTAGCATGGTGCCTCCAGAAATTTTAACATTTGAAAAACTGGTCCTACAGGACCGCTCCATTTTGGAGAAGCGTCGTTCATTCATCCCTTATAACATATCTTTGGATGAGAAAAAAGCATTACTTAGCCTTAAATCAAACTCTGACTTAATCATAAAGTCTGCAGATAAAGGCGGTGGAATTGTTTTGCAAAGTCTTGACACATATAAAACAGAAATTCTCCGTCAATTGGATAATCCGTCACACTATGTTAAACTTCCAAAGAATCCCATCATGGAGATACAGAACCTGATACAGTCGATTACCAAGGAAGGCCTAGATTCTGGCTTTCTCAGTAAAAAAGAACATCTTTTTCTCAATGCCAGATCTCCACGCACCCCGGTTATTTTTACGCTACCGAAGGTGCATAAGAACGCTGAACACCCCCCTGGCAGGCCCATCGTGTCAGGTTGTGGGTCAGTTTTAGAACCCTTGGGTCTCTTTGTAGACTATTTCATTAGAGACTTTGTGCCTGCTACCCAATGTTACATTCGTGACAGTATGCACATGATCAACCTGATAGAGGAGCACCCTTTTGACTCCACGTCCAACGTACTTTGTACTCTGGACGTGGAGTCCATATATATCAATATACCTCAGAATGATTCTATGTTAGTCATCGAAGGTATTATGAACAGCCGCCCCAGACCCCATCGCATACCTACATTGTTCATTTTGCAGCTTCTAGAAATGTGTTTATCCAAGAACTATTTCTTGTTTGATGGCCAATATTATGGCTAAATCAAAGGCACTTCCATGGGGGCTGTTTTTGCCCCCAATCTGGCGGTACTATACATGGACAGCCTTGAATGCGGGCACATTTTGACTCCGTTCAACCCCTTCCATAGTGGCATTGCCCTATGGAAGAGGTACATTGACGACATTTTTAGGATCTGGAATGACTCTGATGACATGCTACCCCAATTTTTACATTGGCTCAATTCCAATTGTAGCGGTCTAACTTATACCCTAACTACAAGCCACTCTAGCATTCCCTTCTTAGACCTCAACATACAGGACAAAGAGGGCGTACTCATCACCAGCCTCTATAGGAAGCCTACAGAGCGTAACACTTTGTTAAGTTACAAAAGTAACTATCCCAGAGCGCTCCGTGATTCCCTCCCTTATTCACAATTTTTAAGGTTGAGAAGAAATTGTTACCTTAGAGATGATTACTTTAAGAAAGCACAATTACTTAGTGCCAAACTTAGCGCTAGAGGCTATCCTCGTAGATTGATAAAAACTTCACTAAAAAGAGCGTGGTTTTGCCCAAGGGAAATGTTGTTGGAACCCAAACCCAAAAAAGCACAGAACCGTCTGGTTTGTGTGACCACCTTTTCACCAGCATCTAATTCCCTCACTAAGAGTATTAAGAAACACTGGCCAGTGTTGAATGCAGGACAACTCCAACTAGACAAACCTTTGTTTGCCTTTAAGAAGTCTAAGAATCTGAAAGACTATCTGGTGCGTGCAGCATTACCCGCTCCTGAACAAATGACCACAATTGATACACTTTGGGGGCTACCAAAACTCACTGGGCATGTTAGGTGTGGCAACTGCTCTATGTGTGATAGTACTATAGAGGGCAAGGAATTTATGCATAATGATATCAAGTACGAGCGTAAAGAATTCTCCAATTGTAATAGCACAAATGCCATCTATGCCATTGTTTGTCTGTGTTCTATGATCTATATAGGGCAAACAACTCAGAAGGCACGCACAAGAATGTGCCAACACCGGAGCAGAATACGATGCAGGACTCCTAATGCCCCTCTTGTGCATCATTTCACTGAACGATCCCACACTGAAATGGACTTCAAATGGACTATCATCTCTGTGATAAGACTCCCCAGCCGCGGAGGTAATTTGCAGCAGTTGCTAAACAAAGAGGAACTACGTTGGATATTGAAGACACAAAGTCTGCACACTGGTTTGAATCGGACTGAGTATTGGACCTCCTTGATCTAGGCATCATCTTTGCCTGGCCGTATGGAACTTCACTATGACTCTGGTTATAATTGGACTACTTACTTCTGTTCAGTACGCTCTGACTGGTCTATTTGTTTTAACCTTTCACCGCTAGTTTTATGCTATTTGGTTCACTGAAAATCGTTTTTTATGAAAATTTTTAATTTTTTGTTATTTATGTGGAATTCGACCTTGTAATTTAGTCACTGTATGTCTGATGTGGGTTTCACGAAATTCACTTTCTCACTTGGAGAAACGGTTATGCAACGACTCGTTTTTGTCTAAATTGCGGACCTTCCGACCGCAGTACACCTAAGATGTCCGCCACACTTTCTTAACTTGTGCCCAATCCAAAATGGCGTTCAGCTTTTGCCATGTTCCTATTGGTCAGCCGCCTTCACGTGATTCTGATTGTTTCCAATATCGCGTACACATTCCCCAGAGTGTACGCCGTGCTGAATTTTCAAGCCTGCAAGGACCCCCATTGCGGACCTGCCAGTTACACTGCCAGGTAAGACTACGGCGACCCCTGGTATGATCATCTATACGATCTCCCACGAAATGCCGGTATTAATGCCCCTCATTCATTTTCTGTTTCAACAGAATTCTAGACGAGGGCATTTTCCCTGTCGGTAAGCCCCAGCAGCGGAGCTCGCATGCTTCATCTTTTTTAGTGTTCACTGACACCATAACACTTCTTTCCCTTTCCTCATAGATTCACATGAACCTAATCTTGGATTTTCCCATTGGTAAGGTTCTTTATTGTTTATCACGGCATCTGACGTTATGGTCATTCGATCGGTTTGACTGACCTTATATTTTCCCCCCTTAGAACACAATTCTATATCGAATTTCGGGCTGAATCCTTTTCAGCCTCAACCCCCCGGTAAGCCAATTTTTGTCATTAAAGATCTTGACTTTTGCGCACCGTTGTTTTTCAATTCACCCTTGCAAGTACCGGCTCGCACCACCACAGTCCTGCACCTCGGTCACAATTTAGGACACAGCCCATTTGCACAATTGCGTAATAGCGTTTTACTTTGTTTTCTCCTTAGCCAGTCTGAGCCATCACTTGTCACCATCTGGACGTTGCGCCACTCGTCCTGCTCCCTCCTTTCAGCACACTGCCTGTATCTAGCATGCATTGCACTCCGTTGCCGTTGACACTTTGGCATGGTATGAGTCTTGCACTGCACACGCAGTTGTACCAATGATTTACTGACATGTTTTCATTCTTTTATGTTTCCCCTCTTTTCTCCATTTTACTGTTATGGTAGTTCAAGTTCAAGTTCAGGAATTTATATAGCACACTACTCACCCAGAGGGTCTCAAGGCGCTTGGGGAGGGGTTCAATATTTATCGAATAGCCAGGTTTTAAGTACTTTTCTGAAGGATATGTGGTTCTGTGTAAGGCGGAGGTGAGTGGGGAGTGAGTTCCAGGTCTTGTCCGCCAGGTAGGAGAAGGATCTACCTCCCATGGTGGATCTTTGGATACGCGGAACTGCGGCGAGGCCTTGATTGGAGGATCTTAGTTGGCGGGTGGGTGTGTAAAAGGATAGTCGAGTGTTGAGGCATTCGGGCCCTAGTTTGTAGAGGGCCTTATGTGCGTGGGTGAGGAGACGGAATGTTTTTCTCTTGTTGACGGGAAGCCAGTGGAGGTCTTTCAGGTGGCCGGTAATGTGATCTTGGCGGGGGATGTCCAAAATGAGTCTCGCTGATGCGTTTTGGATGCGTTGGAGTTTTTTCTGTAATTTGGCTGTAATTCCGGCGTAAAGGGTGTTTCCGTAGTCTAGTCGACTAGTAATCAGTGCGTGGGTGACAGTCTTTCTTGTTTCGGCGGGGATCCAATGGAAGATTTTTTTGAGTATACGAAGTACGTTGAAGCAGGAGGATGAGACGGCGTTGACTTGTTTGGACATCGAGAGTGAGGAGTCTAGGTTGAAGCCAAGGTTACATGCGTGGTCAGTGGGTATGGGTGCTGAGCCCAGATCCGAAGGCCACCAAGAGTCGTCCCAGGCAGAGGGGGATGATCCTAGGATGAGCACTTCCGTTTTGTCTGAGTTAAGTTTAAGGCGGCTGTTTTTCATCCAGACGGCTACTTCTTTCATGCCTTCGTGAAGATTGGTTTTGGCGGTGTTGGGGTCTTTGGTGAGGGAGAGGATCAGCTGGGTGTCGTCAGCGTAGGAGATGATGTTAAGGTTGTGTTGACGCGCGATGGAAACGAGGGGACTCATGTAAACGTTGAAGAGGGTGGGACTGAGTGATGATCCTTGTGGTACACCGCATATGACTTCGGTGGCCTCTGATTTGAATGGGGGAAGCCGGACTCTCTGAGTTCTATCAGCTAGGAACGAGATGATCCAGTCCAAGGCTTTACCTTTTATGCCGATGTTGCTGAGGCGTTGTATGAGGGTGCTGTGACAGACCGTGTCGAAGGCGGCGGAGAGGTCGAGTAAAATGAGGGCCACTGTTTCTCCGTTGTCCAGTAGTGTTCGGATGTCGTCTGTTGCTGCGATGAGGGCGGTTTCGGTGCTGTGTTTGGCTCGGAAGCCGGACTGTGAGGGATCGAGGGAGTTGTTGGATTCGAGGAAGGCAGCGAATTGGCTATTGACGGCTTTCTCAATGACTTTGGCCGGGAATGGGAGGAGGGATATGGGGCGGTAGTTTTTAAGTTCAGAGGGGTATGCTGTGGGTTTCTTCAGGAGGGCGCTGACTTCGGCATGTTTCCAGCTTTCTGGGAAGGTAGCAGAGATGAAGGAGCAGTTGATGACGTCTCGGAGATGGGGTGCGATGATGGAGTCTGCTTTGTTGAAGATGTGGTGGGGACATGGGTCGGTTGGCGAGACAGAGTGGATGGAATTCATTAGGCGGATGGTGTCTTCAGTAGTGATTGGGTTCCAGGCGCTGATGTTGTTAGAGGGCGGTTTAGGTTCTGAGGGGGGTGGAGAGGATTGTTCGTTGGAACTGTTTTCGAAGCTGTTATGTATGTCGGCAATTTTGTTGTAGAAGAAGGAGGATAACGAATCGCAGAGGTCTTGGGAGGGAGTGATGTCGTTTGAGGCTGCGGTGGGGTTGGTGAATTCTTTGACGATGTTGAATAGTTCCTTGCTGTTATGGGCGTTGTTGTCGAGTCGATTCTTGAATGCTGATTTCTTGGTGGATCGAATCAGTTGGTGGTGTTTGCGGGTTGCTGCCTTGAAAGTGGTCATGTTGTCGGTGGTTGGGTTTTTTCTCCAAGATTTCTCGAGAGTACGGCATAGCTTTTTGGATTTCTTAAGGTCATCGTTGAACCAGGGGGCCTTTTTGCTGTCTTGTTTGGTGTGATGGTTTTTCAAGGGTGCTAATTCGTCAGCGCTGTGAGTGATCCATTGTTTGAATTTGATGGCAGCTTGGTTTGGGTCCGATGAGAGGGCGGGTGGGTTTTGGTTGAGCGATGTGAGGAGTTGGTCGGTGGTGATTTTGTTCCATTTTCTTCGGGGATAGGTTATGGGGGGTTGTGGGTCGAGGTGGTTTTGTAGCTGAAGTGAACACAACTGTGGTCCGTCCAATGGAGTGCTGTGGTGCAATCGAAGGAGATGTGTTTGCTGGAGGTGAAGATTGGGTCGAGCGTATGTCCGGCTGCATGGGTGGGGGTGTCAACGAGTTGTTTGAGACCGAGATTGGTCAGGTTGTCCAGAAGGGTGGTGGTGTTGCTGTCGTTTTTCTTTTCCAGGTGGAAGTTGAGGTCTCCTAGTAGAGTGTAGTTCTCGGAGGCTAGGGCATGTGGACTGATGAAGTCATTGATGTCTTCGCTGAATTGTTTACGGGTTCCTGGAGGCCTATAGATGAGGGTGCCTCTGAGTGTGGTCCTATGGTCGGTGTGGATCTGGAAGTGGAGGTGTTCGGCGGTTGTAAGGTTATCGTCGGAGCTGGTCGTGATTTTGATGGTGTTCTTATGGACGATGGCGATGCCTCCTCCTGTTTGGATGGTGCGGTCTTTTCGGATGATCTTGTAATTGTCCGGGATGGCTATGGCGATGTCGGGTGTTGATGATGCGTTCATCCATGTTTCGGTAAGGAAGGCGACGTCCGGTGATGTAGTGTCGAGTAGATCTCAGAGTTCGGTGGCGTGTCTGTGGACCGAGCGGGTGTTCAGCAGGAAGCACTTCAGGTGGTTGGAGTCAGAGCTGTGTTTGGGGTTAGTGGAAGTGGTATGGGTCTTGATGCTGGTAAATTTTCAGGAGTGGCAGGCGAAAGGACCGTGGGTACGTCCCGGGGCAGCTTCGTAGCATAGAGGTGTGCGTCCGGGGTTAAGGGCTATGAGGGTGGCGGCGTCATACGTTATATGGATGGAGGGGGATTTGCGAGCACCAGGGGGTCTGGCGCTGGGCACGGTCCAGGCGCGGACGGGCGTAGACGGGCTTACCTTTGGCGCACATAGGGCGCGACCGCTGCACGTGAACGCTGCGCGCGAATGCATCTGTCATATGTGGATAGTGGAAGGGGAGGGGCGAGGGAGGGTCAGCTGGGAGGCGGGAGCGGGGCGGAGCTACGGGCCAGGAGGCACAGTCAGAAGATGGCGGCAAAAACAAACAAGAACACGGGGCGAGTGCGTGTGAGCAAGCAGGCAAGGATCTTCACAGCATCCAAAGCGGACCTCAAATTAATTTAAAGCGCTACAGCAAAATGCCAGCACGATCACCCAACAATGATTCAGGCACACATACAATGTCAAAGCACGAGCAGAACAGCAACGAACCAGGCACCAATCGTAACGTGCTGTAAATATGCAATAAGCGCTACGCTTTTCAATGATGCACAGAAAGATAGAAATTTCACAGAGCAGCAAAGCAGCCAAGCGCTACGATACCCGTTGGTCAGGGGAGGGTGGGGGAGCGACCGCTACTGCCAGAGACAGGCGGTCACAGCGAGGGGGCTGGCGAGATCTTCCTTATCTGTTAGTGGGAGGGAGGGTCAGCTGGGAGGCGGGAGCGGGGCGGAGCTACGGGCCGGGAGGCACAGTCACAAGATGGCGGCAAAAACAAACAAGAGCACGGGGCGAGTGCGTGTGAGCAGGCAGGCAAGGATCTTCACAGCATCCAAAGCGGACCTCAAATTAAGTTAAAGCGCTACAGCAAAATGCCAGCACGATCACCCAACAATGATTCAGGCACACATACAATGTCAAACTGTGGAAAATGACCAAAATTAGGTATATATAAGCGGCGTTCATTCATGTTCACCACAGCCACTGTTGAAAGTAAAGTGAGAATCGTGTACAGTGGCCACGCCATCTTGTCCCTTTTAGGCCCCATCATGCGCGTAAGTGGCAGCCATTTTGTGTGTCGTGGCCTCTCTGCCCACTGCCAATAGCCTGCGCGTCTCTCCCCCTCTCACTCCCCGGCCTCGCAAGCATTCCCCCGCGCCCGACAGCCCCCGGTCTCTCCTGCTTGGGCCATAAGCGCACCTCTAACGCAACCCTGTCTCCGAGCCACATCCCGTGCTGAACCCCCTCACTCTTTCATCTCATTCAAAGAACAGGCCCTTTTGATAACCTCTTCCTCCCTGCCCGATTGTCCGGCCTGATCCCAGGCCATCACCTAGCCCAACAGATGTAGTTTATTGCCCCCTACAGTAGGACCTCGCCTCACATCAAAGGAGCGGGGATTAATCAATGCTTTCGCACCCCGAAGATCCGACTGATCACACACATCCCCGTTCCCAGCGGAATGTCCTGCTGCTCGATAACCACCACATGCTGAGATCGGGGTGGGAACTCTACTGTAGATATGTGTGGGAACGGGCCTGGCCCGGGGATTCCGAGGTTGTCTTTTCTGCCCTTCAAAGAAACATTACTGATGCCATAAATGTAATAAAGCCATAAACTTGTGTATAAGAGGCCAGGCCTCAGAGATGCGGTTAGAGCACCTCGAGAAGATACCCTGTTGTCTGATTTGACGTGTTCTGCTCCGTCGGAATAAACTCCTGTTTCCTGCCTTCTGTCTCCAGCGCCTGCCTCTTTGTTTGGTAAATCTCGAATGGTATGAGAGGCGGCTAACGCCGGGCAAATACTGAAGGGTTCTTGGGCGAACATTCGGCCTTTACCTTTTACAATTGGCATCCCAAACGTGGGGCCCTTCAGCGACACGTGGATCCAGTGGGAGAGGTCCCAACGACAGAGTGAACGACTGCAACGATCGGGAAGTGCACCTGCCCGATAGACCCTCTTTTGGCAGCCGATCATCCGAACTTCACTGGTTCCGAGCAGACCTCTCTCGAGTGATCTATGGTCCTGACTGGGAACCATCAGGAGTGCCACAGCAATTACGGAGAATAGAGGATGATCAGGTGCTGGAAGCGGAAGACAAGAAACTGTCCATGCGGTCCGGGTAAGGTCGTGTAACACGACAAATTGCAAATTGATTGTTTGATTGTTTGAAAATACTAGTATTACTCATTTGATTGTTTCTGAGAGATTCTCTATTTGCAAACAAGCACAGAGTCGCAATACTCTGTTTAGTCTTTGCAGATAGTGAAGGGTAGGTAACGCAGGCTTTTGCCCCCATTGTAATCCGTCGTGCCTGCTTCCCTCTCCATTTGATTGATTGTTATCCAAGCATTTACTGTTTTGGAATTGGTTCTCTTTGGATCATTCTCTATTTGCAAACAAGCACAGAGTCGCAATACTCTGTTTAGTCTTTGCAGATAGTGAAGGATAGGTAACGCAGGCTTTTGCCCCCATTGTAATCCGTCGTGCCTATTTTTATCCCTCATTTGATTGATTGTTTATCCGAACATTGATCGTTCGGAATTGGTTCTCTTTGGGTTATTCTCTATTCACAAATAAGCACAGAGTCGCAATACTCTGTTTAGTCTTTGCGGATAGTGAAGGATAGGTAGTGCAGACTTTTGTCCCCTTTGTAACCCGTCATGCCTATCTTCGCCCCGTTTGTTGGTAGTTGGTTCAGCCCGGACCGCTTATTAGAGGTGAACCATCCGGCTCCACGGGAGGACACCCCTAATAAAAAGGACATATATATAAAAACACAGATTAGCCGCTGTATCGTGCTAGCAAACTATAACATAAAAATCGTTAGGGAAAATAAAAGGAATCGAGCAAAATCAGTAGGCCACTGATGGGATCTTTTTGACCCCGCTAAAATAGAAACATTAGGAACAACCCCTCATGAGAAATATGAAACTAGTGAGAAGAACCGAGCTCGACGCCATGATGGCTGCAAGACAGCTCGGCTCCGTCACCCACCCCGCCCAAATAACGACAAACCCTATGCAAATATTATAAATATATACAACACTCCAGCAAAGTAACATGTTAAAACTTTTTATTAAACAACTATTTACATGGCAAACGGCTGCAACAACAATCCCAATGCATTTGACGCTGTTCCTGTCCCTCCTTCCTGAAAGTAGCGATGTTGGGCTACCTTGGGCTGTTTTTAGTTGGTTTTGGGCTACAGAAAGTCTACAAAGGCCATCAGCCAGCGAGGTAGCGTCGGTGGCAGCCTGGGGTGGAGGACCGTTGTGCGAATAGGCCGGAGGCTACCCCACGCGCCGAGGCCCGTCCACGGATCATCCAGAGGTGATGTCCAGCAAGTTGTGGGCAGGGGATGCCTTGCTGATGGCTCCCCCCTTTGTTGTCTGGCCCAGCCACCTTGTATACCTACGCCAGAAGATGGTGTGGGGCGCCCGCAGATGGCGTGGGGCGCCCGCGGAGAGGAGGCGCGGACGGCCCCCTCTCCCACGCCAACCCCCCCCCCAGGTGGAGGTTCCTTTCCTGCACCAAGACTGCCATTAGCGTTCCACTCAACGAGCCCCCGCGGTTGACTGGCCGGGGGACCCGCTCCGGTGGCCGTGGTGAAGGGCGGCTGCTGGGAGGGGGGCTCTCAAGATGGCGGCCGGCTCCCCGGATTTGGGCCTGGTCCACTAGGATGGCTCTGGGCTACCATGGAACTCGGATGCTTGCCCGCTCGGGCATGAGCCCCACTCCTGAAGACGTCCTCTCAGTTTTAAAGATTCTACGAGAGTCGTTGGCCCTCGACTCCCGCGGGCTTCCGGTGGGGGCAACCGCCACTGTTGCTCGACTGTCCCCCATGGATGTGCCGCTGCCCCGGGCGACCGCCGCCTTGTCCACGTCTGGTGCCGTGGGAGAGACTGATTCAACGCATCTGTGGAGGGATGCGCCTGCTGTCCCGCTCTCCGGAGTGGCCACAACGTTGTCGCAAGATGGTGATGCTCTCATGCTGACACCAGCTTTTGTCCGAATGACTAAGAGACACTGTAGACTGCCAACTCGATCAGTTCCGGTGGGACCTCAGCGTGACCCGGTAGGGAAGATTTTGCCTTCCTCGCCTTTAAGTCGCGGTTCGTGCTGCCTATCTCTTCTGCTGGCGTTAACGGAACTTTTTTGAACTGCCGAAAGGGATTCTGGTCCGGCCGCTAGTTATTGGAGGCATTTGAACTATACTCTGGACCCGCCTGGCCTCGATCAAAATGGCGCCAGTATGGGCGGGACTTGCAACTCCTTATGACGATTCTAGTTACTTAGCCTTGATGTTATGGGGGATGTATGCGGTCTTTGTGCACATGGCGGGTGGGGAAGTGTACTGACTGGGCATGCGGACAACCCTATTGATGTCGGGTTTTTTACTATTGATTATTGTATTATTAAAAGCTCCGAAGTAATGTTACTTATGATACTCGCCCATGATATGCGTATGAACGATTTTATTGTAACTGATCCTGTTATACTTTCAATTATAAAATCAACCTTCACTGTTCCTGCAACCGTTTGTCAAGTTTAGTTTTTTCAATTAAATGACTCGCTCGTTACGTACTCCTATACTACAGTGTAATCTCTCCTTACCTCATGCGTTTCCCGTCTGCCCCGTGGCCGGCCTGTATGGTTGGAGGCCCGTATTTGAATGCTGACATTTTTACAATCAAGGTTTTAAAAGAAAAATATATGGAACTCGCATCGTAACAGTCATTTAGATTGATAGGGTTGTTTTTTTAAATACCATGCTCTGCGAACAGGAACGACCCTATACCATCGTGAACATATTCTTTTCCTCGAATGAAAACATGAATCCGTCACCCCCCCACCTTATACTGAATATCCCTGGCCTTTGACCCTCTCCTACACACGGTCTGTGCTACTGCCCTCGGGCGATCTATGTAATGAACAGACTACCATTGGTTATCTTTGCCGCACTACCAGTTCCTCTGGGCTTCAATGCCGAGACATAAGGGACTGCATCCCAGAGAAACAAGTCAAGTACGTGGTAGGTAAAAACTTTTTCGTGTTTATGCGCGCTGATGTGCTTTGAACGCTGCACCCCCCCCCCCCTTCTTTTTCTTTTTGCAGGTGACATCGGAATTTCAGCTGAAGTATGGAGAAGACCTAAAACCGCATCGTGTTCCACGCAAGGAAAATAGGCTAGCTCTGTGAGACGGTACATTATATGTAGGAGCTATCTCTGGGAGCGTGAAAAATTGTATGGTATGAATGTGCGCATGGGCCCTGATTTGTATGGTATGACTGCGTATGTGTGGCGCACGTCTGGGTCAATAAAAGAATGCTTTTTGTATGATTGAGGCGTTGATCGAACGGTTAGTGGGATAGGAAAATTAAGCCCGAACATGGTACCCGCATGTGAAAGACGAATAAAAATATAGCACCTACCTTACTTAGGAACGACTCTCTCTGGAGCTAGCGAATGGGAGAGTAGCCTACACCAGAAACTTGAAGGCTTATTTCAGTACGACGAACCCGACCCCAACCGATATCCCAAATGTACACCCAAAATAATGCGCACCAGTGAGTCAATTTATGTGCTGACTAAATAAGAAAAGTTAAAGAGTACCCCGGGTTGGTGTTCATCCAAAATCCCCCTCAGCCCAGATATTAGGGATATTGTTATTTTTTTAGATTTACCCCTTCTTCTTCCACCCTCATAGAAAAGTCAGAATTGTACCATCACATGTCCGACTGACACCCCTCCTTTACCTCAGCTTGGATCATCATTTGCTAGATGTTGGAAGACCCCACCGTGAGTATAAGCACGACTGGACTAGTGTCCGACCAATTAAAAAGGAGTAAGTATTTTTGAAGCGAGGTTACCAACAAAAATTGTCTACTATTAGGAAGGAAGGAGAACAACGAGCTCGACCCCCAGAATGAATTAAAGGGAATACTGAGAATACGCAACATGCATGACAAAGTCCTTTTGCCCAAAATAGCTCTGCGTCCTGTCTTAGGTTTCCGTACTTGATGTATGTACTGTCGCACCCTATCTGGTATTTGTGTGTACGTAAACTATGAATTTATGTTTTCCCTCAGCTTGTGTTTATATGTGTGTGCACTGAATAACCTATTATTATACACGTCTCTCTCTCTCTCTCTCTCTTTATGTTGTACGTGTACTAATAGCCTATTTGGTGCACACGACGCTCTCTCCCTCTGAGGTCTCCCTTGCTCCCTTTTGAATTAATGACGACACTGTACCTCACGGCACAGGTATAATTGGCTTTAGACACGACAGTGTTTGAACAAATTGACAGAAACAAAACGATCGTATTTTGCCATATTACTACCTCTCCTTTCTGTAAAATGATGGAACTTAATTGGCTGAGAAAGAAAGGACAGGTAAGACGACTAATGTCCCCTAATCTGACCCTTAAAAGGGAACTATATGTCAGTGGCTTTTGTTTTAGTGCTCTAGTAACTCCACCCTCATCATTCGGGTTACCACCGCCCATTGCACTTAAATAGAATGTCCGAAACATCCCCGTTTTCCCAGAATGTAACCAGCCGCCCCAGAAAATCTCAAGGACTGTAGCTGATGACCTTGTTTTTAAAGATAAATCGTCCAAAAACTGATAAAAGTTAGCCGTTGCTGTCAGAAAAGAAAAAATGCTTAACAAATGTCCTTCCCTGGAAAAGGTAGCTGTAAGCCCATGATAATAAGCACTTCACACTCTTTATGAATTAGCAGACTTTGAAGAAAAATATAGCTCAACAGGATTTGGTTTAGAAAAACACAAGTCTCTACTGGGGGAGCCGGTCTGACTTCGATGAACCATGTAATTGTTGGATATCAGACTTCTTGCCCCGTTCGTGAATATAACAGGAATAAACACCAGACAGACATGATGTTTGAAAACAGAAAGATACTTGCAGACCTGCACCACAGCAATAATGCATGAGTTAACAGCATACACCGATGTAAGGATTACTAAGCATCCACCCTATCGTGACCAATAAACGTTTCCCCAACTACTTGGGGTTGGGAGAGAAATTAAAGTGTGTAAACATCTTCCCCTGCCAGTTCTCTAAAAACTTGTTTTTTTTGTACTCATTTAAAGATAACGTGCAGTCGTCAGAGGAGAGGGGCCGGATGTGACGCGCAGCCTGGCTGCAGATCGGTGAATATCTATGACCTCGACCAAGGTGGAGCCACAGAGCAAAGAGTTGCGGGACAAGGCACCATTCTCAACGTGGGAAGTGAAGGAAAGAAGGGCTGTCCAGAAGCCCCCTGCATGTTGATGAGCTCGTGCCGAAAGTCCCAGCCCATTGTGCCCGATCGATGGGCCCACTTGCTTGAAATTTCTGCCCTCCTTGGTCCGTTTCAGATCTGATCCCACTCCACCCTCTTTTCCCTCGGCCTCCCAAAGCACGCCCCCATCACCCCTTTTTCCATACGGAGTTTTTGAACTTTGACTTAAAGAAGAAACACTGCACAAAAGATAGAATAGGGTTTGTCCCGGAAAGAAGAACGGGATACGGGTACCCCGACTAAAGTACCTATGGTAGATTAGTTAGGTAACAGGACAAACAGGACTGTTGTCCGAGAGCAAAGAGTGGCCACACCCTGCAACGCGAAATCTGAATCCGAGCTGGACGCATAGCTCCACCGCCGGTGCTCAACAGTGCCAACGAAAGAAGAAAAACAATAAGAGCCTACCAGTGATGGCTCGCTGTAATAAGACACTGGAAAGACGAACTCCCTTTTTTTTTAACATTGCCACCCCTTGATTGCCCCTTGTATTAAGTTGAATTCCTCTCCCAACCGCTTTGTATTGATTACCACCCAATTGAACTTTCGAAACCTTACATCGGTCACTTTTCAACTGTACATGAATAACTAAGAAGGCGTTAACTCTGTATCTTGATGATTGTAGAACACCAGTTATGCACATGAACATGCTGTCTAGTTTTGACCCCCATGGAGTCCAGACCTCAAGTGATAATAACCCTTATCCTGCCAGAACATTTTTGTATGACATCATGTTTGTATTCGGACGAATCTCCTACATCGTCTAAAGTAATGTCCCAGCCTCCAAGGTCTAACGTATGACGCAGCTAAATTTAATTTTGTATGCACTGTCTCCCCGCCCATCACATTGACTACATATGGTTATGTACGATTCTGCCTGCATTGATAGCAGAATTATTTTCATCTGCCTGTAATGCATATGGGCTGCCAAAGCGAATTGTATAACTAATGTCGGCCTGTACATCCTCACCTATGACATGAACAGGAATGAACTAACTTATGATAAATACTGGGGACTGTGGAAAATGACCAAAATTAGGTATATATAAGCGGCGTTCATTCATGTTCACCACAGCCACTGTTGAAAGTAAAGTGAGAATCGTGAACAGTGGCCACGCCATCTTGTCCCTTTTAGGCCCCATCATGCGCGTAAGTGGCAGCCATTTTGTGTGTCGTGGCCTCTCTGCCCACTGCCAATAGCCTGCGCGTCTCTCCCCCTCTCACTCCCCGGCCTCGCAAGCATTCCCCCGCGCCCCGACAGCCCCCGGTCTCTCCTGCTTGGGCCATAAGCGCACCTCTAACACAACCCTGTCTCCGAGCCACATCCCGTGCTGAACCCCCTCACTCTTTCATCTCATTCAAAGAACAGGCCCTTTTGATAACCTCTTCCTCCCTGCCCGATTGTCCGGCCTGATCCCAGGCCATCACCTAGCCCAACAGATGTAGTTTATTGCCCCCTACAGTAGGACCTCGCCTCACATCAAAGGAGCAGGGATTAATCAATGCTTTTGCACCCGAAGATCCGACTGATCACACACATCCCCGTTCCCAGCGGAATGTCCTGCTGCTCGATAACCACCACATGCTGAGATCGGGGTGGGAACTCTACTGTAGATATGTGTGGGAACGGGCCTGGCCCGGGGATTCCGAGGATGTCTTTTCTGCCCTTCAAAGAAACATTACTGATGCCATAAATGTAATAAAGCCATAAACTTGTGTATAAGAGGCCAGGCCTCAGAGATGCGGTTAGAGCACCTCGAGAAGATACCCTGTTGTCTGATTTGACGTGTTCTGCTCCGTCGGAATAAACTCCTGTTTCCTGCCTTCTGTCTCCAGCGCCTGCCTCTTTGTTTGGTAAATCTCGAATGGTATGAGAGGCGGCTAACGCCAGGCAAATACTGAAGGGTTCTTGGGCGAACATTCGGCCTTTACCTTTTACAAAAGCACGAGCAGAACAGCAACGAACCAGGCCCCAATCGTAACGAGCTGTAAATATGCAATAAGCGCTACGCTTTTCAATGATGCACAGAAAGATAGAAATTTCACAGAGCAGCAAAGCAGCCAAGCGCTACGATACCCGTTGGTCAGGGGAGCGTGGGGGAGCGACCGCTACTGCCAGAGACAGGACGGTCACCTATGGTATGGCATATTGATTCCCGCACAGTGGGGACAACTGTGACTGTTAACTCTTTAGGCAACTATTCTTTGTCCTGAGGATGAACCGACATTGTTTAAGGTTCGAAACGTCGTCGACCTAAATGCACTAAATGCACAGTTGATACAAATTTTTCATGCATATGTGTATGTTTTGGATTATCTGCTTTATGATTTACAATATCCAGATGACCTGTTATTGCCTACTACTTCCCCTTTTGTTCGTGTCCCCTTAGTGTGTTAGTCGGACATCGGCTGGTGTCCCGCTTCCATCACACTCTGTGGTTTATTGTTTTGTGATCATTCCTATCAAGATAATAAATTGTCCGGCTGGACACTGTCTTAAAATATAGTTCCATTTGGTCTATATTCATTCTTCTTTAATTTCTTCCTTGTCTAAGGACCACTGTCTTCATAAATAAGTACTTACCCATGGTCCTTAGCATAATGCGCCCTGGGTTCCCTTGTCTTGTTTAAACAACTGCAAAGGCAAAGCACCGGTTCTGCTAGGGATGCACCACATCACGGAGGAGATGCATCGGTTCTGCTGCATTCGCCGATGGGCTGTCAGAGGACCTTCAGGGCAACTTTCAAGGGTCCACAACTGGGTGACATCACTTGGAAGGGTAGAACTCAAAGATAGCAGAATCCAGGTGCTTGGTTCAAAGTTGTTGTTGCCTTTCGTCCTTGAGGCTCTGGTCAGGAGGCCAGCCAACTAGGCCTTTGAGTCACTTTGGGGTTCTGGGTTCAACAGATGCTGGTCCAGTCCTTCTCACCCAAGCAAGAGGGCAACAGCCAGCAGGTCAGAACAGCAGGGAAGCAGTTCTTCAGACCAGCTGTTAAGCAGGGAGGCAGTCCTTTTATCAGCACAACAGTCCTTCCTGGCAGAGCATCCACAGGTCCAGACGTGTACTGAAGAGGTGGTGTCTGAGATCCAAGGTTTATACCTGGTGCCCTTCCCCTGGATGGTGGGTGAAGCTTCAAGAGGATTCCCTCTGATGTCCCCAGGCATCATGCCTTCCCTGTCCTGGCTCCAGACTAACTACAGGGCATATGCAGCCCTTTGTGTGGAGGCAGGACACAGCCTATTCAATTGTGAGTAGGGCTTTGCCCAGCTCTGCCCTCCCATCCTGCCAGCGATGGCCCATCCAGGGATACTTAAGCTTTCTATTGTGTGTGACTGTCTAAGAAGAATACACAAAGCCCAACTTTCAGCTACACCCAGTCATGTGCCCCAGAGACAGACTACTGGCACTAAATGGCTCAGATAGGAAAATGCCAACTTGCTAAATGTGGCAATTTTCAAAACTGTAATTTAAAATCTGATTTTACAGTGAGAGAGGATTTTTCATTACAATTCCAAAGACACCAAACATGAACTGAGTACCTGCTCCCATTTTAAAATAACAGATTACTACATGTAATAAGGTAACTCCTGTGTTATCCTATGGGAAAGGTAGGCCTTGCTATGGTGCAAAATGAACTTGAGAGTTTTTCACTACCAGAACATGTAAAACTTAAAATTAAATGTCTTACATTTTAAATGCACTGCACCCACTCTGGTGTGTCCAGGGCCTAACCTAGGGGTGACCGCAATGGATTAAAAAGGAAGGTTTGGGTCTGGCAAAAGGTTTATTTTAACAGGTTGAAATGACTGGCTAAACACTGCACACACAGGCTGCAATGACCCACTTTAGACATGTTTAAAAGGGGCTATTTGAGTAGGTTTTACAATGAGTGCTGCAGACCCACTAGTAGCATTTAATTCACAGGCCTTGGGTGCATGTAGTACCTCTTTACTACGAATATGCCATTTGGGAATAAGCCAATGTGATCATGTTTAAAGAAATTAGTACATGCACGTTAACAATGGTCAGCAGTTGTAAAGTGCACAGAGTCTTAAGGCAAGCAACAACTAGATGAGCAAAAATGGAGGAGGATGGCAAAATGTTTGAGGGAAGACCGCCCTAAGCCTGACAGGTCTAACAGGTAGTATAAAAGGAAAGGTTTGAGTAGTCAAACGATTGCTACCACACAACAAAATGTAAAACTGTATCAGCAACAAGAAATGTTCAGAGGAGACCCTGTGTTGTAGAACTGAAGTCTGATGGAAAGAAAGCGTTTAATGAAATCCAAACTAGACTAACAGTACCCACCATTCTTCTGCCCAGTGGGTGTAGCTCATCTACAGTGCTTTGTGTAACACTTGGGTGTTGCACGACTCCTATTACTTTAATTACGGCAGCACCTCCTCTCGACTGCCTAGGTCCTATGAATACCTGCAAGATACAGGATTCTCATATGGCTCTTACAATAGTCAGCTGAGGAGATCAATCACTTTGAATGATGACACATCTACGTGACACCAGGCATCAAACTACATGCGCTGTAAGGTTTTATGAGAGCTCCTTGTGCTAATAGTCAAATTCGCTAGTAAATCCAGACCCATAAAGCAAAGATATATTGGGAGACCACATAAAAAGGCAAAATTCATCATCATAATAATTAATTTTTTACATTATTTACGAAAGTCAGCAATGCTTCAAATGGTGACAAAACATAAGTGGTCTAGAAAAATGTCAACATGCAAAGTATAAAATACATACACAGTGCTGAGGTTCAGTGGAGGTGCATCAACGAAAATGATCTCTCAGTTTACTGAGCACTAATGCTAGCTCTAGGTATTATTCTACCATTCAAAACGCAGGGGCAGATTTATGATGGGAATGCGCCACGTTTGCGTCACGCAACTGCGGCGTAAACGTGGCGCATCCCTACGACCCATTTACAACATGACGCATCTAGGCAGATGCGTCACGTTGTAAAGCCCTGCGCCACTTGTGGGCTTTCCGGCGCAGGGTGGGCGTTCCGGGGCAGGTGTGCCTCGCAAAAGTGGCTGAGTGAAATCTATAAGATTTCACTCAGTCACTTTCAGGCCAATGCTGCGTCAAAACCCTGCGCCTGCTTGAAGCAGGCGTAGGTCTTGAATAGATGGGGCACCCCCGAGCCTTGCTGGAGCTGCGTCGCGCTTGCGACGCAACTCCAGCAATGCGCCACCTATACGGCACAGATGCGTCACGCATCTGTGCCGTTTTTGCCCCATGGTGCGCCGCATTGTAAATGCGGCGCACCATGGGTGGCGGAGCAGTGGCGCAAAATAACTGGCGCATCCCTGGGGATTTTATTTATTTATTATTTATTATAGAGTTTTGTATAGCGCGAACAAGACCCGTGGGTATCAGAGCGCTTAACATCGAGGTAGGTTACACATTGACAGTCCAATATCAATTCTAAAAACAAACAGATATAAGGTAAAAGGCGCTATGGCTATAAGGGGTGCCTAAATAAATATATTCCAAACACATGTGCAATTAGTAATAAAAGGTGAGAAAGGCCTAGTTCATAACACGGTCCATATCAGTAGATAAGGTGGGCCTTGCGAGACCCCAATTGCATGAGGACAAGGGGTTGAGATTGCTTGGTTAACCCGGACTCGTTGAGTTCTGTTGCTTAGGAATGGATTAAACCATCTCAGCACACTACATCACATTACATCGAGGTAGGTTACACATTGCCAGTCAGATATCATTTCTAACAACCAACAGATATAAGGTAGAAGAAGCTGTGGCTATAAGGGATGCCTAAATAAATATATTCCAAACACATGTGCAATTAGTAATAAAGGTGAGAAAGGCCTAGCTTATAACACAATCCATATCAATAGATAAGGTGAGGTAGAGGTTATATAGTTTGGCTATGAAAACAGCAATTGGTTCACACAGGACTGTGGTATCGATCAGGATACAGCCGAGGCTTGTGAGTGGAGTCAGTCTCTTGATAATGTTAGTATTCATGAAGAGGGACCACTCTTCAGCTGATGTAGTAGTTCATACCAGCGATCCGTCGGCTTCTCTATGCCAGGTATTTACTCATCATATGGCTTTTCAATTCCCGTTTAAATGCTGCAATATTTTGGATCTTCCTAATGCTTGGAGGGAGTGAGTTCCAAACTCTGGGGGCAGCTCCAGTGAATGCTCGATCATATGTCTTTTTCTTTCGAAAAAAGGCCGGCCTCAACAGCAGCTCCTTGGCGCTTCTCGTTGGTCTGTTTCCTCCCGATAGCTTTATTTTCTTGCTTAGGTATCCTGGTGTGTTATAGTGCACCGCTTTGTGAGTAATACATGCTGTCTTCATTTGAATTCTGGCCTCATAAGGTAGCCAGTTTAGTGCTTTCAGGTGAGGAGATATATGATCAAATTTCCTCGATCCAGTGATAAGTCTTGCCGCAGCGTTGAGACAGGCTTTTAGCGGTGCTGTAGATGTTTTAGGTAGACCAGTTAATGTAGAGCAACCATATTCGATCCTGGATATGACTAGGGACTGTATAGCCAATTTTAAGTCTGCCTCTGAGATGAATGGTTTTAATTTTCTTAGGTAGCTCAGATGGAAGCGGGCACTTTTCGCCATTGAATTAATGTGGGCTTTCATGTCGAGGTTCTCATCTAATATGATTCCCAATGATTTGGCTGAGTTGACTAGGGTTGGTGTGCAGCTAAGCGCAGTCACCAATTTGGTCCATTCCTTTACTTCCGGGTGGCTCCTTGGAGGTGCAATTAGCATGAATTCTGTTTTCTGGGCATTTAATTTCAGATGATTCGTCGTTAACCATTGCATAGCCATCTTTAGTGTCTTATTCATTAGATCTATGTCATCAAGGGAGGCGATCTTTAGGTATATTTGCGTGTCGTCAGCATACATGTGGTAGGATATCGTTGATTTCCGAAGAATGTCTGTAAGAGGTTCGACATACAAGTTGAATAGATCTGGGGATAGTGTTGAGCCTTGCGGGACCCCAATTGCATTAGGACAAGGGGTTGAAATTGCTTGGTTAACCCAGAATCATTGGGTTCTGTTGCTTAGGAACGAATTGAACCATCTCAGCACATTACTTGCCAATCCCATCCTGTCCTGTAGCCTGGACAGTAGTGTTTCGTGGTTTACCGTGTCAAAAGCAGATGACAGGTCTAGGAGAATCAATAGGCATGCTTGATTTTGGTCTAGGGCTTGTAGCGCGTCATCAACAATATGCAGGATCACTGTTTCTGTGCTGTGCCCTGCTCTGAACCCTGCTTGGCATTCGTCAAGTAGGGAGAACTTGGTGATGTGTTGCTTCAATTGGCTCTGCACGCATTTCTCAATTAGTTTGGCCAGTAAAGGGATGTTGGTTACTGGTCGATAGTTATTCGGATCTGATGCGTCCGCTGTCGGTTTTTTGATTATAGGCACTACTTGTCCTGTTTTTAGGCAATCAGGGAGGATCCCTTGTGTAAGTGAGGCGTTTATAATTTTGGTCCAGATTGGAACCACAATGTGGCTGATTTCTCTTACACATTTTGCAGGTAAAGGGTCTTGATAGTGGTTGTTTGGGCTGATTTCTGACAGTGTTTTGGCGATCTTGACCTGGTCGTATAATTCAAATGTGTCCCAGTTTGCTTCATTCTTTGTTTTATTACTCTCTGTTGTCACACCGGCCTCGCTCCTCGGCAAAGTTTGGGTCGGGAGGATAACCGCGGCGTTAGAGAGCTCTACCTCTAGCGATTTTGTTTTCTCAGAGAAGAATGTAGAGAATTCCTCACAGCTTAAGGGAGTTTTTGAGTTTTCTTGGGTTGATTTGGCTAGTTTATCTGATTGCTGTTTTAGTATCTCGAAGAGTTTTCGTGGTCTATTTTTGGCATTGTCTAGTTCTGCTCTTATAAATTCTTTTTTGGAATTGATTACCTTTTTGTTATATTCGTTTCTGATTTTTCTGAGGGCTTTCAGCTCAGGTGAGGAAGGGTGTTGTCTCCATTTTCTTTCGGCTGTTCTCAGTTTGCGCCTGTCCTCATTCAGTGATCCACTAAACCACGGATTCTTTGGCTTGTCGGTAACTTTTTTCATTTTTAGAGGCATGGTGTCATTGACGATATTTCCTATTGAGGTTATGTAGTGCTCAGTCAGCTCATTTACATCCTGCATGCTGTTAGGTGGCTTTAAGTCTCTCTCGCAGCTCTCGACCAATAGCTCAATATTCGCCTCTTTTGTTTCTCGGATCAATTTTGTGGACTTGGGGGGTTGTACGGTTCTACCCTTTTTCACTGTGGGAATCACAAATGTTATGGCGTGATGGTCAGACCAGTCGCATGGATCTATGGCCCAGATCAATGTCTCTTTGTTTCTGGAGATGATCCAATCTAAGGTCGCTCCTTGCGCGTGGGTAGGTTGGGTGCATGCTTGTATGAGGTTTAGTTCGGCGAGGAACTCTTTTAACGAATTAACCAGTTTGTCATTGTCGTCGTCCCAGTGTAGATTGAAGTCACCCAGGAATATGTTGTTGGCATCCGGATTGGAGTTGGCAGTTATGATCTCTATTAGTTGCTCTGAGAACTTTGCGTTATCTCCTGGTGGATGGTAGAATGCATGCAAGTTGCATTTTTGATTATTTGATGTTCTTATATTCAAACCGAGGTATTCACAAGATTCTATGGGGTCGGCTTGAATCATGTTGACCTCTATCTCTGATCGATGAATACATGCTATACCTCCTCCTGTTTTCCTTGGCCTATCTAATCTCACAATGCTATAATGAGGTGGTACTAAGAGATCAATGGCGGGGAGGATGATTCCTTTAGCCACGTTTCCGTAAGGATTGCCAGGTCGATTCCGTTATTGATGATGAGGGCTGCTATGTCTGATGCATGTTTGGATGCCGAACGACAATTGAGTAGAAGGCATTTCAAGGGATTATCAGGGTTAAGGATGTTCCCATTTTCGGATTCATATGCTGATAACTGAATATGTTGTAGGTTGAGGTGAATTGCTTTCCTGTCATTCTTTCTGGATGTTCTATTGGAATCAATTGGTACTGTTCTGATTCTCTCCTCCCTCCCCCGGGCCGGTTGTTCATAAGTTCGGAGTAAGGCCTGAATTTCTTCGTTTGACAAAGGGTTTATCCTGTCTGGTCCATTGGGCCTATTTTTTAGGGACAGGGCCATCTCGTCATTCCTTTTTTGTGCGGCGAGTACTAGATTCTGGATATCAGAGACCTTGGAGTGTGTGCTTGCCGTCAACTCCCACATTTTCTCGAATGCCTGCGAAATTATCATCGAGCCTTGTGCCAGGTTGCCTACTATTTTCTGGAGCTTCTTAATTTCTTTCTGGTTTCGGGATGTTTTCTTAGGGAGGATTGCCCTGCCACTTCGGGTTGTGCATTTTGCTCTACTCCGTAGTTGTTCTGTTCTCATTTTCACAGTTCTATCCTTTGTTTCCTTGGTTGGGTTGTCGCTTCCGAATCTGTTTGGGATGTCGTGTGTGTTATTTATGTTGTGTAATGCAAGTATTGAATTTGTGGGTGGGGATCTATCACACTCTGGTATGAAATTCGGGAGAGGTATCGAGTCATTTAGTGACTCGCTAGGAGCTGAGGTATTCTCTTCAAGCAGATTCGCACTGACTGGTGGCGGCATCAGCTGTATCCTTTGGGCCTGGACCTGCTCTTCATTTGCCAGATTGGAAGATCTCTCTGTTCTTTCTGGCTCGTTCTCTGGGACTGCCATCTCCCTTTCTGGCTCGTTCTCTGGGGTTGCCATCTCCCTTTCTGGTTCGTTCTCTGGGATGCGCCAGTTATCATAAATCTGCCCCTTATAATCTGTAAGTGCCTGTTATATATAGGCCTGGTTGAAATTTAAATTATGCCCACATAATTTACGGAATTTCTCGTTATGGTTTTTACATGAAATTCCCGAATCCCCTCATTCCACAACTTCACCTATGACGCGTAAAATGTGTTCTCTTGTCGACACAAGGACGCATTTCGCTCTGAAATATGGTTTTGCATTTTGCATAATTTCACATATTTTGCCGAAATGTTATTTAATTACGCGAAAGCACATTATGCAAATTTCACACGATCTAGTTTTATCACAGGGTTATGCAGCAGGTGAAAGTCTTTGGTTGGTTATTGTTTTAACCTCAAGGGAAAACTCAGTGAGGATATTACATTATCAGTGGCATCTAACGAATGCTTTTCTCCAGCAAGGGAATCCTTAAAAAATATAAAGCGATATAAGTTGACTGAAGCACTCCATGCGATAAAGGTGAGTGCAATGACTTCTAGAGGCAACACAACGCAATGTAAATTGTATCAGAGAATGTTCTGCTAGTTGAGTCTGCCAGGAGGTTTTTTTGAGCTGCTCGTGGGCTAGACAGCTAAATGCTCGTCATTCAAGCCTTTGATTAATGCAGAACAATGAATGATGTGTCCGACATGGATGCAGGCAAAGTCAGCAACGTTAAAGCAAACAGAGGGCAGATATTGCCATGCTTTTTAAAGTAGAGTGACTGGAGCACCCGTGTCTGACGATAGGACATCCAGCGCACTGCAATGTTTTATAAAGGTTATCAATAAGTTACAGTATACCATGTTACCCCGGGTTAGTTTACCTGGGGGGAACAACCCTAAAATTGACTTTGGGATTCACAATTGTTTATGGGTCAATCTGCGCAGTAACATTCTTCTGTGATTCTTGCAGGTTGGCGCAGTACTCCGCCAAACCTTAGCACTACAAACAAGCTTTGGAAATGGCAATACGTCTGGCTATAGAGGACTGTTGCATGGTAATGTGAGGCATTACAAGTAAATAACGTGGGAATGGATATGTATTTGTGCGGAAGCAAAAAACAGCAGAATAATATTATTTTTGGTCCAAAGGTGATGCGACAGTTGCACTGTGAAGCCAGACTTAAAACTCACTGTAGGTTAAAGACTGCCTGTCTCACATCTGTGCTGCTGACTGCCCATCTCCCATCTGTGCTGATTACATAGAAAAACAACATAAACTATCTAGTTATCTAAGCCACTTCAATAGCATTGCATTGTCATGTGGCCCTGAAAATTCAAGCTCAGGCAGCTGGGTAAATAAACCAATTGATCACAGCTGTGTGGAGAGCCTGCACTTTTTATGTTAGTACACAATTTCTGCCCAATCAAAACATGTACTTTTGGCTCCCACTATATCGGCAGAACTAAAGCCCCTCTCCTGGTGATTCTCACATATTTGTCTGCTGCCAGACCAAAACAAACCTTTTAAAGCTCTGATGAGGATGAAATACCACAAAACAAAGTGACTCTAACATTTTTAAGACCAATGGGGTGGAGACAGGACCCCACATTATAGCATTGTTTTTCTAAAGAAAGACGCAGTATGTTTTTTGTTTCTTTAAACACACCTTTTTCTGCTTTTCCTTTAATATAGGGATAGAAGTATTTTGTTCTTGTATGCCAGCATAGAAGACAGAGGACAGCCTGCTATCTATTTGCCATGAAGAATGCAGAGGTAGCTCATGTCCTACCTTTATGACACAATTCAGAGTGAAAGTTTAGCACATTGAACACTTTCTCTGTGGTATCCATGTGAAAACCTGCTCCTTATTTTCCCATTCCAAGCTCCCTAGAACATTTCCTTGTGTAAAAGACATGTGACACAATACTTATGACAAAAGTCTACAAGATTATCTAATTTACTCATACCAACCAAGTAGCAGTCCTATTGAATGCTGGGTGTATATGCAAACATGTACTCCTTTTTACACGGGTGAATGCTGTCTCCACAAACCAGACCATGATGCTACCAACAGTTGAACACATTAATGGCAGAGCTGCACTGGCCTCTTACTTGCACCCCAATGAGTGTGTGTCTACTGGCTTTCCCTCTGTAAACCTTGCAGTACGTCAGGACTGGACATCCTCATTTCCCCTGTTGAAACGTGGTGTGTTTGAAGTTGCTCGGGGGCATAAGAGGCAGGTAAGCATTTGGGGTTCCCATTGCTTTTATGCAACCCCTCTAATTGTAGCGTGCTCCATAGCATATAGTGTCTTCAGGGGTGCTGTCTCTTCCTCTCCCAGTTTTCCCCTTGTACTAAGGTTTCCTTCTGCTCCCTCTCTGCAGGTCATTTTAAAGTCACACACATTTGTCTGGTTTTCCAAATCTACTGAATGACGCAAGGTGGATCGTTTGTGTTTTTTTGACTTGGACCAATTCAGTTCCGGCTAACACGCCACTGCCAAAAGAGAGGCAACCCTTTAGGACTGTGACAATGACATGGGCAACAACAATACCATAACGTTATTGACAGCCTTCTTATCCCCAGTATCCTGTTCTGCCAGAGAAGCAAGTGTGACACCAACAGAACCAGATAGGGCATTGATCGTGAACCTGAATTAGAGAAGAGTGAGACTGACAGGCTTGTGGAGGCCATGCATAAATTCAGCCTTAAGCTTCTAGGTCAGATGTATGTCATTACAACATATGCTTTTACCCTGCATGCCTTTACCACATGTTCTTTACCATATAATGCCTTTACCAAGCATTGCTCCAATACCCCCACCCAACTGTACACTCTACAAATACCTTTAGCAGCCGATACCCTTACCCACCCCTAAACAGTAAACATACCCTTACCATCCAATACCCTTAAAGCCTAAATATACCCCGGCCACAAAATACCTTTACCCACCCCTAAATCCACCTTGACACCCAATAGCAAAGGATGAACACAGAAGGTCATCCTCCCGCCCTCCTCCTCACTCCCTAAAAATATCACCTCCAGTGTACCCCAAGGCTCATCACTCAACCCAACCCCTAGCAAACTTCGGCAAGAGCCATAAACTTCATATCATATTCTACTCCGACGACACCAATCGCATTCTTTTCCAGACTTATGACCCAGCGACCGCCAAGGACAAGTGCCAAAGGTTCATGAAAGACGTGGCTGCCTGGATAAACAACACCAGTTTCAAACTCAACACAGACAAGACAGTACTACTAATCTTCGGGAAAGGAAAGGACACACTCTGGAACAACTCATGGTGGCCACCTGAGCTGGGCCCAACCCCCCAACCCCCAAACCGACAGCACACGCCCACAACCTTGGTATTATCCTCAACAGCCAAGTATCCATTAAGAGAGGTCAGTGCCGTCTTCTCCGTTGCTTCCTCACTCTCCAAATGCTCAGGAAAGTCCTCAAATGGCTCCCACCCAACACCAGGCGAACAGTCACGCAAGCGGTCATCACCAGCAGACTAGACAATGGGGAATTCCTCCATGTAGAAATAACTGCCCAACTCATGATGAAACTCCAGACTATGCAGAACACAGCGGCCAGACTCATCCTCGACCTCCCAAGATGGATTCACATCACCCCACACATCAGGAAACTTCGCTGGCTATCAGTCACAAAGAGATGGGCAGGTCAAGCTGCTCAGTCACGCTTACAAGACACTAACACAACGAAGGACCAGTATACCTAAACAATCGATTTAACTTCCACCAACCTACCAGGGAACTCAACTTTAAATCCCTTTCGCTAGCAGCCACCCGACACATCTGCCAAAGAGACAATGGAGGCCGCTGCTTCGCCTACCTGGTGGCTAAGACCTGGAACAACCTCCCCATACACCTCAGAGCCTCACCATCGCTCCAGCAGTTTAGGAAGGACCTCAAGACTTGGATGTTCAACCAATAGGAGAACAGACAGTTTGCCCTCCCAGGGCTTCGAGTACCTCAAGGGAAAGATGCAGCCAAGCTCTACAAATCCTGATTGATTGTTTGATAGCCATTCCTACCCCTAAACCCTTAACGCCCAATACCTTTACCCACCCCTAAAAACACCCTTCTGACCCAATACCACTTCCCACCCCATAACCATAAAAATACCCTTACCACTCATAACTCCTACCAGTCCTAAACCCTAAAAACACCCTAACCACCTAATGTCCTTACCCACCCCTAAACATACCCTTATCACCCAATGCCTTTACCCACGCCTAAACCCTAAAAATATCCTTGCACCCAATACCCACCCATAAACCCTAACAATACCCTTACCACTCTATACCCCTACCCCTTAAAAACACCTTTATCACCAAATACCCCTACCCACTCCTCATGCCTAAAAATACCCTTACAAACCAATACCCCTACCCACCCCAAAACCCTAAAATCACCCTTACCACCCTATACCCACCCCATAACCCTAAAAACACACTTACCCAATCTATCTATATATATCTATCTCTACCTTTATTTTTTCACTTACCTGATGTATACTTCCAAATTTAGTTGTAAAGGCATCCGCGGTAAAGACATATGCATGGTAAAGGCAATGCGTGGTAAAGGCATTGCATGGTAAAGGATGCGTTTTAAAGGTATTGATTGGTAAATGATCCGTTGTAAAGGTTGTTTCCCCTCCAGGTCTAGCTGTCCTGACAGGAGAGCCCTCAGTTCATGGAGAATACCAAGAATGGGAACAATGTCAGCTGCCCTGCCTGACCTGAAGCTTTCCCTCCCCAAGAATGTCAAAATTCCTCAGGCAAAGCAGAGCCGGTCATCTGAGAGTGTAAGTGGTGCAGTTAGAGTACCAGTGAAGTAATCCGCTATGAACATCTTTTCTGACTCAGTTTCGCAGAACAGCTTTAGTACTGCACTCAAATCAGTGACACTCTTCCTGGAAATGATTGAGGTCCATAATAAAGGCCTAAACCACTCCAGTGTACACTGTTGGTTACTTCAATCCACCAACCTGGCATGTGTGGGTCAAAGACATAGCTGCTGTGCTGAACTGCTAGAGCCATTCGATCTCTACTGCTGAAGTACGAAACAGGAAATACAGGCTCTTGCTGCCCTTCTGGCACAATAGGCCACATCCTTCAGAGGGGCCGTATTTAGATTTAAGCCTATGAATATCTCTGAGATCTAGCAGTCTCAGAGACTATCGCCACATTCTGCAAGGGGAACCATACATTTGTGCTATGCCACTGTGCAGATTCCCAGCCACTGCAGGCCCCCACCTGTGTACAGAATAGCCCGAGAAAGCCAGATAATCCTAACCTAAGTGTAATTCCCATGGCTAGATCCCTGAACCAGACTCTGCTGGCACCTCCTGATGTGACCGAGGAGTCAACTCTCTAGCTCATAAGCAGTACAACTGTCCACATCCAACCAAGCTATGAACTGAATTGTGGGTTTTTGCCCGTTTAAGATATCAGAGGCTTCGTTTGACTAAATCTGATTTCTGTAAACAGTATAGCCTTTCGAACTGTGCGTACATTCGCCAGGTAAATTGACATGTATATAGCATCAAGAGACCCTTGTGAGAATAATGAAGATACCACGGTGCTTCTTTAAGGCCCTACATAGATTGTCTTAACTGTAAATAGCATATTATTGCTTTTTATGAAAAGAATAACTCTGCTTGGGCATTATACGTCTTGCGCGAGAAGCATGAGCTCATTGAAAACCAAGCGTTTTAACCTCTATCACCTTCCGTGAGCAAGCATTCAGTTGCAAACACCTCCATTGGGTTTTATGAGTTTTTCTGTACTCTCCCGAACTCTGGGCATTGAACAGGGCATCACCGTGAAGCTTTCCATATGTGCAGCGCCTAGACCTGCAAGTGAGACCTTATGTGAGACAATGCAATAGAATAGAGCTGAAGTGCAGGAAAGATCTTGGCACCACTAATCAAAGGCATGGTTCTCTATTGGGGATAGCCAAGTGCTACTCCTGGTTTGTTCTTCAATGCAATGGGCACTGCCATTGCTATCTTGGTCTTTGAGGTCAAGGGATGGTGCCAGGGACACAAACCAGAAAAACCAAAAAGTGATGGATGGAATACTTGAAACTGTTATCACCCACTGGTAACTACATTTGGTTACATTTCCGCAGTTCTTGTTTTGCTCACTGTGCCAATAAAGACAAGGACAAACCTAATGGAAATTGTATTTGGTCTTGCTCTATGGTAACAGTCCCGAACAAACTGCCAAGACATTTCCTTATGAACCCACATCTGGACATAACGATTTTAATTAGGAAATCTCTGGAAAAAAATGTGAAGGGTAGAATGTATCAATTATGCTCTGGCACTGGCAAATATTCTGGGTCCCAAACCAATATCCTTTTATTATGCTCACTGTGCCACTACAGACAGGAACCAGCCTCATGAAACCCATGCTTGCTCGTGCTCCAACAGTAACAGTCCAGCATGAACTTTTGGCCCTGGTCTCATTTAAAAAGAAGCACAAGCCACTCCATTGTAGTTTCTGCCTTTTTGTGCCTCACCCATGCAGCTAAACGTGAGTCATGGGACAGTAGTCATTAGACCGATGGCAAGGCATACCAATCGTACAAAGAAAATCTCATTAAAACAAAAAGTGATGTCTGTAATGCTTGAATGAATGTCAGCCACTAGTAATTATACTGGGGTGCATTATCACAAGCCCTGTGTTGAATCAACATTTTTGTTTAGGGGCATTGTGAACAACATCTGAAGCAGTCCAATGCCAGCAACAAAGCTCGAACAAGTAAATCGAAAGGAAGGGAAACAAAGCTGAGTAGGAAGAGGAGTGTTTATCTTGAGTGAGATGGAAGTGAATGAATGGGCACTTTCAGCCATTAAGTAGATGGGTCAGAACTGGCCTGCTCTAAATTGACACCAGATGGGCCTAATGAGAGCTACCTAAAAACAAGTGACAGCTAGATTGAGCCTGCTCTCCGCCTCATTCTTGATAGATGAAACTGTGCTCATGAAATCAAAACAAGTAGAAAGAGGATGGGAAAATTTAGACAAGAACACCATGTCCATTACATGTAATAAAAACACCTTAGATAAATGGTCGACCTTCTCACACATTTGGAGGTAAGAGAGAAAGCAACAAAAATACCGGATACTCTTGATTGAAAGATTGGTCATTGTAACCTGCCATTATGGGGCTCCATAAGAAACTCCAGGGAAGGTGTCAAAAAAAGATAAAAACACACAAAAGCAGCAGCAGGTGAAGCGCGAACAACTATTGCTACAAATAACCAAAGGCTGCTTTGGTTTCAAGTTGCCTCTATGGTGATTTTCAACCTGCGGCCGTATGCAACTGAGTTACATATTAATTAATTGACCTCTGTGTGTGTTCGACTGTGTCAAAAGAAAATTTCCCCTTTGGGAAAATATTCCACAAAGTACACAATCACATACACTACATTCACTTCAAAGAGGAGCAAAGAGGAAAATATAAAAATATAATGACTTCATAAAAAGTATGCAATTTATTCAGATATACATTAAAAACATGTTACATAGTACAATTTGATAAAACGAATAGTAATACAATAATACACAAAATTATACATCAGTGGGAGACAGAAAGAAAGGAAGATATAATTCCTATTGCACTGAGGTAGATACAATAGTCCAAACAAAAACACAATCTCACTCTATCACATGTATTACTAGAGATATTGTGTTCGACTTTGACCAGATGCACTGCTGGGCCCGTGAGCTTGTTGTAAATCCAACTGGTATTTGTATTGCATGTGCTAAGAATGACATAGCATTGTGAAGAAGGCCTCATCTGGTTTACAAGTTCTCAGATTACAGCGTCTGTGGATTAATCTAATTGAGCGCAAAAGCACTGGCCACCAGGAGCATCATACTGAAAACAGTGTTTTCATTTTAGTGAAAAAACATAAAAAGAGTAGCAGTGAGTGCCCTGTAATGAGCTATCAGTTATGTGTTTTTGTCGCTCTTATCCTGGCTGGGAGCGGGTCTCCAAGGGGGAGGGGCTCCAAGCTCTGCTCAAAGCCCCCTCCCTCTGATAAAGAAGCACAAGGTGAATACTTTTACACATTATGAAGACCAGGGTGACCATACCATAATGGCAATAATGTATTTGCATTGTTATGGGAGAACTGAACATAACTGGAATGTCAAAATTGTTAAATATGCCTAAAGCTACCAATTCTATAGAATAAATTAGATTTTTTTTTTACGGGTAAGGAGCTGAGCGAAGAAGAGAAGGCTGACATCTGGAGATCCACGTGAAGAAATAAAGTAACGACAACCCTAGACCAGACCAAATTCTGGCTGATACACAAGGCATACTGGACCCCCGCCCGTCTAGCCTCCATAGAAATCCGCGAGAGCGATTCCTGCTGGAACTGCAACAAACAAACGGGGGATCTGGCACACCTTATCTTTCACTGCACCAAAGTCAGGAAGTTCTGGGGGAAGATTGGCGCACTGATAAACGACATCACAGGGGCCGCACTACAACTAGACTTTCATAGCCTAGCAATAGGGTTCATGGCTCCCTCAATCACAGCAAAAGAAGACAGAGACCTGATTGACCTGCTGCTGACAGCAGCGGTCAAAACGGTACTGTACAACTGGAAGGACACAGGGAAGGCCACGTTCAGAGCCTGGTTCAACTGGGTCACCTTCCTGAGGGGACGGACACCATAACGGTGAAGCACACACCGAAGACGCACAGACAATCAAACATGTGGGAGTCTCTAGACAACTACCTTTCCTCGCACAAACCCCCATAGACAGCACAGCCAGGTACACAGCCTGACAATCACCACATGCACATCACTCATCCGGCAGTAGAAATACCACAAGACCTGTAACGACCCTGCGCTTCTCACTCTCCCACTCTCTCTTTCTCCTTTCCTTTTTTTCTTCTGCTACGGTCGGGGGAAGGATGTAACAGCGACAACAATCGGAATGAGGGGGGACGGAGGAACAAACGGACAAACAATGAGGAGAAATGCGATCGAATGGACTAACGCCAAGAAGACTGTTATCAAGATGACCACCCCCCCCCCACGGGGCGTTTCTTTTCATTTTCTTCTTCCCATGTATATGTATGCTCCATGTAAATATAATCTTTAATAAAAAATTACGGAAAAAAAAGAAGGGTCAATTAAATGTTCTTACATGAGGAGCGATAACGCATTTACATGGTTGAAGACCACTGGGTCAGAGCCACTTTTATTGCAATGTTGTACTACAGTCATTGCTAACTCTCGCCTTTAAGACACTTTTTACTGTCTTGTCAGGATATTTATTTGTTTACGTACACCATGCAGCCTTCTTCATCCAGCACAGCCATTCATATCTTGCTTTCACCCACCACAGCATACAGTATGAGGAAATCGTTCAGCTCACTTCAGCCATTGGCTCCGTTCACCGTGAGAGATAGCACTTTGACCTTGCGCATCCTCAAAAACGCAGTCCCCTTCACCAGTAAGAGAAGTTGTCACAAAACAATAATGATATAAATACCAGGAAATACATTATAACCTCTGGTAAAGGAGCTATGAACATTTTTGCATTTTGTCAGCAGGGAGCTTGCAACTACGAAGAGTGGTGGGGCGGACAAATGGGTGGTGGGTGGGTGCATGCACGTAAGGTGAGTTTCGACTAAAAATAAAGGAAATAGTCACTTACCTTGCTTGCTGCATGACACGTTCGATGTCCGCCTCGCTTCGATCTGGGTTCTTCTTGATCGCCTCCAGGTTCCAAACAACTCCCCCAACCAAACTGGGTTTGGAGGGGGCGGCCCCACTCAGCGCTCTCAAGGGCACTGGGGGCCTTTGCTTTATCTAACCCATATGTCTAAGACAGCTGGGTTAGACAGGTTTAAAATGCACATGTCTGGTTGGCTGTCGCAAGAAAGCCGGCCAAAGAAACATGAGCACTTTAAACTCAAATGCACAGCCAACCACACCCCCCCCCCCTGCTGCAGTAATGCCCCCCACCCTTGCTCGGTTCAGGATAGGTTGGTGCAAATTAAAATGGTAATAAGTTAACCTTATTACAATTTGTTTTTCACTCTCTGGGGCTTTTCTGGGGGCATTTTTTTTAGCTGGGTGACGCTCCTCAGCCCTAATTGGGGGAGCTGCTCCTTTATTTTGTAAAACTGTCTTTAAAGTTTTCATACAGACCCTGACACCCATGGAAGTACAATATTACATTATGATCATGTCAGAGCCTCCCTCATTACTTTCGGCTTCCTGATCTGGTAGTTGGGTTCCTGCATTAAATGTGGAGTTTTCCGAGCAGTGAATATATCAGGCATATGCTGGAGTCTCAGTGGGGGGGCACACTTCATTAAAGAGGTTTGGAGACAGGCATAATCCCAACAGTTTCAGAGACAGGTGGATCAACTTGCCACACCCACTCAGTAGCTCTCGGGTATCGGTTTGACTAAGTTTTTATGGAAACGTAGCATTATTTGTTTTCTGCATATTTCTGTAATGCACTACTCTTTTTTTCTTTTTATCTTAGAAGTTGCAATTTATTTCTCCGATATTGCATATGGGCGATGCACGATATTTTTTTAGATGTGAAGATTACCCTAGGACATCTCCTGGTCTCTTGTACCCGACAATGCATGAAATACGAGATCAACAACTGTTGCTTGTTTGAAAGGTAGATCAAATTTAATTTCATTAATATAAGTAAATCTTGCATACTTGAGTAGATGGTGTAAAATGACAAGTGGATTTCCTTTGTATATTTTGTTACAAACATAGGAGTAGCACAGCCCTTTTTAGGTCTCGTGGCGTTGAACAGCGCGAAGCGCTGTCTCGCCAGAGATCTATTGTTACTGACTCTGCTTCCCAGGAGACAGCACCTGGCCGCGCGCATTTCCTTTCCAAGGAGGCGATTTGAGCGGGCCACGTGCACGCGAACGCGCTCGCTGTGGCCAGCTGCTGTCTCCTGGGAAGCTCCAACACGACACACGCATGCGCATACACAGAGACACACACACGAGCGCCCATGCACGCACGCACATACATACAGAGACACCACCCCACGCATACACACACGCGCGCACACACACACACGAGTGCACCGGACCCCCCCGCCGTCGTACACATACATACACACACGAGCACACACACACGAGTGCACCGAGCCCCCCCCCAGCCCTTTTCAACTTACCGGGCCAATCTCGGGGGACTCCGCTCTCAGCACGCAGCAGGGGCAGGCACCGGGCATGTGCCTCATGCCCCCTCCGCAAAGTTCACGCTGCGGCTCTTGCCAGCTCCTTTCCCGGGGCTCCCTCTTGGTCAAGGGAGCCCCGCAACACTTGCGCAACCTCCTGCTGGCGGCCCGGGGCTCTCCACCGCTCACAGGAGCACCGGGCCGCGAGACGCTTTTACTCCGCCTGCCTCCTCTTCCGGTCCAGACGCGGCCCCGCCCCCATCACAGGCGACCTTGCTTGACTTCCGGTGAGGCTGTGTGACCTGTCCTGATGCCATTCCCTGCGCATCGTTCGCGGCGCTTCAACGCCCCCCCCCACCACCACAGAGCATGTCTCGTTATCGTCAGTTTAGCGGCCGCGCAGCCAATGCTTGTTTTGAGGTGGGTGACGGAACATCATGTGCTTTTTAAGTAGCAGCACTGATAAAAACTCAACGTCAGGTAAATTGAGAGCCAGAAAACAACAGCTTAATTGCTTCAGATTATTGCGGAGTTTAAAAGCGGCCCTTCAGTAAATGCTGATCCTCCGTATCCACCTTTTAAGTTGCAAATACGCTATTCTCGGCAATCAAACTATTGAGAGGTTTAGAGGTGTTCTGTACTTTTCTACTTAAATATACAAGTGTTCATTTTGTACAATGCACACAATAAAATTGCCTGCCGATAATCACAACGCTTCCCGCCTTCATGCTGCTCATCTCTAGCGCTTCGGTTATCTGAGAATGAAAAAACAAACTTAAACTGGAGCTCAGCGCACACAGCACCACAGGCTAGGCACTGGACTTGCAATCTGTCAAGAGTCCTTTCCCAGTAGGAGGGGTCTGCCTGTAAACCGCAGACTCATTGGCCGGTTCAGACTGATTTTAATTTGTTGATACGCTCCCTTTCATAATTGGTTGAATATGCCTCTCCTGGTTTTCCCCACACATATTTAAAATATTTAAAATATATGTGGGAAAAGGACTTCATGCCAGATATATTTACCTTGGCTCTTGTCCACAATTAATCCTCCTTCCCAACTAATTTAATATAGCGGCTCAAATATACTCTCCCACTCTTTTACTATTTGTAAATCTTGCTCTCGTTCTCTGTCAATCTATCTTTCTCTCTCTTTTTCCGTTTTCTATCTCTTTACCAGTCTCTACATTGACATCTATTTCTGCCCCTCATTCTCTCTCTCTGTCTCACATAAACCTTCTCTTTTCTGCCCCTGACTTTCTCTCTCCAGCAGCCTGCTCCTTACTTTCCCAACAGTTTGTTCCGTTTCAGTCTCTTCTTTCACTGTATCTCCCTCCCTCTCTTGCTGCATTTCTCTTTCTCGCTGCATTTCTCTTTCTCGCTGCATTTCTCTCTGGTTCTCTTACTCACTCATTGTCTCTTCACATCTCTTCTCAGAACCCTTTGTATTACTCACACAACAGCTGTATCCCCTATACTCTCTCTCTTCCCCCCACCCCACCCCATAGGGCCCCATACAGTATTACACAAAGCACTTTTTAGAAAGCCAACAAAAACAAGCATTTGCAATGCAATAGGTCTCGCATTTAGGCGAGTTTAAGCTATTGGCATTGTAAATGGCAATGCCTTTATTTTATGTTTTAAAATCCAAATCATAAAAAAAGGCCTTGTCATTTCCAATGCCAATAGCTCAAACGTGCGTAAATGCGAGACCTATTGCATTGCAAATGCTTGTTATTGTTGTGCCTAAAGTTGGAAATTTTGTGACAGAAATTGAATTGTTGGTGACAGGAGTGTGAGCCCTGGTCGAGCAACAACCACAATCCCTTGCAGAGTGAAACACATAGGAAGAAAAATCACTAAATTAACTTGTGCCCAACCCTAGCTAACATTGGAGGAGGAGGAACTCTGATTATTTAGACTTTAGTCTTTAAACAATCGGATAAAATTCAAGACCCCATACAAAATCTACTAAAAACAGAGAATAAAAACCATATTAAAATCTAACCATTCCTTCTATACACTCCAC
Source organism: Lissotriton helveticus (assembly GCF_964261635.1). NCBI lineage: Eukaryota > Metazoa > Chordata > Amphibia > Caudata > Salamandridae > Lissotriton > Lissotriton helveticus. The sequence goes on along the minus strand of NC_136072.1, from coordinate 856,623,231 downwards.
CTTGTTACTTCTATTCGACATTTGATTTCATTACTGAGAGTCATTAAAATCTTTAAAAGTATAAAAAAAATAAAAAAAAAATTATGTACATTCTAAAACAGAAAATAAAATCTTTATCCATTTGCTGTACAGTATTAAATCTATTTGAATTTGCCTCATCCATGATTTATTCTTCCGGTAATGCTAGATATAGATTACAGGGGGAGTTTACTATCCTTACTTGAGCTTTTCCCTAGCCAGTGCATTCACTCCTTTCAAATAGTACCCAAGAGCAATTGCTATATCTAGATGTTCCATTCTTAATAACAAATTGATTGCTTGAGCTCTTGCTCTAATGCCATACTTTATAAATAAGGGTCGCAAAAACTGTTTCCTCGTTTCTGTACTCATAAAGCAATCCAGTAATATGTGCTCTGTTCCGCACTTGGTCCCTAGCCCACATTTACATATACCGTCAGGGTGCATCATTTCATTCATTACTCTCCCCTCTAATCGCCAGGGGATAATGCCAATTCTCATTTTTAGGATGTCCCACCTAAATCCATGCTTCGGCAAGGCTTCCAGGTAAGGATAACCCACGTCGGCTTCCCATACCTCTATCATGTTATGGACAGATTTTTTTTTCTTACATATATTAGATCTTGTGTTCTAGAGAGTTCCCTTCCTTGTGCTCTTAAAGAGCTTTTTGTGAAATTAACCTCTAAGGAATTTTGGGTTACCCCCACCTTTAGGCAGCACATTATCTCCTTTATTTACTTTTTTGCCTCGGTTGCCCATCTTAGGCTGCTTTGTCGGATCTCCTCGCTACACCAATGTGAGACCTTTTGGTGTTCCCCCTGAGATTGATGTTTCCAAAATCTGGCAACTAACATTTTGGCCTGGGCATTCCACCCTAGCATTCCTGTTTCAAGTCTAATTGCCTGCACCATTGCCGATTTTGGTAAGGACAGAAGCATTTTTAAGGGCTTACTTTCTTTCCGGTCCCAGTTGCCTTTCCCACTAAAAAGGAGCACATCTGCTCCGTATAATACTTGTGTGGGGACCATGGCTGTAAAGGCTTCCAGCATAGGTTTATGTGACATATCACCAAAGTTTTTATTACATTTTTTCAAACCACAAATGGATGCTGAAGCTTTTGCATTCTGATTTTCCATATGTTTGTTCCATTTTAGACTAGACTGGAACAATAGGCCCAGATATTTATATTCTTTTACTATTTCTAGTTTGGTTTTAACAAGGTACCAACAAAAGCTCTGTGACCCTTTCACGAAGCACATGACCTTTGTTTTATCCATATTTACGGTTAACAGTTTGTTCTTGCAGTATTCATTAAAAACATTTAATTTCCTCTGCAGCCCCAATTCGGTCTGGTCAGTAATTAATTAATTGTGGGTTTCTAAAGCGCTAGAATCGACTCCTGAAGGAGTATCTCTGCGCCATAGACCGCTGGGGAACCCCTCCTGGCTTTCCCTGTGAGATGGTTCCTACTGGGTATCTCCAAGGTGAAACCAGGCATCCCCGGCGGGCCGTTGTGGAGATGAGGCAAGCTAATGCCCAGAGTTGCCGAGTGTGATCCCTGGTTAGAGTAGGCACCGAGGCGAGAATTATCGAGTCCGCTGACCCTGGTCCACGACCCTGGCGCGTCGGGAATTGAACCTTGGTCCCAGGCCGTCCTCTGCTTCCGGGTCTGCCACCTCTAACCAGTGAGCCACACCACTCCACTAATTGGTAATAACCAAATCATCTACATACAGCAGGCATGAGATCTTTCTGCCACTCATTCTGGGGCTAGCACTTTTTTCCACCTCCAATACTGCTGGTAAATCTGCTAGGAAGATAGAAAAAAGAAGCGGGGCCAGGACGCAGCCCTGTCTTAGCCCATTTCCTGTGTCTACCTTCTTTGTGAGTGCCCCCTGGGTGTCTTTTATTACTTGGCCCCAGTTCCCTCTGTGTAGTTCTTTTAATATTTCTAATAAGTTCCGTGGGATATTGTATTTAATCAGACACTCCCAAAGTTTCCCCCGGTCTACAGAGTCAAATGCTGCACGGAAGTCGACAAAACAGCACCACATACTCCCCTTTGTTCTATCGACTTCCGTGCCAAGGCCCACAGTTCATAGCAATGGTCCACCGTGGAGTGCCCTTCCTTAAAACTCCCCTGTTCTACCGGGATGATTTGGTTAACTTCTACCCAGGTTTTTAGTTTGCCAAGCACTATTTTAGCGAAGATCTTCTCCCCGATGTCCAATGGATTAATTAATCTATAGTTTTTGGGACTATACATGTCCCCTTTCTTATGTATGGGACGTATTATTGCCCCATTCCAGGTATCAGGGAATTTCCCAGTATCTAGAATAATTTGGAACATGTTTGCTAAGAATTTAGCCCAGCAGTCTGGATGTGTTTTGATTATCAGTGCTGGAAGGTTATCAGGGCCTGCTGCTCTTGTGAGATTCAGGCCCTTTAGCGTTTTTTTAACCTCAGTGACTGAGAAGTCGGGTTTCATATCTATTACCAGACCGCTCCAATCTGTGTACAGATTCTCTTCCCGCTCTGTCCCCGGGCTATACAAGTCATGTAAATATTCCTCCTCCGCGGCATCTTCCACTATACAATTCATTGCCCCCGGCTGGCAGTCTGCTGCTGAGTGCACAAGTTTCCAAAACTGGCATAGGTCCTTTGTTTCTATCGCCTCAAGTAGTTCTAACCAGCACCCTTCTTTAAATTCTCTTTTAACCCTCCCGGTTAGCATATTATACTCTCTTTTTACGGCTTCCAACACTTTCCTACTATCCTGGTCTCTGTCTCGGGAATTACGGCGTGCCATCCTCCTGATTTCTCTTTTTTTCTCCAGGCATTCTCTTGTAAACCATCCAGTTACTTTCCCCATCTTTCTATTACTCTGATTAGTTTTTATTATTTCCACCATTTCTAACTTTTAGCCCCTTACTGAGTATTTGGACTACCTCCTCGATTTTACTTGTGTACCACTCGAGAGTTTGTCCACTCGCAGTCTCAAGGTCTAGATTTTGTTGTAAATGTATTAATCTTGAGACATATTCTTCCCTTAGCCTGGTTGTACAACGTCTGGGGTACTCCATTTGTTGTTCCAAGACTAGCGAGCGGGGTGCTAATTGAACACCGGGGACCTCTAAGGTCAACATGTTGTGATCACTTCCTTTTCTATTTATAATCTTAAACCTAGAGCATCGATGGAAGTTCCAAGGAGTCAAATAGATGTAGTCAATCGGGCAAGTTTGAGCTCCCAGTTTAAAGGTTCATTTTGCGGGACAGTCTAACTCGCTTCTTCCGTTTAAGCAAAAGAGGTTTTTTGCACCCAAGTAGTTCGTCAACTGCTTATCCTTTGCTCCTATGATACATGATGGGAAAGTCGCTTGTGGTATTTCATAAGCCTCTAATATATCTTGGAAACAGCAATCTACATTCTTAGGATGCAGTTTATGATTAAAATCGCCGAGTAGTATAATTATGTCCTCACAATATGTCTCACACAGGAAGTCCATATCCTCTTTAAACAGAGCCATTTCCTCCCCATATAGTTCCGTGGTGGCCCATTGCATATACACATTTATAATCAAGACTGTGTTAATATTTATGCATCCTGATAGCAATATTCTACAGACCAATAGCCATTTACATTTCACGGGTAGTTCAATAACTTTTTTCATTATTTCTGTTGACACAAGGGTCATTGTTCCCCCTGCAGGATGCCCAAATCTACACTTCTTAGCTAATTGGTTTAGTTGGTAGAATCCATCGAAAGTTGGGGTCTCACCACATAGCCAGGTCTCCTGCATGGATGTATGACGTTACAACGCATACTTTTACAACGCATGCCATTACAACGTAAGTATTGGTAAGTATATAATATTTTTTTTTTAAATTAATTGTAATTAATATAATTTAATTTAATTTAATTTAATTAATTTAATTTTTTTTTACCCTGTACCCCTGTACCCCAAAAACCCAAATTAACCCAGAACCCTAAAAATACCCCTGTACCCCAAAAACCCAAAACTGTCCCTGAACCCTAAAAATACCCCTGTACCCCAAAAACTGAAAACTGTCCCTGAACCCTAAAAATACCCCTTTACCCCAAAAACTAAAAACTGACCCTGAACCCTAAAAATACCCCTTTACCCAAAAACTGAAAACTGACCCTGAACCCTAAAAATACCCCTTTACCCAAAAACTGAAAACTGACCCTAAACCCTAAAAATACCCCTTTACCCAAAAACTGAAAACTGACCCTGAACCCTAAAAATACCCCTTTACCCAAAAACTGAAAACTGACCCTGAACCCTAAAAATACCCCTTTACCCAAAAACTGAAAACTGACCCTAAACCCTAAAAATACCCCTTTACCCAAAAACTGAAAACGTAAAAAAAAACAAAAACATATAAAATATTAAATATAATTATATACTTACCAATACTTACGTTGTAATGGCATGCGTTGTAAAAGTACTTGCGTTGTAAAAACATGCGTTGTAATGGTATGCGTTGTAAAAGTTTTTGCGTTGTAAAAGTTTCGTTGTAATGGTAGTGCGTTATAAAAGTTGCGTTGTAAAGGTTGTTTCCCCTCCTGCATACATATAATCTCTGTGTTTTCCCCCAGCTCCCTTATGCTTTTTTGTTTCTCCTCATTTCCTAGCCCATTTACGTTCCAGGAGACTAATCTTATGCTATGTGGTTGATCTTTTACCTATTCGATGTCATCTAGCCCTCCTTCCTCCCCCTGTTCTTCCATGACATCCACTGAGGGGTCTACCTGTCCAGACTCAATGCTCCAATTTCCCCACCAATGGACCATATTTGAATTATTTGCTACTATTTGGATGTTTCCTAGCGGTGCTCCATCCTCTTTCCCGAGATCACGAAGCATGACCTGTCTCTTTCCTAACCCTGCGTGATTTTTTAAGAAGTTTCTTCCATGCCCGCCTTTCTCATCTAACTCTGTGAACACCTCATTCTCATCTAGTAGTCTAATTCCCACCTTCTGGAGTTCCTTCGCTGCTTTCTTGATCATATCTTTTGCCAAGTTGGAATATAGTGTGATTCTTGTGACCTCCTTCCCTTCTCTTACTTGTCTAAAGCCCACTACCATAAGGTCTTTAGTTCCTATTGCTTTCAGATTCTGGCATTTGGCAAATCCTTGCAGAATTTGTGACCTGTTTAGGGGCGGCCTTTTTTTCTAGCTTCTTCCCCCCTGTTCTTATTGGGATTTGTTCAAAATACAGCTCCATGTTCTCGTTCTTCTCATTCCTTGTCCTACTTACTAACGGAGGTTCCATTATCTTGGCCTGCTCTGCTTGTTTGCTTAGGCTGATAGGTCGTGCTTCCCTTATAACCCAGGACTGCAGATTTCCTCCCTGTTGTTTCCCCACCCCATTGTGCTGCACTGTGGGTTTAATTCTATCTACGTTTCTCTGGGTTTTCATGATCTTGGGTGGGGGTGCAGATTTTACTGGCATTTTGGAGTTTTTACCTTTGATATGCTCCTAGGGCGGTTGGGTTCCTTTCTTTCCTTTTCTTTCGTACTTTTTTCCTTTTCCACCCCCGGTTCCTCCTCGGTAGCTTGCCTCTCTTTCCTTGCTGCTTTTTTCAATATGCCTCTTGCTCTACTTATTTGACCATGTCTAGTCTGTTCTACTCTCCTTATTACCCTCATAGGCCACTTTGATATGTATACCTGATGGCTCTCTTTGGATTGTTTATCATTTAGGGACTGCCCTTTTTCACGAATATCCGGGTCTAGGTTTGGGGTTTTATCTACCATCTTTGCCATGTGATCTCTTTCAATTAGAGCTCCATTGCCCTCCCCCTGTGCCTGTAGTTGGCACTCACAGTCAGGCACTTGTCTTACCATATCTGGCATATGGGATCTTATCCCCTGCAGTTCCCCTTCAATTTTTGCTAAATACATTTTCTGTTTTTTTAATACGGCATTATTTGACAAAGTTACTTCAAGCAGTCCTTTCAAAGTTTTTTGTAATATCAGCATTAAGTCCAACATAGACGCAGTATGCAGGGAAGGGAGTTCGCTATTTAATTCTGGGTTTAAGTCTGGTGTCTTGTTCAAATCATCTTCCTGGTTCAAGCTGGTATCTCGAGTTTCCAGCGCGCTTTTTTTTCCATCTCTTTTCCGGCTTATCCTACTGCTTGTCCTACTGCTTAAGGGGGTTTCAATTGCTCTCTTCATCACTACCAAAGGCACACGAATCTGGCTATCCAGGGAGCCTCTCTCCAAGTCAAAGGAGAAGTGGTCGTGCGGTGATGACGACAGCCGAGGTTATGGCAGGCCATTCTGATCCAGTAATAGCTGAAGAGAGTGGTTGATCATGATTAGGGAGTCGGACCTGTGCACCTCCACTGGTAAAGAGGAGCATACAATGTCTCCCCTTTCTAGGCTCCCATTCAGAGATGTTGGTTTGGTTATGGCCTTTGCCTGCTCTTGGTGCCTTCCAGGGAGCCCATGCTTTCAGCGTCCGCCGCGTTCAAATGTGGCCTCAGGTTATGTTCTGTCTGCTTCTTCCCTTTTTTGAGACCATCCTCGTGCTTTTCCCGGGTGTTCCCCCTTGTTCTTTTCACTGGCGCCGCTTTCTCTGATTTCCCTCCCGGTTATTAGGTTATTAGGAGGAGTCAATGTTGTAGGGAGCTACCAGTTTGTGCTATTGCCCAGTCCTTGACCTAGGTATTTTATCTCCCCAGCTGAGCGATGGGCTCTCAGGGTTTCTTCAGTGGGGGTGTAGTTTCAGAGCAGCAATATAATATGGCGTAATGTCTATCACCTGCGTCTCAACTCGCGGGCATAAAGAACAGGCTATTATAAGAGAAAGAAATGCACTCCTCTACTCCTCACAGCTTCCCCACTTACCTCTGTGTGGCTGACCTTCCAGGTGCCTCGTGTCTCCGCTCCTCTGCCCGTTTAGTGCAGGGAGCACCCTGCTCCCAGTGTTTTGCTGTCCTCCTTTATTCCTGCTTTAATAGGCTCTCCTCCGTTTTTTAAACAGTCTAGCCGATTTCGGCTTTGCTTTTCAAAAACGCATTTTTTTTTGTGTGTTTTTACGTTGCAGCCACGTCTCAGGCTGAATATTCCTCCTAGCCGCTACACACTTGGCTCACGGCTTTCCCGACTTCGGTGCACTTTCACCGTGTCCGCGTCGCGTCCCCACACGGCATCTCTCCAGGACGCGGCCGTCTCTGGGGCAAACTCAGAGGTGAGCGGAAGCGGAAATGGGCGCGATGCAGGCGTGGCGGAGGCTACGGGCGGTCAGCAATCACACAGGTTCTTACACTTCCGGTAACATAGGCATTGGCATAAAAAACAGTCAGGCTTAATTTAGAGGCAATGTGTAACGTATGTATGCAGCACACAAACATTAATAAAGTGGAAAACACAACACAAGAAAAATCCCACACCAATTTAGGAAAATAGCGTACATTTCAATAAACTTTTTTGCCACAAAATGACAAAAATTCAATCAGTAGAAATGGAGGTATGAATTTTTAAAGATTGTAGTAAAAATAGCACCAAAAAAGAACAAAGCTCCAAATATGGATATCTGGCCGTGCTGGATAGGGTTAAAGTTACACTTTCTGGCAGACCATGATGAGGCGCAGGTTGGGTATAGTCACCAGATTATGCCTGCTGAGATGTACTTTCTTAAATCAATGCCAAGAGTCCCGTTCACTCTGGAGGGGGCCACGGGGAGCAGGGAGAGTGTTATGGGAGGCTGCTGGAGTAGTGCAAACAGTGGGCCAGGCAATGCGGACGGGCATTGCTGGAGCTTTGCTTGGCGGTCCCCATGAGTGGTCAATGCTGTAGCACAAAGAGGCAGCTGCCAGAACTTTACATTGAATTGTGGTGAAAGTGGCGAGGTTTCTATACAAACAGGCCCTTTTACAGTTGCAGAGAATCCAAAAACTTGAATACAGCTCTCTGATACACACCAAGGGTCCAGGACCTGAGGGGCACCACTTGGGGGTTAGGAACACACTTCAGCTGGGGCCAGGGGCAGGGGCAGGATGTTTGGGAGCCTTTTATGTTCCTGAGGCTCAGATCAGGAGGCCAGCAGATATGCCCTTGGAGTTACTCTGGTGTCCTGGGTTCAAGGTTGAAGTTCTGGTCCAGTTCTCTTCTCCCAGGCAAGGAGGCAGCAGAACAGCAGGCTGGTAGTCCAGCAGGGCCACAAGGCAGCAGAGTTTGTGATTTGAGCAGCACAGCAGTCCTTCTTCCTGGAAGAGTCAACAGGTTTAGCAGTGTACTGAAGAGTCGGTGTCTGAGTACCTATTTTTATGCCCTGGTTCTGGAAGGTGGAAGGAGCATCTAGACAGTGACTTTGAAGTGCATGGAAGTTCCTGACTCCCTTGCCCTGCCTCCAAGCTGGCTGCAGTGACAATGTGGATGTGATAGGTTATTTGTCTGAAAGTAGAGCAGCCCATACTCAGTTGCAAGTGGGCCTGTGTTCATCTCCGTTCCTTCACCCTGCCAGCACATGGCCCATCCAGGTACACCTAATCCCTCTGTTGTGTGACGGTCTGGAAGGAATTCACAAAGTCTGTCAGTTACACCCAGTCATGTGACCCACGTCAAGCTACAAGACAAAAGGGGCTAAGGGCATGAAAATGCCAACTTTCTAAAAGTTCACATTTGTAATCAAAACCCGATTTTAGCATTCAATATGGTTTTTTATTACAATTTATTAAATGTAATAAATAATCTCCAATTTTGTCCTGTGGGAGGGAAATGCCTTACACTAGTGAAAAAAGAATTCAATAGTTTTTCCCAACCAGGACATGTAAAACATAAAATGACATGTCTAGCCTTTTAATTACACAGCACTCTACCTTATTAGCTAACTAGGGCCTACCTTATGGGTGGTTTATATGTAATTAAAGGGAGTTTAAGGCTTGGGAAGGGCGTTATTAATTCCAAGTCGACTTGGCAGTTTAAAACTGCATGCAGGCTACTATGGCAGGCCTGGGACATGTTTAAAAGTGCTACATAAACAGGTGTCACTATAAGTACTGCAGATCCCCTAGTAGCATTTCCTTTACAGGCTTTTGGTATATGGCATGCCATTATATGAGGGACTTACAGGTAATTTAAATATGTCATAAGCCAATAAAAACATGTTTAGCGAATTGAGCACAAGTACTTTAATACTTGTTAGCAGTGGTAAAGTGCACAGAATCATAAGGTCAACAAAAATGAATTCAGGGAAAAAGTGGGAGTGTAAAGGCAAAACAGTTTGGAGATGACCCTGCAGAGAGGGCCAGGTCCAACAACGGTCTGTTCTTTTAATTATTAGAAATACCTTAAACTCCTTTGCAGCTTGTCTGTACTTTAATATGCTTGGTGGCCATTGTGTTTGTTCCTTTCCTCACTATGTTTTTTTAACGTATTTCTCCGTTTGCTGAACAATATCTATTTCACACAAAGTCTACAATATAATGTGTGGATCTATAAAAACAACTCAAGACATAAGCGGGGCCTATTGCTTTGCGAATGCTTAATATGTGTATTCAGTTCTCTGCCTATTGCATGTTTAGGTTTTAGGTCTTGCCCACCTGCTTTCCAAAAACACTTCATAATCAAAAACAAGTACCTATATAGAGGCTTTTGATTGTCACCTGTTAGTCTATTGAAAAGTCTTCACATGTTCCTTCTGTCCGCCACAGCATACAGCATGTGGTTATGAGGCAGCTCATTCATCCATTGTCTGTCTTGTACTATGAGTGATGTAATTTGCCCAATCTCATGCGCACAATGGCTTAGAAAGAAGAGGTGCATCACGACCTGGGCTGAAGCGTCTTTTTTTTATATCTTTTATATTTTTGACAGAATTTTTCTCCATTTTCGAGGCTTGAATTTTGAGATTGGCCAGTGCTTGTTCTTTTTGTATCAGAAAATGTACAGGAGCCTTGATCTACGCTTGCTGTTAATGAGTAAATATACTTTTTTTGGAATTAGCACTAAGTTCTCTCAAACAAGCATGTAGTTCAGAGTCTGTTGAAGTGAGCCCATCTCCCTTTTACTATTCCACCAGAGGCTCCAGCTCTTTCTGGCAAAGCAACATATTCTGCTATTTGCCAGTTGCTCTATCTTCCCCCTGCCTGCTCCGCTTAGTCTTCCCTCCCAGCCATCCGACCCAGTTACTCAGGTGAGGGATAGATAGGTTAAGGGTGTTTTTTGTGGGGTGCCAAGGGCCAGAAACCTTCCCCTTCACCTCTGTTATGCCGCTCCCTCAGCCCCTCATTTTCTACTATCTACTATACTCTTTTCACACTTAGCAGTCTGATGCAGGCCATAAAAGACAACAACATTAACAATCTTAGGCCCATCTCATTTCTCCGTTACATGGGCAAAACTCTGGAAAAATGGTCCTGCGTCAGCTTCAGTACTTTGTAGAATCTAAGGTCTATAGATCGGGAACCAAGTGGGCTTCTCTCCAACTCATAGAACTGAGCTTGTGGTTCCACGATCCCTCAATGATCTTAGCCAGCTCATTGATAAAGTAGACACTGGCATACTTGTCGTCTTAGACGTGTTGGCCATTTTTGACACCATTGACCACAACATCCCAATTAATATCCTGGAAGCATCAGAAGCAATGGTACAGTCCCGAAGTGGATTAAGTATTTCAATTAAGAGATATCGAATGTGGTAACTCTTATCCAGTGCTCTTGCAAATGAATACAATATAAATACAATGGGGTACAGCAAGGGTCAAACCTCTTGCCATTCCCGTTTCACATCCTACCCCTTGCCCAATTGCTCCATCAAGCTGGGGTTTGCTGTTACATATAAATATTTACTTTAACTTATTTAGTGCACAAGAGTCTCCCAATCAAAAGACAAGACTTTACACGAAAGCCCTCACCATCAGATGGATGACCAACAACTTTCTGAAGATAGGCCCGACTGACTTTGGTTTGAATATTAGGGTTTCTTTTGGTGAGCACCATGTCTCTGGAAAACCAATCCATAAATATGTATCGCATCCGTTTCACCCACCCTCCCAAACCAATTCACCCCTATAATAATCTCCCTTTGCATATGCCAATGTTACACTTATTCAAATGTCTCTTGAATCTCAAGATACATTATTACATCACCTGCAACTTGTTCAGAATACTACTCCATGAGGGCCTATGAAAATTGTCAGATCATGTATGATTCCAGTATTGCTATCTCTACACTGATTTCTCATTTGATCCTGGGTAGCCTTTAAGGCCATAACAATAGTCCATAAAGCCCTACACTTCAGATAACCTTCCTGTCTGGCCAATATATTTTCCTACTATTACCGTCACACTACCTCAGATCAGCAAAGCAATTCTTGCTTTCCACCATGAGGATCAGAAAATCACTTAGGGAGACCGTACATTTTCAATAACAGTGGACACACTATGGCACTCTTTAATTTGCACTTGAGGCAGAAACAAAACTACTCTGTTTTAAATGCCAGCTGAAAATGTGGATTTTTCAGGTCCACTGTTAAGTTTTAAGGTTTTGTCTCCTTAAGGCTCCATGAAGTATCGGCATATGATCGATCTACAAATAAATTATAACATGACATAACATGACCACTTACTCTCAGCTCTCAAATCTCACCCTCACAAATTGGCTGCACCGCCAGTCCATCTAGGGGATCATTGTTACAGATTTCCCTGGATTTCATCTTCCGTGCCTCTGAGTGGACCCCCCAGACCCTTTACTGATGTGCTTGTATATCCCCAGGGGTTACACCTTCAGTGCGTCTGGAAGAACCCCTAAGAACCCTCACAAAGAGGTCTATCTAATCCCTTGGACCAACGTTAATGCTTCTGGGGGGGAATCAATTAGCTCATTTGTCTAGATGGCTGTGGACATTGTTGCTGTTCACCTTTCAGAGATTTTGAATGTACATTTCCCAGGAAATTCTTGGGATGTCCCTGCAGTGCTTCTGGGTGGACCTCACAGACACACTGTTGTTTAAATTCACTCCAAGCCGCATCACTACTCCAACTGGAAAGGGCTATCACACCAACCTTGCTACTGCCCTGTGATCAATTTTGTAGAATAGAATAAAAGATTCATGAAGCACATGCTCATTGATATCTCTATGAGCATTGCACATATTCTAGCACCATTAGGCTAAACACACTATATCTAGAGTACATGTGAAGACTTCAAAGACCTAACCCAACTATACCTACATATGCCTTACTACAACCACACACCTCTACAACTAAGCATACAGGTACACATTGTAAACACTCTGGACTGTTAGAGTGCCACAATGTCACAATAGTGGCAGTTGTGTACTAAAACGAACAATAGATAACATAACATTAAATGGAACCAATAATGAGGAGGGGAATATAACATACATGGCTTCTAGAAATTAACCACGCTGAGAAAGGCTTCAAATTTTACTGCGCAAATAATTCCGAGATATGGTACTATAATGAAAATTAGCATGGACAGCACAAAGGACTGCAGGACCAAATAAAAATGTTGCTTGTAATGCAGGCCATTAGTAAGATTTTCATGAGCACCGTCTCCAAATAGAACATCATTTAAAAGTAATTAAAATAATTGCAGCTATGTTCACCAGCAAGCTTTTGTAGTCTCCAGGCAGTGTCACCAGGTGGATATTTTGGTGATGAAGTGAGCCACTACTCGTCTGTGATTGAGGTCGCAGGAAGACATGGCATTGGCTGTCTTTATAGTACTCTGAACCAGGCTTCCTTTGAACCCTCTGGTCCATAATGTTCTTTGGTGGAGAGCACAATCCAAGGTTTACAAGCCTATGGTCAGAGAGAGTATTCGCCTGACTCGCCTGAGGTGACTGACATAACCTCATTCTATAGGGGAGGAGGTACTTCTTCGCCCTCCTCTTTGATAAACTTAACAACAGATGTCAATGGAGCAGAATTGGGAGCAACTCTGCAATCCGTGTCCACTTAGGGTATTTGGTCCAATTTGGATAAGAGAGACCCTCAAATTAGAAAGAACCTCGTAGCAGTTTGGAGGGCAGTTCAGGGTTTGCTTGTCAGCTAAAAGAATTGGACACTTCTGAACAGACAATTAAGTGTTAAATGGCCGGGGGAACAAAGTCAATTAACTAATAGAAAGACTCCCTTTCCTTGGCACACATTCGCTGACTCATTACCTTCCATTCACTATGACTTCTAATGTAGTGGTAAATCCTTTATCGCCAATTAAAATGTATATACTATCACTGAACAACGACACCTGTATTACGTAAAAAAATTCACATTTATTACACATTTGTTCGTATATAAAATTGTAGCATAGTATATACAGTACTGAATTGTGCTGAATTAAAAAAAGGGACGTATTTTTACATATAAAAAAAATCCCTAATAAATGTCTTGCTATCAAAATATAACCACTACTTTTCATTTGAAGTCACTTTTTGGATAATTCTAAAGCACAATACTAGAAATTCACAAATAGTTAAAACCAATAATAAAAAGTCTCAAATATTCAATGTAAAATTTCATCCAAACTGTAACTCAAAGTCATTGATGCAGCGTTTTGGTGGTTTTATTTATTCTTTCCACCATGTTCAGGACAAACAACTATATACTTTTTCTGGTTTAATCCTCATATGGGTACCACATTTCTTTCTTTAACCACTCTTTTCATATTCCAATCTCCAATATTTTCTCATGGGGATGGATTAAATGATATTTAGTAGCTGATCTGTGGTTTCTGTACCCACCTCAGTTATTAAAGCTGTGCTGGAGATGTGTTCATTGTTTCTTCATTTAGAGTATAAATATGCAAGGAGCCATCGCTATTTTGCTCACTGTGTTAGGGGTGTCGCATTCAATATCCTTCCTTGTGATCTTGAAGTTACACAGAAATATCCTGTCTTGCTGTCCAGGTTTTTCAAATTCGGGGGTACAAAGTCTCCTCTCTAATTTTTCCTTGCTCCATCACTGCTGTAATGAGTAGAAACCCTCTGCTTTCTATCAGAGAATCTTATATATCCGGGGTGGAGGAAATGCAAGTGGATGATCGGAGGAGATTGTTGTTTTCGTACATTAATTCCTTGCTCAATACAAGGACATTCACAAGGCTGGTGCAACAGTGGGGCCTTCCTGACTATGTCTATGTACTGTTTCTTGTAGAGCGCTTATATCACACAAACGTCTCATAGCGCTTTGCCGAGACTCAGGCACAGACAAAGAAGATGATTTAAAATAGCCAAGTCTAACTAAGGGAGGCCATCACTGAATTCTTCGATATCAATAATCCCGACGACACTTCGGAATTTATCACCTGGGATGCTTTTAAATCGGTCTTTCGGGGGAAGTGTATCTCCCTTAACTCTGCCTTAAATTCACAACGTGCTAAGGAGAGAGAAACTCCAGAGTCGGAATTGGCTACTATGGAACGAGCCCATAAATTAAATCCCACGAGACAGACCCTACGCAATCTTACGGCACTAAGGGGTAAACTCTGAGCCATTTATAATAATAGGGCTAAACGCACTTTATTGCATTTGGGCCACTTGTCTTATTCCCAGGGCAACAAGGTTGGTAAACACCTCGCTCTGCAACTCAAGGATAAACGGTGCGGGAATACATTGGGGGGATCCAGGGTCCACAGGGTGATCTTACTCATAAAGATGAAATTAAAAGAGGAACTCTTTGGGTCATTTTATAAAGCTTCATACTCTGGCGATCTTTTAGACTCTGAGGCCCAACAAGCATATTTACAATCTCTTCAACTTCTGCAGGTCTCCCCGGAATGGAACGAGCTTCTTACGGCTCCCATCACGTGCGACGATGTTACTCTGGTAATTAAGGCACTCCAGCTACATAAAGCTCCTGGCCCGGATGGGTTTACAGCCCTGTTTTATAAGACCTTTGCACCAGATATCATCCCTCATCATACGCGACTCTTCAACAAAATGGCGGTGGAGGGTTTCACTTCTAGTTCATTATCGGAAGCAGTCATTACTGTTATTCCCAAACAGGGGAAAGACCCTGAGGCCTGCTCCTCTTAGAGGCCGATCGCACTCCTCAACCTCGATGCGAAACAATACTCCTCCAGTCTAGCCAGGTGGCTAAATGACCTCATGCCCGATCTCGTACATCCAGATCAATCCGGTTTCATCAAGGGGCGCCAAACTCACGACAACACACGTTGAACTGTCCATCTTGTCGAGAAGGCCCACAAGTTCTGGATCCCAGCAGTCCTGGTGGGGCTAGACGCAGAAAAGGCCTTCGACAGGGTGGACTGGAAGTTCTTGTTGCATACCTTGTCGGCATTTGGCTTCGCCTTCAGGTTCCTCACTATGATTCGGGCCAACTACCTTCTTCCTCGATCTCAGGTCCTGGTTAATGGAACCCAATCAACCTCATTCTTCCATTCCAGGGGCACCAGGCAGGGTTGCCCCCTCTCCTCCCTACTTTTTGTCCTTAGTATTGAACCCCTAGCTGTGGCGATCGGAGTAAACCCTGCCATCCGGGGGATTCCCTTCACGGGGGAACAACATAAAATCTCCCTATTTGCTGAAGATGTTTTGTTATCCCTTTCGGACCCGGCGACATCGCTCCCCCCTTTACAAACAGAACTGGCTAAATTCAAAGAGGTAGCAGGCTTCAAAGTAAATTTAGGTAAGTCTTTTATCCTTAATCTCACGCTTTCTTCTGCGGAGAGGCAGGCCCTTCGACCGCTCACGGTCCTTCAGTGGACCACTTCTTCCATTCAATACCTGGGCGTTCAGATTATGCCCAGAGTGGTAGGTCTCTATGCTGCTAATTTTCCTCCTATTCTGGGTCGTATCCAACTGAGTCCAGAAATGGAAGCCCCTCTTCTTGTCGTGGTTGGGTCATGTCCATGCTATAAAAATGACCCCCCTGCCTAAACTTCTGTACCTATTTCAGGCCTTACCTATCGAAGTGAAGAGAGACTTCTTCCAATGTGTTAAGGCCATGAAACTCATATGGCAGGGGAGACGGGCACGCTTTTCTTTTACGATACTTCGCCATCCCAGAGAGGAGGGGGTAGTCGGACTCCCCGATGTCCACTTGTACTATAAGGCTGCCCAATTGCGAATGCTTACTGAATGGACAAAATATGAGTCCGATAAACATTGGCTGCATATGGATCGTAGTGTAACCGGTCGCACCATCTGGGACTTAGTGTGGCGCCCCAAGTGTGATAGGCCTAAGAACACCTATATTAGCACCCCTACCCGCACAACACTCAAGGTTTGGGACTCTCTGTCAGGCGATGAGAGATGGACCTCTATTCCCTCCCCCTTTACACCCATGCACTCCAATCCTGCATTCCCTCCGGGACTACAGTCAGGGCCATTTGATGCCTGGTGGGAGGGGGATGCCTGTCCCTCACACAACTTTTTCATGACTACGACCTCCTTACTTTTGATGCCTGTAAAAGGGAGTATAATCTACAGGACTCAGAGAGATACCATCACACTCAGATCTTACATTGGGCCCTCACGCCACAAATCCGGGAGGCGGCTACACGCCCTCTCACAAATTTTGAAACCTTTCTAACCAAGGCAGATTCCATGAAGGGCACGATCTCCTTTATATATAAATTTCTCCTTACCACCACACTCGCTCCTCGTCCCCGTTACATTTCAATGTGGGAGGGTCTGCTCCAGCGGGTTATTGCGGATGAGGAATGGTCCCAGCTATGGTCTGACATTATGAAGTTTAACCACTCTGTTGAACTCAGGGAAGCGCATCTCAAGACTATGATGGACTGGTACCTTTACCGTTTCAAACTACGTCCCATCTTTCCTGAGTCCTCTGATAGGTGCTGGAGGGGATGTGGTCTTATGAGTGATTTTCAGCATATTTGGTGGGACTGCCCACACATAAGGCCCTTCTGGGAAGAAATTCTTGCACAAATCAAAGACATGCTTGGTTATCCTATCCCCACTAGTATGGCCGAGGTCCTGTTGGGGCTTCAGGATATTCCTTAGAACACCAGACACGGGCGGACAAAAAGATCATGTGGCTATGTATAGGGGCTGCGAAGATTATGCTGGCAGCGGCATGGAAACGGAAGGAGGCAATATCCCTCTGTGGCACTCCAGATTATGGAGGCTCCTTAGTCTGAAGCGAATGTCAGAAATTTTTAGGGACGATTCAAAAAATTTGAATTCACGTTGGGTCCGCTGGTCACTTTCCTCTCCCGAGGTCTCCCGTCAGCCGTCTGCCCTTCCTCCATTAGGGCACTCAATTTTTTCCTGCTGTGAACTGCAATCTGTCAGGGAGTCTATAACGTATACTCCCCTTTTTTTTTTTGCCGCCACCAGGTACTAGGAGGGGGCGGGTAGGTTATTAACTGTTGGATTTAGTGCTCCGTGGTTGGGAGCCATTCCACTCCGCTTTGGTACCATCTGTATAATTCCATCGATGTAGCAGGTTCTCAGACACAGATACCACAATGTTTGATGGGACTTCTTTACACTTATGTTCCACTCTATGCAGGGATTCCTGTGCCTATAATTTAAGAAGCTGTTACATTTAATTGTGCATTCCGATTTGGTTAAGCCGGGATATGCCTCCAGAGGTTTGCTTGTCGCATCACATCATCAATTTCTGTACTCAATGTCCGACTGTAGTTGCGTGCAACACGCGATGGTACCGTATTCTGTTGTACTCTGCTGAAATCTCTAATAAAAATAAGTTTTAAAAAAAAAAGAGATTTACAAAACTTTCAGTGCTCGATCTCAATTCGTAGATGTATGGGCAGAGAGTTCCAAAGGGTAGGGGCCAATTTCGAAAAGGATTTACTGCTGTGTTTAACTGTTCGAATCGGAGCTTATGAAGGAGATCGCTATTTATGGAAGCCAACAAGGTATTCCCACTGACTCCTGAGGCGGAAGCCGGGAGAAAACGCTTGTTTTAAAAATATTTGTATTTACTGCATAAATTGTTTTTACCTGTTGCGCACTGCTCCCTGGGCACTCCCCCCCCCCCCCCCCCCCCCGAGACCTGCTGGATATCCCCGCGCAGCTCGTGATAACGCTGCCGCGGGTTGGAACACAAACTGCTGCCATTAGCCTCGCAAGCCCACAGGCAACGCCCACTGCCGGGAGGCCACGCCCCTTTTTCCATGACTACATAAGACGCGCTGATTGAATAGCGCGCGTTAAAGAAACTGACTCCTGAGGCGGAAGCCGGGAGAAAACGCTTGTTTTAAAAATATTTGTATTTACTGCATAAATTGTTTTTACCTGTTGCGCACTGCTCCCTGGGCACTCCCCCCCCTGAGACCTGCTGGATATCCCCGCGCAGCTCGTGATAACGCTGCCGCGGGTTGGAACACAAACTGCCGCCATTAGCCTCGCAAGCCCACAGGCCAAGCACACTGCCCCTAACAACCTCTCCTTCACTCACGAGAACAAATAGGCAATACAGCATTGACACCCTCTATCAGTTAAGGCACACCGATAAAACCAAGTGCGGACAAATATTCCATCCCTTGGAAATCCCCCATCAGTGCCCTCACTGCAAGACAAAGCTCTTCAGCCCTCTGCAGAAGGATGAGCTGCAGGAATACCACATGCTGCTGCTAAACTGCAGATCCCTCCCCAAACACAGTCTGGAGATTTCAATGCTGCTGGATGAGCTCATGCCAGACATAGTCTTCTTGACCGAAACATGGCTCACCCAGGATTCTGAACCCGACCTAGTCCAAGCACTCACACAGGCTACCAAATTGCCCGCCTGGACCGCGCCCAGGGAAAAGGCGGTGGGCTAGCCATCATCTATAAAGACGCTTACACTTGCCGGCGTACTTCAGAGCCCATCGCAGACTGTGAAAGTTTGCACTTTGCCATTAAATTCTCCCCCAACAAAAGTTTCACGGGCATCCTCATCTACCGCCCCCCCGGAGCGCTTAAACAGTTCCCCGCCGCACTACCTTATACCGTGGCCGAACTAACCACCTCATCGGCGAATTTCACAGTATTAGGTGACCTTAACATACACTTCGACAACACACAGGATAATGTCGCCAACGAACTAATAGCTAGTCTAGCGGCAATCGAACTAGAACAACTCGTTCCCTCCCACACCCATATAAAAGGCCACTTACTAGATCCCGTGTTCAGCAACTGCCCCGAACTAGCAGTTGGTACCCTTACTCGACTCCCATGGACTGATCACTTCCTCATCCCACTCACCTGGACCACATGCAAGTGCGCTCCATCCCCTCACTTCCCCCTTAGATCGAGGAACTGGTCCAAACTCTGTCTGAAAAAATGGACTAGCGATCTCAACACAACCAAACCTGTACTCAACGGTGACCCCTCAAAAGGCAACATCGAGTACAACAGCTGGATCACGAGCTCGCTAGACTCCATACTACCCCTTGGCACCACCAGATCAAAAAGACACCATAGAACAGCACCCTGGTCCTCGGAAGAGCTCCGAGGAAAAAAACGTACCTGTAAGAGGCTAGAAAGGAAGTGGCGTCTAAACTACATGGCCACGGATAAAATTACATACAGAGAGGCCATTAGAGCCTATAAGTCAGCAATAAAACTGACTCAATCAGCCTACTATGAGGGTAAAATAATGGCAGCCAAGTGCAAGCCCAAAGAAATGTACCAAACGGTAAAAAGTCTCACTACGCTTCACCCCCCCTCAACCGTTAACCCCGTGGAACCCCCACGTTGTGACGATCTAGCTGAGTTCTTTATTCTCAAGATAAATAACATCTACACATCCTTTCCGAACACTGGAGCAGAACCTTCCTCCAAAAGCTCTTCCTCCGCAATAGAAACAGAGGTATTTCTCCATAACACCCTAGCCTACCTCCCACAACTAGATTCCGTAACACTAGACTCGCTAATGCACCAAATAAAATCCGGCTCACCCTGTGATCCTGCGCCACCAAACACACTGATCTCGGTTGGACAGGTAATTCTCCCCATATTACTGGAACTGCTGAACTCTTCGATAACAACTAGCACAGTCCCACTAACATGGAAACATGCCAGGGTACGTGCACTCCTAAAAAAAACTAATCTCGACCCTCGCAACCTCAATAACTATCGACCCATCTCACTACTCCCTTGGGCAAGCAAACTCCTCGAAAAGCATATTAATACTTGTCTAACTAAGTTTTTCAAGAACAACCATCTGCTGGACACCACCCAGACTGGCTTCCGGCCTAAGCATGGTACGGAGATGGCCCTGGTAGTGGTTACAGAGGAGGCAAGGCGGATCTTAGATCAGGGAGGAGCAGTGGCGGTGATCCTCCTTGATCTGAGCGCCGCATTTGACACGGTGAACCATCAAATCCTCCTCCACCGTCTACTAAGTCTGGGAATGTCAGGAGAAGCCCTAGCTTGGCTTAAATCCTTTTTAAAAGACCGTACCTTCAGTGTCTTTGAAGGAGCCTCAGTCTCCTCAAGCAAGCCTCTGGGGTGTGGGGTGCCACAAGGCTCCTCACTTAGCCCCACGCTTTTCAATGCATACATGAGACCACTGGCAGAGATTGTTCGTCCGCATGTCATCACGATCGTTACCTATGCGGACGAAACTCAGCTAGTGGTCTCCCTTGCACATAAGGATAGCCAGCAATCACAGACCAACCAGATTCCCTGTCTGGAGCAGGTAAAGAGCTGGATGACAAGCTCATGCCTAAAGCTTAACGGGGACAAGACCGAGCTGATGCTCCTCGGCCCTCTGGCCCCCTCCACCTTAGAGCTTCTGTGGCCCCCTAGCCTAGGCGATCCTCCTGCACCCAAAGACAACATAAAGAGACTTGGAGTATGGCTAGACAAATCCCTGACATTTAACACGCAAGTCACCAAAGTGTCAGCAACCTGCTTCGGTCTGGTTAGGCAGCTGAAAAAAATCCTACCACTCCTCCCTTTCGAGGCAAAACAGGTAGTTATCCAGGGCCTAATCCAGTCTCGTATAGACTATAGCAACGCCCTGTATTTGGGGTCCCCAGAATACTGCCTAAACAAACTTCAGCGGATCCAGAACTGCGCTGCACGCACCGTCCTCGGAATTCCCCTTAGAAACTCTATAGGGCCTGGTCTGAAATCTTTGCACTGGCTCCCTGTTAGGGAGAGGATCAAATTCAAGGCTATGTGCATCACCCACCAAGCCTTCTGGAAATCGGGGCCGGCGATCAATCACCCTTTGATCACCCCCTACCATCCCAAAAAAGAACTCCGCTCATCGAAAGCCTTTCTAACTGTTGTCCCACAGATACGAAGAGCCAGATCAGGAGGTCGCTGCTTTTCCTATAACGCATCCAAGTTATGGAACTCTCTCCCCCTCCATCTAAGATCCAACCCCAACCTGCTCACCTTTCGCAAACAATTGAAAACTTTCCTCTTCAACCAAAAAAATATCTAAATAAATCACCCCACCGGCGATCCACCCCAGCAGAAGTTTCCTCTACCTACCAGCGCCTGGACGCCTCAGGGCAACTGTTCGCGCTTTATAAAACTCCCTTTCATTTCATTTCATTTCATTTCATCTAGGCGGCTGACAATCAGACCCTGGACCAGTGGCAGCTGGAAAGGCAGTGGGAGCCATTTAAAAATGTTGCAAAGGGCATGCATTATCCCGTAGCAGGTACGTATTGTATGGTTGACATGGTCACGCATAGAGAGTTGGTTGTCAATCATTGCTCCAAGATTACAGACTGTTTCTTTTGGGATGGGACAGGTTCCTAAAATAGAAGGCTACCAGTCGTTAGTCCATAACGTCTGTGCATCACCAAAAAGAACAATTTCCGTTTTGTTTGCGTTCAATTGGAGGGTGTTGAATGACATCCGGTTGTTTATGTCCAGCATACATTGTCCAAATCTGTGTTTGGTGCTTGCAACATCAGAGCCAAGGGTGATTAATAGCTGTGTATCATCGGCATACGACAATGTGTGGAAGCCGTAGTCCTTGATGATTTTAGCTAAGGGGGAATACATATAATTTAAAGAGTGTAGGGCTCAGGATAGATCCCTGGGGGACGCATTTATTTATGGTTTGGCTCTTAGAGGTGAAGGCACCGATTTGGAATCAAGAGGTGCGGTCGCTCAGGTAGCTCCTAAACCAGGCTAATGCGGGCCCTCGTTACCAGCCTTTCCCAGGCGATCCAAAGGGATAGAATGGGAGATGGTGTCGAAGGCGGCCGACAGATCCAACAGGACCAGGATGGCCGACCTCAAATTGTCCAAGGAGAGTCTAATGCTATCCACCACTGCAAGTAGAGCTGTTTCAGTGCTATGAAACGCTCAAAACTCTGACTGAGAGGGATCTAGCTCTAAATTTTTCTCTAGATGTTTAACTAGTTGCCCATTTATAAGGGTCTCTTGGATTTTACCAAACAGAGGGAGAAGAGATATAGGTCGGTAGTTGTTTGGTTGTTCAGGGTCAGATTTAGGTTTCTTTAAGATGGGTCTGACTATGGCCTCCTTCCATCTTACGGGAACCTGCGAGTGTAGTAATGAGAGGTTGAAAAGCCTTGTTAGATGTGGGGTGATGACTGAGCTGATTTTTAAAAATACCTGAGAAGATACTGCATCAGAATGGGAACCTGATTTTACCTTTTTAATTGCCATGGAAACTTTTTCCAGAGAAAGTTCTGAATTTTATTTAGGGTAGAGGCTCCCAATGCTCTCTGAAAACGTGGTTGAGCACAGTGGTGGGGAAATTGACTATAGATTTTGTCGATTTTCTATACGAAAAAGGTGGATAGGGAATCGACCCACTCCTGAGAGGCGATCAGTGGGGGCTGCATAGAAGCAGATTGAGTAAATTCATTTGGAATCTTAAAGAATTCTTTCTGGGAGTTAGAGGCTTTGTTTATTCTTTCCCATAGATATTCTTTTTTTGGTGTTATAATATGGGCTAAGTATCGTCTGTGCAAGAGCTTGTAGTCATTACGATGTGTAAGGCTTTTTGAATGTCTCCATTTGTGTTCAGCCTTTCTGGCTGCTATTTTGTCAGACTAGAACTTTTTGTGTTCAAAGAGAACACCCATATTCCTACTTTCTGCTCCAAGGGCAGGGATGTGGGGGTGGATGCTATATCCAAATTCTGCTTGAAGGGACTATCCTACCCTTAACCTCCTTTACATCTGCTCTTTAGTGTTCTTTTGCAGAACAAACAGGATGAGGACTCAGTGATTCAGACTGCAACATTTTTACTGGGCAGGGGATGGTTTCCATTGCTCTAACATCCAAATATTGCACAAGGGTGCCATCATCATCATCTGGCTCCTCCTCCCCTCAGATGGCCTCTTCTGTCCATCCATCATTTTGTCGGATTACGGACGATGGTATAAAAGCTGAAAGGACTGGCTAGTGAGGTTGAGTATTCATGGAGGCATGGCAGTCACCCGTTTACGTCACATCCTACCTCACACACTGAAGGTCTTTCTGTAAATGCTACAAGGCTCATTCTTTATCACTTTTGTTGTGTGACACATTGAGAATCCTAGATTTTATGAAAGATGGGCGTGAGCTTGTTTTGGAAGTTTAGCTGCTGTTAGCAAATTTGGGGAATCCTGGGGCTGCTCGAAAAGAGCAAATGGCTTTGCCTTGCAGTTTCTCAATGGGTTTCAGCTATGTATACTCAGATGCGACCCAGTTCTATACTAATGAGTTGTGCACATTGAGGCCCTTAGGACTCCTCCTTTCAATCAGTCAGGTTGAAATATTTCACCTTATAGTTGAGGCTCTTAGTAGCGTATACCCTCATCAGGTGCTTGGGTCAATCAGGAGTCCTCCCATGCAGCGGTTTGGCCCTTCGCCCCTCTCTGTTCTTTAAATCTTAAATTTGTTCAAATTTCTATTTGGTTCGTTAGTCGTTGATCTTCTCTTTTCCTCTCAGTGTTGGACTAAAATACAATGGAAGTGAGACAGGCAGTTTGAGTTTACCCTTCCATTACAAAATCACTTTGTAAAACAGATTCTTTATTTGTTGCTTTTGGCTTGGCCACTGTGGCATTAAGCCTTCTATTCCATCAATTAGTGGATGGATTAGGGTAGCCATTTCCCTCGCCCATTTCCTCGCAAGTACGCCTCCTCTTGCAGTTCCAGTCCAGGACAGGTACACAAGAGGGACTGCAGCCTGGTGGGCTGAATATACGAGAGGCCCACTGTTTGGAATATTCAGAGCAACTCTCTGGGCTTCATGGCTCAACTTTGTATGTCATTATAGGCTCCACATCAATTCTGTTTGTTCATGGTTTTCTGGTCTCAATGCTGTGGCAGGTCACTGCTCCTGTGACTGCCCCTCCACCACTTCTTAGATGGTTTCTTTTCTCCCTTGATAAGGGCTTAAATGGCGGTTATGTCTGTAGTTCACATAGCTGTATTAAACTATCTTCAGTAAAAATTGCACTATGTCGGGTTCTGTTATTTGTCTTAGCACTCCCTCAGCTTGCAGTATCCTCATTCTTGATGAGTAGATAGTGCTCGAAATAATTATCAGTAATCTTAATTATTCTAAAACGACTTGTTCCTCATCACAGTCCTGCTAATTGGGAGCAGGCACCCACTGTTCTAGGAGTCGACATCGTGCAGAAGATTACCAGTAAATATACTGGGCATTCCTTTAATTCAGATCTTTGCACAAACAGGAGTTTGTCCGTTGATTGGAGTTTTATGGCCATTTGTGATTGGAGAATGAGCAACATGAACTGAGCTACTCCCATCTTGTAGGGGGTAGGGCCAGTCTTGATCCTGGGGTGGTCGAATCGATGCCAGATATTTAGACTACCCACGTGCAATCATTTTCATAGTGGGGGGGGGAGGGGGGTTAGAAAATATGGCTGCATCCTTCACTCAAGGACCAATGCTGGTAATCACAATAGTATTATTTTGGTACAGTAACATATGTGAGAGCGCAGTTTTATCCTTATGAACCACAAAATATCCTTTACCATGCTTCCAAAACACAATATATTTTGTGGAAAGTTAAGCTAGTGTTTTTTTTAACCCTGGTTTTAACTAGAACGCTCAAGTTTTCAAATTCTATGCGTGAGCAACACATCCAGGCCAACTTGTATTTCCATTACATTCTGGGAATTGGAGTCTAGAATTTATAACTGAACAAAACGGGACTGGGAGTGAGTACCAGAATGCAATTAATTTAAAAAAAGATATTGACTAAATAAGCTAGTAATACATTTAATCAGAAGTGTTAAATAGCTTCTCTTTTTCAGTTTAAGCAAAGGGGCCTGCACGTGGGCACCCAATTCACATGAACAGGAAGTGCAATCATGGCTGGCTGGAAGGAATAAGATCTACCTTTGAACTGGACGGTGGCTCGACAGCTTATTGGAACAAAAGGGCGCGACGACATTAACTGTGATGAGAAACTCACCGTAGAAGCGAGGCTGGCTTGGAAAATGGCACCAACCTGCTGAAGTCAGCACAGCATTGCCGAGGGCGGTTTTCGAAGGCGTTCTCTCTGCGCAATCAGTGCTGCAAGGGTCACATTATTTTCGGATAAAAGGTACATTTCTCAGCTTGCAAGCCGTCATCTGGCACTGAGGTCTGATCAAGGCATCGCACAGCTTTCTTCCCTGGGGATATACCGCTATATGTATGAAGGGACCGATTAGCGATTCAGAAATTGCGAAAATTACCGAATCGCTAAATCTGTATCGCTAATCGGGATGTATCAACGCATTAGCAAATATTTAGCGATTCGGCCACAATCGCTAAATATTTGCACAATATGAATCAGCGATTCCCTAAACGGCCAAACTCGCAAAATAGCGCGACCCCGCCCCTAAATACGCAAAAATAGCGCGCCGCGTCGCTAAATTGTGCGACCGCGTCGCTAAATTGCGCGACCGCGTCGCTAAATAGCGCGACCGCGCCCCTAAATACGCTAATTAGCGCGACCGCGCCGTGAAATAGCGCGACCGCACCCCTAAATACGCTAATTAGCGCGACCGCGCCGTGAAATAGCGCGACCGCACCCCTAAATACGCTAATTAGCGCGACCGCGCCCAGCAAAGCGCTAAATTGAGAGGTACCCCCGTGAAAAATCGCTAATTAGCACAAACTGGAAACATCCAATTGCAATCCTGATGCTATATGATGACATCACAACCAGGAAGAGAGTGATTTCCCATGGGGCATCTGGAGTGAGACAGAGAGAGTGAGAGTGTTGTGTGCAACTCTTGAGCCATGTCAGAAAGTGGAAGCCAGGATGTCCCAGCAAGCCAGCAGGAGCAGCAAGCAGGGGAAGCAGCCAGGAAGAGGAAGCTCAAGTTTTCAGAGCCTGAACTAGAGACCCTAATCACTGAAATGGTGCAACACCATGACTCATTATTTGGGGCCACTTCCCACAAGGTGCCAGAAGCCAGCAAGAGAAGGATTTGGGAGGGCATCCAAGCCAAAGTGAATGCCCTAGGAGTCACCCACAGGACAGTTGATGTGCTGCGCAAGCGCTGGTACGACCTGCGCCAGCGCTCCAAGGAGAGGTTGGCTGCCAGGCTGGAGCAGTCCCAGCTCACCGGTGGGGGAACCTCCAACGTCCAAGACTCTACACCACTGGAGGAGCTGGTAGAGGGCACACTGCCTCATCAGAGTGTTGCGGGCGTGTCCGTGCTCGACAGCTCAGCACAACCATCAGCAAGACCAGGTAAGAAGCATGCCTCCCCACCCTAAACCACCCCCAGAACCCCCTGAGGCGACCTAGGGATTAGGGCAACCACATGTCAGGCTAGACCAAGTACACAGCAATGCATTATGGGAGATGTAGTCACAACAGTCAGCAATGTAGAAAGTAGCATGAGATTGCCAAATTGTACACATGTGCAGGTCAGGAGAGGTGAATGACACAAGTAAAGTCAGGGAACACTGTGAAAATTTATTAGTACATCACCTGTGATGATCAAATAAGTAATGTGTGCTGTTCTATCCACAGCACCTGCAAGTGGGAAAGCTACAGCCAGTGCAACAGAGACAGGAGCCAGAGGCTCAGGAGAAGGCAGGCATGGCCATGATCCAGATGGGGAGGACAGTCCTATTATCCAAACACAGGGACACAGTAGGAGGAACGTGAGGCCATTCAGAATAATGGATGATGAGGAAGAGGAAAATGACAATGTCCAGTCTGAAGCACCAGTACCCCAGCAGCAGGAGTCCAGAACAGAGTCCAGAGGCAGGCGTAGACCCCGCACGGCCATCAGCACCAATGTGCAAGAAGAAGAATCAGTGTTCGCCGGTCTTGAAATGCACATGCTCCAGGTTCACCGCCTGCAAGCGAAACACATGAAGGCCATTCAGAGAGAGATCAGGGCAGGGAACAGAGGACTACGCGAGGAAATCAGGGGGGCTGTGCAGGAGCTGACTGCAGAGATGAGAGCTGAACGCGCAGCCAGGCGCAAAGAAATTGCCCGCATGGACCACTACACGCGTGCTGTTAATCGCCTCGCCTCCTCAAACAATATGCTGGCAAGGCGTGCCATAGAGACCCAGCGAGAGTTCTCGCATGGTATCCAGGACATAGCCACTGTGGTAGTGCAGTCAACTGCCACCCTGGATGAGCTGCGTGCGCTGCGTACTGCTGGACCCGGGGTGCTCACCCCCAGTGAGGAGGACTCACAGTCGGTGCGGAGCACTAATACACCACCACCCACTGTTGAGAGGCGCCGTAGTGGCCGGAGCAGCAGGCCTGCCCCACAACAATAGGGACTGCATCAAAATGACTACTCCGCACAGGGGGTATATGGGGCCAGCAACTGGGTAGCACTTGCTATACCAATGACTGTTTAGTTGCACTGTGATTTGAACATGTGCTTTTGTTAAGGAGAGTTCATCCTGCATTTTTTTGGAAGTCACATTGTTGGTTTTGGAAATTAAACACGTTTGCAGAGCAATAAGTTGTCATTGTATCATTTTTACTCACCTAGAAGTAGTTCCGCATGATCTCATCACGCCTCTGGCGCCCAGCTGCAGCAGCAGCTACGCCAGCTTCCATGTGTATGGGTCCGGGTCCCTCCACGTCCGAGGTATCTGAGTCACTCGACTCCATAGGTGTCCCTTTCCTGGTCGCAATGTTGTGGAGCATGGCACAAGCTACAACAATTTTGCAGCATGTCTCAGGGCTGTATTGAAGGGCACCTCCACTTTTGTGGATGCATCTGAATCTGCTCTTCAGAATCCCGAAAGTTCGCTCGATGGTGTTTCTTGTGGTAATGTGTGCCCGGTTGTAGCGGTGCTCCCCAGCAGTGGCAGGATTCAAGTAGGGTGTCAGGATGAAGTCCCTGACTGCATAGGCACTGTCCCCTGTGGGTGGAAGAGTTGAAAGGTCAGTCAATGTGATGCACATGCAGGTCATGAGTAATATGGGCTGACAATGTGTGCTGTTACCTAGTAGGTATCCCTCTCCAAATTCCCCTCTTGAGAGTCTACGGTATAGGCCACAGTGACGGAATATAAATGCATCATGTGTGCTACCAGGGTACTTTGCCACTATATCGGTGATAATGTTTTTGGCATCACACACCATCTGTATGTTCAGGGAATGGTAGCATTTCCTGTTCCGGAATACATACTCTATGTTTGTGGGGGGTGAAATGGCAATATGTGTTCCGTCTATACATCCTATGACGTGGGGGAAATGGGCTATATTATAAAAATCCTGCTTAGTCTGTGCTAGTTCCTGTGGGGTGCTGGGGAAGTGGATGTGATGTTGCATCCTATGTGTCATGGCGTCGAGGAATGCATGGAAAAAGCGCGACAGGGCACTTTGAGACACCCCTCCTGCAGTGGCTATGACCCCCTGGAAACTACCTGAGGACAGCAGGTGTAGTGAACACAGGACCTGGATGTGTGTGGGTATGGCTTGGGTCCTGCGGGTGGGGTGTTCTAGGTAGGGCCTGAGTTCATCAATCAATTCAATTATGCTCTCTTCCTCCAGTCTGTAATGGGTGTGGATATCCTCATCAGTGCGTTGGAAGATGGTAATGCGCAACCGGAATATCCTCTCCTGCCGTCTCCTCCTCTGCGCCAGAGCTCTCACTCTTCGCCTCCTCACTATCATGTACAACCCGGACATTGTGGTAGGGAGTGTGTTGCATTCTGGGTTTCAATTTATAGTTTGCACCTGGTTACCACCTGCTCCCACTTGATGGTAATTGCGAGGCGCTATTTAGCGATTTTGCTTGATTCGCTAATGCAAATTGGTTGATACATTCCATAGCGATTTCAGAATTGCGATTTCCGCTTTAGCGAATCTCGCTAACGGATTTCTACGCTAAATAAGGATTCGCTTTTGTATTCGCTATGTTGCACTTTCGCAACGTTTGGAAATCGTTATTTACCGAATCCTTATTTCGCAAGCGTATTTTGCTTCATACATAGCGAATAGCGAATTTTTAGTCGCTAACGCTATTTATTGCGAATCGCAGCGTTTGCGATCGATTTTTGGCTTCATACATATAGCGGTTAGAGAGCAGTTGCGGTATAAGACAGGCAAAGGCCTCGTTACACATTACACGCCGCTCTATCGAAAACAGGCAAAGGCCTCATTACCCATCACACGCATTTCTGTATTGTCGGAGCAGGAAATGGCGCGCTGCATTGCACCTGTGGCTGTATTGTGTGCTGGCACCCAAAACCGCTAACTGGTCTAAGATTGTCAGTTTCCAAGGTGATTTTTCAGTATTTGGAACGCTTCTGCTTAAATTTACTTAAATGAGTAGTATCTTTCTTTTAAATTTAATTGCTTTATTGTAAATAATATAACACCAATTCATATTGCAAAAATAAGCGGTTTACAACAAGAATCTGAGAAACGAAAAATAACATTTTAGACAGAGAATAAATTATACAAGTATTGAAATAACTGTCAAATTGTATGCCAAATCGTAAAACATAAATGAGAGAATCATTTTATGAAAAAGCTTAAGGTGAGTCAGACATTCTATAAAACTCTTTTTCAGAGTCCTGTGGTATTTGTGAGCCTGTATTACCTATCAGCCCTGTTTCTCAAATCCAAGCCTGACTGGCAGCTCCATAACCCTCGCACTGTGCCCACTCCAGTATATCATGAATTCTTCTATCACTCTTATTTCTCATAATAAACAGCCAACGTGTGTTATATTCCATATAGGTACTATAATATAGGCCTCGGTAAATTTTTTACCCTGCACCTATAGTCTCTCTCTACATTACACGTGTCACGGTTTACAGGGACTACCTTTAACCTAGAAATTACACTGTATTCAGAACGCGGGTTTTCCCTTGTTCAAAATCTCATACATTATGCATGAGGGTTCTTGGAAACACAGCAGGACGGCCGTCTCCTGTATAAAATCAATGTACAAAGTTCATGCCCAACATCATCCTTAGGCCGACACGGTAATACAGCAAGGTTGGACCCATGGGGAGACCTTCGGGTATATACACATCACATCTTGCTAAGATGGAGATCAAGACTTCCCGTCCGACACCCTGACCAGAGACGCTGAGGTTCCTGCATGCAGACACTGCAGCTCGCAGCATTCTAACATCCCTCGCGGGGTGTCCATCTCAAGACCAGGACAAGGTCCCACAGTCTCACTTAAGGTAATCCGGTTCACTAAATCCTAGAGGAATTCTTGGCTTAATACGATACACCCATGCTAGGTACACATAGGTACATCTAGTCAGAGAGGCATCGTAGGAAGTCGCATCTTTTATCATGTGTTTTATATACTTAAATGTGTTCATGGTTTTAGTAAGATGGTTGAAACTCTACCATCCTTTTACCTTTGTAATACTGCTAATCATTTATATCTTATACGGATGTTGCAGCACATCTATTTTACACCAGAATAACAACTGTTCAATAAATGATTATTGAAAACGCCCAGCTTGTTTTATTCGGTGTATCTCTCCGAGACAAACTAAGTAAGCACGAGTGACAGAGTGAAAGGTAGTACATTGTTTTCACGGTCCTGAGGGATCAGGGTTGTCATGTTCGATCGTTGCCAAGTACTATTCCCTCCTTGGTAAGAGGAGATTCTAGTGGCACTGTGAGCTATTTGGTACGAAAGGGCCAGCATACTCGGTGGGGGTGATCAGAGTGCGTCTGAAAACCATCCTACAGTATATGTTGTCTAAACTCGCAGATCCTGTATATTTTCTATAGGAACTACACTACACATGCATTGTAGTTGTAGTGGTCATTGTTGGCCACAGTTTTATTATGAATACATGCATATACGTTGGTCATAATTTTAATGACCCCTGGTCATAAATTATCATTTGCGTACTGTCATAATTTGGTTGTCATAAATCATATACTTTTCTTGTCATAACACATTGCTTGTCATAAATCATATGTACACCATAAGTTCGTAAATCACAACAACAGTTCATTGGTCAGATCTTTTACAGGCTTCTCTCCTTTCTTGTCACTTCAGGTTCATAACATTGTTCTGTTGGTTTCCACACTCTTTGCATTGGGGGGAAGCTTCTCCCCGGAGTTAGGCCGCAACTTGCTACCTTGTTAGTCTCATTTGTGCCCTGCCGTCCGGCGCGGTCTGGGCTGCGAGTGCTGTCTCCGTTTGCTACCCCCTTTTCATCAGGCCTACTCACAGTGCTGTGAAGCACCCTAAAGTGAGTGGCCCTACTCCTACACACCGCCCTGTCATTGTGTCTCCATAACCAACCATTGTACCCTTACTTATCTGCCATGCCGTCAGGGAGGGTAAAGTGTTCCTGCAGCTCCCCCTTGCGCCATCCTCTCTTTTGTTCTTTTTTTTTATCTGCAGCCTGCCCGAGCCATTGCGCCCCATAGGTTATCCCAGAACACACGTATCCCATCTTCCGATAGGTGAACCCCATCTCACCCATAGAGCTCTGGGCGGCCCAGGTGGATGATGCCATGCCTGATGCTTTCCAAGCAGTTGGTTAGCAG
Organism: Lissotriton helveticus; assembly: GCF_964261635.1. Classification (NCBI taxonomy): domain Eukaryota; kingdom Metazoa; phylum Chordata; class Amphibia; order Caudata; family Salamandridae; genus Lissotriton; species Lissotriton helveticus. Next base: position 856,591,305 of record NC_136072.1, on the reverse strand, counting down.
AACTTGTTAACTGAGATGTTCATCTTTCTCCTAGAGTTTTTAACTGCCTTGTGAGATTCGGCCCCGCCAAATCATTCTACTGATCAACTCTGACAAAAATGATGGACATATTGCAAAAGCACCTTTCTGCCTCTGTTAAGCACATCTGGATGGCCTGGAGGAGTGCCCTCCTCCCCATTTGCGCTAGGTACTTACCCCCGAGGTGGATTGTCAAGATGTCTGGGTGCCACGCTGTGTCTGCCTGCAGGTCCCTGAGGGCCGCTGGCAGCTGGTTCCATCTCATCCCGGAAAGTCCCAGCCATCGGATGCATGTGCTGCCTGGTCTTCCTGTCAGCCTCTGGTCCCCCGCTGCTACCAAGGCTGCATCCTGGATGCAAATGACTGACCCACCACCCAGACCAGGTGGGGACACCCTCCAGCTAAAGAAATATCACAAATGTCAGCTGGCCGTTTGCACCGGAGGCTGCGCCCCCTCCATCCAGAAACCCCGATGTATTTTGCCATGTGTTTCTACAGTAGTTGGGGTCTCACGCAGGTCCTGTATTCCTGGGACCGCTATCTGCCAACTGCTTGTATCCCTGCCTCGATCATCCGGTGCTGAGCTGCTGATGTTGCTGTGCCAATCCTGAATAAGTGGAAGCCAAATGCTGCTGGGGGGGGGGCTCTGCTCTGGGGACGGCCTGGTGCATCACTGCTGTGAACTGAAATGTACTTGGAGGCTCCAATATCCATACTTAAAAAGTGGACTTTGGCTGCGTCCAGGGCAAGGGCTTGGTTCACTAACACTGACAATTCTATCCTGCTAGGCCCCATAACTGATCTGGAAAGGAGGTCAGGAACTGCTCGGCTCCCGGAGCCAATCAGGGCCAGACTGTAAACTTAAAACAGCCCTGGCAAAAATTAACATTTCAACCCGCATGGGCAGACGTGCTAATGTGCGCTAGAACAAGAGCAACTCTTTCAAGTTGCGGCCGCGATGGTAATGAGCACGATCATTTCTAGAGGCTGAAACTGTCCTCCAAGTGTCAATACTGGCCTCCTGGGGCTCCAGCCTCCCGGGGAATTGCCCGCTTGCCCGGCTGGCCAGTCCGGCTCGGAGCCAATTCCCTGAATCTGTTCATCTGTGCTTGTGAAAGGGCGTCCACCACTGCGTTCTCCATTCTTGGTACATGACGCCTTCAGATCTATGTTCCCTTCCAACTGCAATTTAACCAATTGATGCATTAGTCTCAGCGTATCTGGGCGCCTGTCTGAGCCTCTGTTGATTGCCTGTATTACCATTTGTTGTCTGAACAAAGCGTCAGCTTCATGTTCCTCAATGCCAGCTTCCAGACTGTTAGGGCCACTACCTCCAAAAATGTAATGTTGTTGGTGATGCCCTGTCTGTGCCAACTGTTTGGCCATTGGCCCGCACACCACTTGTCGCCCTGGATTGCTCCAAAACCTGTGCTACCCACTGCATCTGTGAATAGGGCTATCTGCTTGGCTGTCACCCAACCTTATCACCATATCAGGACAGCATTAAAATTAGCCAGGAATGTGTCCATCATGATCAGGCCCGCTTGATCCCTGCTCCCAGCCTGACCTGGTGATGTTTGAGAGTGAGCCCTGCTGTTAGCTGTGTGAGGTGCCTGGCAAAAACCCTGCCCGATGGGATGACCCTGGCTGCAAAATTCAGTTTGCCCCTCAACCGCTGGAGCTGGTGGAGGGTTGCCTTATCACGGCTGCACAGGCCCCTTATCTCCTCCCTCACTTTTTCTTCGGGCAGTCTGGATGTTACCGCAACAGAGTCCAGTTCTATCCTCAGGAATGTTTTTTTTGGTGAGGGGCCTACCGTTTTTCCTCTGCCAGTGGGATCCCTAATTTGTTGGCTAACGCTTGGAATGCCTCCAAGGTGTCACCACACTCTGATGAACCTGGGTGGCTTTGGAACAGAAAATCATCAAGGTAATGTAGGTATCCCCCCCCACCCCACCTCCCCCCGTGGGATGCATGTCGTGCAGGGCCCATTCCAGAAAGGTGCTGAATTGTTTGAAGTATGCGCAGGATACTACACATCCCATCGGCATCGCTTTGTCAATATACACAGCCCCTTCCCACTTGAAACCCAAGAGGTGAAAACTTGTGGGGTGAACCGGTAGCAGGTAGAAAGAGGACTCATTGTCCGCTTTTGCCATGAGGGCTCCTTGGCCTGAAGCCCTGACTAGGTCAATGGCAGCATCTACTGTAGCGTAACTGACTGAGCATTCTTCGGCGCTGATGCCGTCGTTCACTGACGTTCCGACAGGGAAACAGAGGTGGTGAATAAGTTTGAATTGACCTGGCTCTTTCTTGGAAACCACCCCCAGGGGAGAGATTACCACACCTTTCGTTCTCTGTATGGTCAGGAGGCCCTCTATTCTACCCATGGATTTCTCCTTTTCCAGTTTTTTGCTAACCACTTCTGGGTGCTGACTTTAAGTTTTTTACACCTCCCAGCGGTAGGGGACCCTCAAATGGGATAACAAAACCTTCCTCGGAACATTGCACGAGCGTGCAGGCATCTGTCTTGTTGTGATACTTGTTGGCTAGCCGTCGGAGTTGCTGTGTGTTGATGCAGGACTTGGCTAACCGATAGTTGTGTACCCCATTGATGTCCCCTCCTCGCTTGACTGCTCTAATGTTTTCTCTTTTTCTCCTTTTTCTCCCCTCATTGCTCTTTCTTGCGTCTACACCAAGCTGCTGGATGTCGTCCGCCACACGCGGAGCATTTGTGCTGGAATTTGCACGTATTAAATGTTTTGGGCCTGTTTAATAACTTGCCCTTTCCTTTGTAAAACGAACCCCGAAAGGGCAGCTCGCTTTTGCCAGCCCATGTTTTAACCTCTTTTGCCCCTCATTCCATTCCATTTCTGGGTTTGTCTGCATTTTTAATCTAAAACCCTTGTCATCTTCTAACCACGCTTCCCTTGGGAATTGCCTCTGTGCACCGTGGATGTTGGCCTCATACAGCCATAGGTCCGCCGGGCAGCGTGGGAACTTCTCAACGTTAATGCAGGCCATTATTCTAAATGCATCAAGCCAGTTATCAAACTTTCTTTCCTTCCTCCGCTCCCTTCTCCTTTCCCTCCTGTCCTCATCTTTTTTGTCACACACTGTCAGGTCCAGCCCATCTAATTGAATCTCTAACAGTGAAATAATGTCAATAAATTCCTACCTCCATAGCCTCTTCTTTACTGCTGAGGGAATAAGGCTCGCTCGCCCTGTGGCCCTTGTGGTCATTGTTTCTGAACCTGGCGAAGGCCTTTTGTGTGCCTCTGGGGTTGGGGTGGTTCTAGCTGGGTCGCTCACTGTTATTGTGCCGCCCCATGCTGCCACAGGGGACTCTAACCCCCCACGTGTCTCCTGCGTGACTGGCCTTTGCAAGCGCTCCTGGTGCATGCTGCCCAGGTCTATCAAGTGTCATGGTAGCCCGGATACCTCCCCTGGTGGTTGGGGGCCTGCTGTCCCTAACCCATGTGTGCCCAAAACCTTAAGCAACAATGGTGCCATTGATTTGAAACATTCCTTCACTATTGTACCAATATGCTCACCCCTTGATGCTGTGATGCTGGGGTCAATGCTAGCTCCTGCTGTTGCTGGGATGGCTACAGGCATCTGGTCCATCCTCTGGCATCCTTTTTAGGCTGCTGTCACCCGCAGCTTTTTTGATGCTGCCCTCTGTCTCTTCCTGGGTGCTGGCATGCTGACGTCCTCCGACGGCTAATTGCTTGACCCTTCTCCTGTGTCTTGGACCAAGTGTGACTGCAACCAGCTGATCCTGTGGACCTCCAATGCTGCCCGATTTTTCCGTAGTAATTCCCCCAGCTCTCCTGGCTGCTCATTACTGCTCTGGCTTTCCATCCCGCATGCCTTTGGTGGCCTGCTGGTCTTCCTTCTAGGCTGGGTGCTGCCGCTCTCCCTTATGCACCAAAACTTTGGGAAGTTCAACTGGGTGTTGTCCCCGACTGTAACAGCCCCTCACTGTACGGATTCTTTTTACAAGCCCCCCATTCTTCCTTCTTGGTGGGGAGCTACTGCCTTTCCCTATGTACCAAAGTCCTGTGACAATTATTGTATCCTAATTGACTTCAAGATCTACAGGACAAAGCAGGGGGACCTGTGCACCAGGATCTTTCTTGGCTGCCACGCTGCACGGTTGGGCCTGTCCTCTGCCCAACGAAGTCTCAAGTCAAATTGCAGCTGCTCGCCAAAGTAAGCCAAAAGATTCAGAATCGAGGCACAAGATCCACACCCTTTTTCCTTGCCAGTATTCCGAGCAGAGGTTGATTCTCACTGTTCTTGATGCTGTACACCAGAATCGCCCCACTCTGCACCGATCCCAAGCTTCCACAACAGCTGGGCTGTATCAGCACCCTCGAAGGGTGCCCTGCACACGTTGGGCCGCTCTATCTCTGTGCAGAGCTATTGCTGCACCGCCCATCACCAGGCAGTGCGAGCGGGGGTCTTACTGCTGCTTGGTTCACAGTTATGGCTCAGCCCGGAAACCCTACACTGCCGGAATCAGGACTAGAACTCCCTGTCCCCTGGGGTTCCTAAAAATCACTAGCCCTACTGCTTACTTGCTTTCCACTTCCGGTGAGTCGTAGCCTGGCAGACGTGGCTGATTGTCGCTCAACGTGCGCCTACCCTGAGTTGTCTCAGGGAGCAGGGAGCTGCTGAGCTCAACACCGCTAATCCAGCAACAGTGCTCCTCACCAATAAAGAAGTACTGCAGCAGCACCTCAGAGCAAACTGGAGCAGCACACCCGAGGGTCAATCTCGTCGGCCCCCACACAATACTTCTCACCACTCAGCAGCAGAGCTAAAACGTCACCGCCCTCAGGGTGCCAACGTCCCAGACAGTAGACTGTCGTCATGGAGCTCACGAGAGAAGCGGTCCCGCAGCAGAGCTCTACCTCGCAAAGCTCATCACGCAATAACTACACTCCACGCTGTTAATTTAAGCATAAAAGGCCATTTATTAGGACAAAGTTGCAATCATTTAGACTTATTAACAGTACATCAATGCATAAAATATACGTTTCTATCCCATACCCACGCATTCTCCATTCTGCCTCTCCAAAACCATCTCACCTGTTTGACTCTTCACCCATTCACTCGATAATGTCCTTCCTTTCCCCATTCTCACCTTCACTTGCCCTCCAAGCATCCTCTGTTGACTTTGCCTTCATTGCTCATTGCCTCCCGTGCCCCACTATCAGTCACCTGTGTACTGTTCTCCCCCCACCCGAGGGGTGGATGCGCCTGTATGTGACTCCCCACCCCTCCAAAGTACCGCCAACCAGGGAACCCCCGTAGGGCGGTTACCTGCCCCACCCCCCACTGTCCTGTGCACCTTTCGCCTCCTGCCAGCCAACCCTGCAGCCTCCCAGTGGACAACAATCCACCACCTCACCCCGTGTCCTGCAACAAAGTACCATTCTTGGTTCAAACGTGAATCGCGAAAGGTGCCCCTCTAGAAAGGGCCCACGTGCCCCTCAGTCCTGTGCCCAAAGGCAGCCTCCTCTCAGCAGCACCTGGTGAACGACCATCCATCTAACATGCGTCCCCTGCAATGCAAGAACGTCCCCGGGACAAATCCTACCAAGAAAAAATTGCTCTCAACGTGGTGATAGTCCATCACTCCCACCTGTACCCGCACACTGGGTAAGCAAAAACATCCCGTGGGGGCCATTCCCTGCGGAAACGCCCCCCCCCCCAACATGGTGAACGACCATCCACCACCTGGCCAATGCCCGTATGAACCTGCCTCCACCATTTGTACATATGTTCAGCAGAACAAGCAACCGTTCCGGCCCACTCTAATGGCCATCCAAAGTGCCCCCGCCCTCCTCTCTGAGGTGAACGACCATCCACCCCTTGTACATCCGCTCTTTGCATTCCTTGACAACCAATTAAAGTTGTTTTTTGACCGCTCCTGGCCCATAAAAGGTGCCCCCCCTAACGCCGTGTAGCATGTAAATGTGTTCCCCCTCTATATGTCATTGCATCACACCTGGAAAGAATGAGGAACCTTAGAATTTCATGATGACAAAAGCATTCCAGCGTGACGTGATCTTCAGATGATCATATGATGCCAATGAAACAAACTTTGGTCTTAGATAAGCAGTAAACACCTGCCTGTTCAACCTCACTTCATCTTGTACATCCTGGTGCATTGGATAATTGCCCCCCTTGCGGCGAACGACCATCCACCACTTGTACTTGAGCTCACCAAAACCAACCATCGACCCGGACCAACCCATAGGTCACAGATGGTCCCCCCCTCCTTCAAGGTGAACGACCATCCACCCCTTGTAAATCCGTCCTATGCCTCCCTTGATAAACAACAACATTTGTAGACCGCCCCGGACCATAAAAAAGGTGCTCCCCCAACGCTGTGTAGCATGTAAGTTTGTTCCCATTCCATATGTAATCGCACCTTATCTTTAAGGAATGTTTAACCTTAGGAGCTCCCGATAACAAATAAGCATCCTAGGGCGCAACGTGATCTCCAGATGATCATATGATCTCAATAGAAACAAACTTCGGTCTTCGTTAAGAGTCAAACTCCTGCACGGTCATCCTCACCGCATCTCATATATCCCCCTGTGTTGGATATTTAACTGTGGATTCCATTACACGCAGTGAACGCCTATTCACCAATCCTGGCCCCATCCCGTACACAGAACATTCCAGGGCCAAACGTCGGCCATGCTAGGTGCCCCCCGTGGACGACCATCCACCCTCCGCACCTCCGTCCTAATGGAAGCGAGTGACAGTCCCTGACCGTTCTTGAAAAGGGACAGGTGGTTCCCCTTGAAAACTGCCCCCACCTTCGATCTCACCCCCAAACAGTCCCACCACCAGAGCGCCATGGCCTGGACCTCCAAATCCTTAACCCCCAAACCGTTTTCCCCCAAGCACAAACCATGCACATTGCCAGGATGCCCCCATGCTCCGTTCACTGGAAACACATCCCCTGCCAAGCATCCCAGGATAATGCCAGACCTGACATATCCCAGTAAATCTCTCCCCCTCCTGTATCCTCAAATCAGGGCGACCTCACATTTCCTGCGACCCAACGGCAATCGTACTGGTACAAACATCCCCCTCCCACAAATTAGTCGACTGGTTCTTTCATCAATTCACTGCCCAGTGATCGTGGACCCTGCCCAGTAATGTCTGCACACCCGCTAGTGCGCCTCAGGTGTTGACCGAATTCCGGGAGAAAAAGCCACCCAATCCAGGCGACCACCCTGGCTCCTGCCCTATCTCCAGACCCTATGTAGAAGAGAAAATTGGTCCTGCAGGAAATGCATGATGTTCTCCCACCCTCCTAATGGCAGTCGACCTAAACACCTCTGCAAAGCAAATCCCATGCCCCCATTACCTACGTTGCCACAGACACCATACTGTACTCCTGTCGCCCCAGTCAACGCCCCCCCCAGGACCCACCCTATGATCCACAGCTGTTGCCACCCCCGAGCGCCCAAGAACCACCCACCTCCACCAGACAGTCCCCCCACAGAACAGCTCTCTTACACACAAGGCCAGTAAAGACCAACGTCCTTCCCTTTCAACACCTTGTGATCTTTCCACACACACCCTTGCCCCGAACAAACCAACACCAATACACCCCTACACCCGGCCCACACTGCTCGCATGTCCGTCACATCTATACCGCACCTCCGCTGCTCCGCTCGAACAGCCTGATGCCCCCAATGTGACACTACCTGAATGCCCAATACAATCCAACCTACCCTCCCCTACATTCTTTTCTTATCTGCAGCCACTTCTGAACCATAAACTCCCCCTCCCTGGCGTGCAGTACCGAGCACCCAGTTCAATGAAAACAAGCTCTCATAGTCCATATTGCACCGCGGCCCTATACCTTTACCACTGCGGTATATCTACCCGCCCCACCCGGCCATCCTGGCACCAAAGAAACCCCGTGTCATAACGCCCTCAGCAAATCATGTGCGCTCCAAACATGTCCACCCCCAGCCGCCATCCGCACCCCTGCACATGCCTCACCTTCAGAAACTCCTCGGTCCCCGCCAAAAACCACTTACTTCCCAAATCATTACCGCCAAAAACACCCCCGCCTTAGCCGACGCGTCAGTCGCTCGTCACCATATTACGTTCACCCCATGAGAACCCTTGCGTAGCCCCCCCAGCCTGTGTTTGCTGATATGGGCCGTGCATCCCCTCCTGCACTCGGTGCACGTGACCCCCACCACCCCCAAGAAACTGCCATGCCACCAACCTGGAAACTAAAACCTCATACCCTCTAGCATAGCCCGTCACAACCAGCCCCCTACCCCTGCGTGAATAGCCCCATCCGACGAGCCCCTTCCCACGCAACCGCTGAGCCAAGATGTGAAGCATTCCTCCACCCACACAGTACCAAAACCTGGCTTCCACCTCAGGAGCCTCTAGCACCCCACCTCTACCGTCTCTGCTCCCCCTTGCCCACGTGACGCAGCCACGCTGCCCACTCGTCATGTTGAGGGTAGCGTCCGTATCTTGCAGAAACGTTCCCCCCCCACCGCCAGTATAAGCGTCCAACCCCTGAGCCCCACAACTGAAAGCCAATGCCACGCCAACAAAGGACCACTTGGGAGCCGACCGGCCATCCCTGTCCTTCCCCATTGCCACAGTATCCTCTCCGGAACCAGCCACCCAACACTGGTTTCCCATCATGCCTCCTGCCGCAGCAGCACTGGTATCCCCCCCAAAAAACAGCCCCCAACAATCGCAGTGCATCGACTGAATCGCCATGATCCCCGCAAAGCGTTCTGCTTCCCCAGGCCTCAACCGCAATCACATACATAAGGTTAATCCAGCCCATCGTCCCTTAGTTCGTAGGCGCCATGCCCACCGTGGCTGCGCCCGCATGTCCTTCCTTTACCGCACTTGACCCCTGGAACAATAAGGAACAGTCCTGTGACCAGTACCCCCTCCCCCGCAGTAGACCAATCGGCCCCAGCCTTCTCGCACCAACCTCCAGTCAATCCAACCTCTCCATCACACAATCACCCACAGAGCACACGTCTCACTTCACAACCACCACCATCCAACTCCCAGCACTTCTCCCAAAACAACCATGCCAACTCTCACATAATAAATTTTAAATCGTGTTTGGGTAAGAAAGCTGCATCGTCGCAGCACGAATCCCCCGACGGAGGGCAGGTCGCCGCGGACCCCCCTACTGCTTCAGGCCAGCGTTTGGAGGCCGTCGTGCGCCCTGCTGGTGTCACACCTTCTGCCAAGCTTGACCGGCCTTAGCTCGCCCCCCCCCCCCACCGGGTCGCCACAACCAGGTGGGCCTCGTGCTGTCCTGGCTGTCCCTCACACTTGTCCCATGCACCCTACACCGTGCCGCCTACAAAATCCTCAAAGGGCCCGGACCCGCCCCCCCCAGCTATCAGCAATGCCCCATGACCAACCTAAATAGCGCGGGCTCCCCGAATGGATTGGGCCACACCCCACCCCGCTGCAGAAAAAAGGTAGGGAGCCTGCGGGACCACTGCCGGCTCCGGGCGTCGCCATTAAAATATGGCCCACCGTCCACTGCCTAACCCCGGGCAAAGGAATGCACAAAACAAAATGAAGGGCCCCCTATCTGCAGCAATAAAAGAAAATGCCACCGGAAAGAGAGGAGCAGCAACGGCCAAACTCACCCGGAGTCTAACTGGGACTGAACACGCCCTCCTCCCCCCCGCACCAAAAGGCAAGCCCTCCCCTGGCCTGCAGACGTAGGGCGAAAAACACCCCCCCCCTGCTACGGGGCCCCCATCGGCCTCGCACATCGGCCCCAGGCCCCTCCCCCGCCCCGGCGGGCAAAGACAGCGTGCTATGAATCCGTGAAAGCCTCAGGAAAGGAAACCCATGCACGCGCCGCGCGGGACCCCCGCCCGCTCCCCGAGCAGGGGTGCCCCCCCTCTACCTGTCACATCCGACGTGGACTCCCCAGGGGCATCTCCGCGGAGACAGACACGACGAAACGCTAACCCTCTGCCTGCCAGCCTGCCAGCCGATCGACAAATCGGCCTCCACTAACGACTGACTTGGAAACTCGACAAACTTAAGCATCCTCCCGGTGGTGCTCAGGTGTCAGGAAGAGGCCGGATCCTTGTCTCCTGACACCTTATATGCCCTCCCCAATCCCACCCCTTCCTTTAACCCCACTCGTCCCGCCCTCCACCTTGTCCTTCGGTTTATTGCGCGAAAACCCCGGGGGAAGACTGGTCTGCGACCTTCACTTCCCCCTGGGGCTGCACTGACCAGGTACTCAGGATCGACAATTCAAAAATCCTTGGTGCGCCACTCCCCCGCTCCACAGTGATAAAGAGCTGCACAGGGTGAGCGGCGATTTATAACCCCCCTGCGCTTTGCCGCCTCATCTGGCGGTGTCCCCCCATTGGGGAGTTCATACCTCACCCGGCCCCCCCATTGGACGGGGTAGGGCGCCTCTCTGGCGCTCTTGGGCGCAAAGAGCTACCCCAGTTCTGCTTCTGCACCCAACTTGATCCTTCCAGTGGCTCGGTGTTGGTTATGCCGCCGGCCCTCGAGGCCCTCTTTGGGTGCGGCCTCTGCGAGTCCAGGATTTTTCTTTGCGTAGTGTGACTCGTACTTTTGTTTTTCCCATTACAAAACCAGTACTACAAGACCAAGGATACAAGACTAAGGATCTGAACTGGAGCAATCAGCCAGTCACAAATGGAACTTCGAAACTTGCAATCTCTGTGCATCAGGAAATAACAATATTGGGTACCTGTAATTGGAGATTGTGTTATAAGGGGATTCCAAATTGTCCCCAACAGTTGCCTTTTGGGTGGGCAGTGGCACACCGATTTCAAAATGTCATTGTGTAATTCCAGGCTTTTTATTCAGGAAGTAAAGGCCCGATGCACTTAAGTTTTTTGCAGTCTGTTAACAAGATTTGCTCTCATCTCCTTTCCATTGTGTTGTATGTCTTTGTTTTTTTTTGTTTGTTTTTTGCACGTCTTTGTATCCTCTTTTTGTGTGTCCTCTCTTGTGTTTATTAGTTCGAAAAATCACTCTGGTGATACTAATTCTTTTACTGCCAGCCTTTTGGTAATCTGACTTCTGTTTTGGCGGGATTTCACTGCAACGGATTTTGTGAATTATTCTGCTTTGGCTTAGTGACAATTTGAATAGATTAATTATGGTCTCACATACCATCAGGTAAGTAAATTATCAACACATAGGAAAAAAACAGGCTTTGAAGGCGTCTTGAGCAAATGCACTCTTTAAATAGCTTTTCACGTGTTAAAGGATGAGCAGCACAAACAAGGCAAAGATTAAACTGCAATTTATCGTGACCCCCAAGGACAACCTCGTTACATAAGAAGTGTTTCCCTTTCAGAGAAGAAAGCCTTTGTCAACTTGATTGCAGTTCTTTTGGTAAGTGGATCAATGAAAATGAAAATAACTTGACAGAGCCGTTCGCCAGATGAAGTGACATGCGCATGCAATGCAAGAGGTCCTGTGCTTAGCTCGAGTTTCTTATTTACATGGGCTTTTCTCTAACAACTGGTGCTAAAAGCAATTCTTGTGCTGTGTGATTTTGCTGTAAAAAGAAGTCTCTCGGACTTACCGCAACGGGTGCCAGGAACTCAGTACCCTAGTCTCAACTACATCTTACAACATGCTCTCCTATTTTAATGAGTATTATGTGCGTATTTTTGTATGAAACTTAGGTAGTATGGACCTAGCTACAAAGCATTAAAGCTCTGAATGGGGGACAGGTTTACAAAAACTGTAGGTGGGGTGCAGGCTTCAAGGAAATCAGGTGTGCATCGAAGCATGGGTGGGCATGGTCTAGAACGAGAAAAAAAGCCTCAATGGAAAGAGATGCTCTCTGGGGATAGTGGCAAAAGGAGGTTATGAGCTGAAGTGTTGCTGTTTGAAAGGACAAATCTTAAGCTCCTTTCTCAACTGGAGAAATAAGATGCGGTTACAGATGTGAACATGGATGGCGTCTCTTATCCTGTTGCTCCATGTTCTCATCGTGTAAAAGTAGAAAGCTTGGCTTTTTGGTTTTGGTTCTTGCATTTCTTCTTTTGGAGTCTGAAAATGCTACCTTTCTTGTTTCACCTGAGGCCTTACCCTTTCTACAAGGTATGATAGAGTGTTGCTAGTATTGGTATTATAGTTAAATCAGGCAGCCATTAACGTGATTGAGCTGGGCACAGGAAGAAAGTTGAGTGCCTAGGTTATAGGGATGTTTTGAGGGCATTTGAAGCGAGGGGTTGCAGCATGTAGAATACACTTCAGTCGTGTCAGGTGGATATCTAGGAAGCTGACCAGGAAGGCCAGTGGTTAAGTGAAAAAGGGATAGAAGCGGTGCTCTGGGGGCAGTTTTTAAGTCCGCTTCTGGAAGGCAGGATTGCAGAGCCGAGTCCGCGGGTGCCATGTGATTTGCTTTTGTACATTTGGTGTTTGATGAAGTCCAACTGTCCACATTCACATCTGCAAGCTAATCTTGTGCTTCTTGGTATTGGTGTCATTGATGAGTATGAATTTAGGGGGATATTCTCAAGAACGTGTGATAATTATCACAAAATTAGCTTAATGCAACTCTTCACATCGCAGTCTATCGTGGGAAAATAACGCTGTGTTAGCATTGTATTCTCAACAGGGTGGTACCATGCTATAGTCTCACAATAACACGTCAAATGATCGCGTTAAAATCAACGCGACAGTGCAAAAATGCGAAACACAAACACGAAAAAAGTGGCGATGTCCCAAAGCGCGATACAAAAATCAGCGATAACCAGCGATAGGCCTGCAATTCCCACGCGTCATGCGGGAAAATGCACCATAAAAGCAGAGAAAAAAATCTGTGAGATGACAATGTACGAGTACAACCTCACATCCGTGAGCTGATGATGGCATCCAAGACAGTTGTGATGAACTTTGATAAGGCTGGCTGTGAGACTCCTCCGACTGGCAGTTGTTGGTTGGAAGGTACCAGAGGCCAACAGATGCAGAACAGCCAGCAGCTTTGTCTGCAGAGGGATGTTGGTTGTCCGCTGTGTTGGTACTATCAGCCTGTGGGCTATGATGTTCAGGATGGTTGTCCTTTTGAGCCTGTAGTGGGCAATGACATCCTCTGGTTTTCAGTCTGTGAGGCTGGTGCGTTTTCTGAAGATCCGCTGTCTTTGTCTGTGCTGCCTCGGTGGTAGTCCGGGGGAGGCTGGGAGAGGTCCGGGGGGTGGCGGGCCTGGGGGTGGTCGCAGTGTTTGTTGTGGCCCTCTTGGGGCTCCGATCTGCATGATCAGTAGCTCCATGGCACCTGCTGTTCTTCTGGTGTGGCTCTGGGCTGGGTTCTCTTTTATGGAGCAGGTTGTCATCCGACTTTACACCAGGCAAGAGCAGGTGTTAAATTCCTACTGCTAATGTGCCTTATCGCCAGTTTTGGGTTCTTATTGCAGATCTGGCTGGTTGTTTAGAATGTTGTGGAGTGGTGTTTTCACTGCCTTTTGCACGGGAACGCCTACTCTGCATATCATTAGTGTTAGTTGCTGGGGTCATCTGTCGCAATGTTTTTGTAGCTGCTATCACAGGTAAACTGGTGGTATTGGCTGTTAGCACCAGCTTATGAATGGAGCAGTAATTTATCACCACTTTGGCTGCGATAATGTGCAGATAACTCTGTGATAAGTCCTTGAGAATATGCCCCACAGTTTTGTAGGGATGCAGCTTGAGGAAGGATTCAGACATCCACACTTGAATGGTGGTGAGGCGGTCCTTCAGTTGCTCAGATCAGGTTTTCAGGCAAAGATGTGTGCTGTCAGAGTATTACTGGATGCTTTAGTTTTTGCTTGGCTTGGCAGCCAGACTTAAATATGTTGAAGATTACTGGTGACAGGATGTAGCTTTGGAGTATGTTGTATGCCACAGGAAGAGGAGATGATTTTTGGATCTGCAGGAACCAACCCTTACTGGCTTAGTTCTGGAATTTAAGTAAGATGTTAAATCTTGTAGGGCCGTTTTGGCTGAATGTGTCATGTCTGCTCTCCATCTACCTCTTAGGGATGGCATAAAGTATGTTTTCTTGTTTCACCCACCTGATCCGTTATACTGAGCCTCAGTATGCTGCTGATTACACGAGGGAAGGCAGTTCAGGAATCCCAGCTTGGGAGGCAACTACAACTCTGAGCAGCCTCGAGTCGGGAACTATTGATGCAGCAGTGACGACACGGTGAACATGATGATGTGTGCATGGTTATCTGGTGGTGCAAGTCATGGTATTAAATGTATCTCTCCTTTCTAGACATATATTTGAGAAAAGAGAGAGCCTTTCAGATGACAGAAGGCACTCTCATACTGGAGTGATATACAGCTCAGCATTATTTTCTTTTGCAGTTAATAAGAGACCTATAAAATCCATATAATATTTATGTAGATCCATAGCATAGTGATACAGATTGCTTCTCTCTTATGTGTGTTTCCTCTATAGGTCTCCCTCACCACTGTCCCCATCCTTTCCTTCCCTCACTTACCTTCCTCTAATGTCTGTGCTATTATAGCTTCAGAGGGTGAGGCGATTGAGAAGTGGACACACTTAAGCATCAATCCTATCCTGGGAGTTTGGAATAAAACCTTGACAATTCTAGATGGGAATGTATTTATTATTATGTTGAAATCTTATACGTTATCTCTATAATTGTGTATTCAGGCAGGTTAGTGCTATGTTGTTGGGGCTTGGTTGTTCTTTTCTTTTGTGATAAGACTGTCCCCAGGACCAAACCATCATATGATCTATTGCGTATTGATGTTGAATAGACAGATGTTCCACATTTTAGGTCTTGACCACCTTTGATTTTTGGTGTCCATGTTTAAGTGCAGTTCTACGACTAGGGTAAAATACAGTTTAGATCCAGTTTGTGAATGTTTGGTTGCAGTCTTTGTTTACTTGGGTGAGCATGATCAAGTAAATGTATCTGGTAAAAGCAGAACATTACCCCCTATTAAGCATTTTAGTCGGTTTTCCACTTTAAGGCTGTAGTGGTGGAGGCAATGCTTCCACAAGCCCAGCCTCAGCTGCCCGACCATAGGTCCATACCAAGCTGTTCCAGGTGCCATGGCAGGAACAGTTTAAGAGAAAACAAACAAAGCTACCAGGTCCACTAGGCCATAGCAGCATAATAGAACCTTTGATAGTTTTTTGCTATCCATGCCCAACACATAGATCGGGTAATAGTGCATTGGGAGTTCTGTTTTAAGTAAGGGCAGCCTTCGAATGCTTTGGAGCCTGAGGCAGGTGAGCTGTCTGCAAAGGCTTACTCCGTCTGACAACCAGTGGTTGCACCACTACTGAAGGACATGAAACCGCAGGTTTAGTGTGGTGGAAGTGCACTTTGTGAATAGCAATAGGCTTACTATTTTTTGGGTTGGTGAATCGCCCTTCCTAAACCCCTCTGTATTCCTTTCTAAACCCCTCCAATCTAGTTGTAAGTGCTCTCTTTTTCCAGCCACTGCCCCTGGTCCCGCTCACATTTACTACTAGACAGTTAACCTACATGTGGGAGGATCTCCCAATAGAAGAAATGAGAGAGGCGGAGTTGTAGATTTACACTTTTTAGTTTAATTGCATTTTGTAGAAAGTAGCACTACTTTGCCTTCTACACACAGCAGTTTGTGAGTCAGGCCCTTAGCTCATAATATCTACTTTAGCTTTTACACATGAGTGTGACTTACTTATTTTTGTCAGTCATGCACACTATCATCATCTTCAAAAATCTTTATGCAGCTTGTATGATTGATTGATTGATTTTAGCTTTTCTATAGCGCATACTGTCACCCTACGGACATCCTGGCGCTTCAGGCTAAAGAACTTGCCATGACCGAAGTAGAACGGGTCACCATAGAGGAGGGGAGCATGATCTAAATTGTGGGATAGAGCCAGGTTTTTAAATTCCTGCGGAATTCTAATAAAGAGGTGATCAGTCTGACGTTCTGAGGGAGCTCATTCCATAGTCGAGCGCCAACCCTGCTAAAGGCCCTACCTCCAAGCCTAGCCCGCTTAAACCGAGGGATTGACAACAGACCAGTACTGGAAGAGCGAAGCTGTCTTGTGGGAAGATACAAACTAAACCTTTCCTGTAAGGGAACCGGTCCAAGCTCGTGCACAGCTCAAAAAACCATACAAAGAGCTTTAAAGTGGACCCTTTCCCTAATCGAAAACCAGTAGAGCTCCCTTAAAGCCGCGGTAGATGATGTACTCCGCGGCCAGCCGAGGGCCAGTTTGGCTGCTGCAGACTGGATTCTTTGCAAGCCTTGAAAGATGTATCCCGGGGCACCCAAATAAAGGGCATTGCAGTAATCCAACCTGCTGCCCACGATGCTGCCTACCACGAGAGAACAATTCTCTTTAGGTAGTAGATGGAGTATTTTACGCAGCATGCGGATGAGAGTAAAGCAGACACTTGCGGTCTTATTTGCCTGTGATTCCATCTGGAGGTCAGCATCGAACAGCACCCCCAGGTTACGGGCTTTCCTAACCGGGATGAGAGAGTCATCCTCAGGTAGGAGTCTGAAATCACAAGGCAGTTGTCTAGAAATCCTGCCTGCTGAGCAGAACATCACCTCCATCTTCCCACTGTTAAATTGTAGGGAGTTCCTTCGGAGCCAGTCCGTCGTCTGTCGCATACACTGCTGGAACAAGTCCATCGATACTGCATGGTCCCCTTCCAAGGAGAAGGCCAGTTGCGTATCGTCAGCATAATTGACTAGGCTGACTCCAAAGGACTTTATGATGGAATACAGGGGCTGCAAGTAGAGATTGAATAGAATCGGGCTAATTGCAGATCCCTGCGGCACCCCGTGGTCAACTGGGGATTTAGCGGAGGAGTAGGGTGCAAGAGTTACTATCTGCTGGTGGCCCTCCAAATAGGACTGAAGCCATTGCAGTGCACGACTTCTCACTCCCAACCTCCTAGCCTTTCCACCAGTAGGAGATGATTCACCGTATCGAATGCGGCCGACATATCGAGAAGTACAAGAATGGTAACAATCCCGCTGTCGGCCTGCATACGTAGGTTGTCCATCATTGTAGTCAGGGCGGACTCAGTCCCATGCCCCGGGCGGAATCCAAACTGGTCTTTATCCAGTAAGAGATTCTACTCCAGGAAGCAGGACAGGGACCTACTGACTGCTTTCTCCAGGATCTTCACCGGGTATGGAAGAAGGGAAATGGGCCTAAAATTAGCCGGTACTGATGGGTCCAAAGAGGGTTTTTTAATCAAAGGGGACACCACCGCTAATTTCCAGCATTCTGGGACCTTACCTTCTTCCAGGGACTGATTACAAATCTGCCTCAACCATGGGAAGGTATTACGCCCTGCAGATTTCCAGAATTTATGGTGAAAAGGGTCCAGGGGAGAGCCAGATGAGACGCTATCACCCAGGTTATCAAAGTCCGTTTCTGTTAATGTCTGGAATTTGTCCAGGTAAGCCGACAGATGAGGCTCACCCTGAGTCCTATGATCAGGGTTAAGTTGTGCATCATTGGCGTTGTTCTGCAGGGTGTTCACAATATTTGCAATCTTTTCCTGAAAGTGCAGGTTGATTCCATCACATAATTTTTGGGACATTACAATTTTATTTTCCAAGCATGTAGGGGACAAAGGGTCTTTAATTACTTTAAACAATGCTTTAGTCCCGTTGGGCGCTTGGATAATAGAGCTAGCATAAAAATCTGCCTTTGCCCTGAGGATTTGCTCTTTATATTACAGTTGTATCTGTCTAAGAGCCTTTTTATCTTCCTCATCGTAGCGTTTCCTCCACTTCCTTTCCGCCTTCTTACGGAGCGCACGGAGCTGTTTCAGCTCCGCACAGTACCATGGAGCCGAAATTTTGCTTTTGATTTTTATATCTTTTATGGGGATTACTTGATCCAAGGTGTAATCTATGTGATTAGAAAACACTTTATAGTTATCGTCGACAGACATTGTGGCTGTGAAGTGGGTGACGCCCAGTTCTAATGCGGAAGAGCTGACCCGCTCCAGCTTTGCCCATTCCCTGCCTCTCCTGTAAGCCCTTTGCTGACCGGTCCTGCCTCCCGAGTGTGGTAGCCCGATGATAAACTTAATGAGATAGTGATCGGACCAGGTCTGGGGAGTTATGTTCAGGATCCTCGTCGTAGGCTGGTTGGAGAATATCAAGTCAAGAGTGTGACCCTCTTGATGTGTGGGGTCTACCACCAGCTGGGAGAGATTTAAATTGGCACAGGTAAGCGTAAGATCACGCAAATGGCTGTTGATATTCCCTTCTTCCCAGAGATAGAAATCTCCTAGAATTATCATATTAGAGTGAGTCAATGCGAGGTTAGTAATAGTATCAAACCGATATTGATAGTTTGTGGGCCCCCCTGGCGGTCTATAGCACACCAGTCCTCTGAGGAGATTTCCGCTGGGGGAATGTAGAGAGAAACCCAACGTTTCCACCCCCTCTACCTCATCTACTTGCAGAACTCCAAAATCCAGTTCCTCCTTGAAGATCATCCCCACTCCCCTCCCTCTGGCCGCAGTTCTGGGTTTATGAAGGATTTTATACCCATTCGGGCAGGCATTTCCTAGGTCGACAGCAGACTCTGCGTGAGACCAAGTTTCCGAAAGAAACAGAACATCAAGCCCCAAGTCCTCTATCAGGCCCAAAATCTCAGAAGAATGTTTGAGAAGAGACAGGCAGTTAATCAGTCCCCCAGTGAGGGTATTACCTGACTTTTGCACCAGGACCGAGCCAGGGGTCGCATTCTCTTCCGCCCTGTCTAATCTCAGCAGTTGTTCTCTGTGGTAAATTATACGGCCTTTATCGCTAGCCGCACGGGCAGCAATCCCGGCGCCGGGCGCCTCCGGAGCACACACGGGCGCAGACGGGCTTGCCTCTGGCGCGCCCGCTGAGCGCTTGCATCCTCTTGTTTAAATGAGGTGGCCTGGAGGGCCAACTAGAGCGCCTCTCAAGATGGCGCCTGAGGATGTAACCTGGCCCAACCCTCCCTCAACCAATATGGCGCAGGAGCCACACAGAAGATCTATCCACACCAAAGCGGCGTGTGAGGATGTTTCCAACGTTTTACAGTGGGGGTATGCGGAAGCTGTCAAGATCAGGTAATAGATTTATTAAAAAACAAAGTGAAAATAAATGCAAACATTTCGGCGATTAAAAGCAAAGCACCTCTGTGCTATTTTCAGCGCGTCTGTGCGAGTTGCCCTACAGCTGGCAGGCAGTTCTAAGTATAAACCATAAAAGAACGCAATTTATAAAATCCATCAATATATAATAGATACATACCACCATGATGATGAAATTACTTTATTTGATTTTGTTTAAATCATAAAAAGTGCGGCATAACCGCTAATACACGTAAAATTCATAAGCAAGGTACAGATAATTCTCGTTAAAATTTATAATAAAAGCTTTTTAAAACAGGGTACAATTGATTCCTTCAGTCTTGTAATAGCGAGTCATGCTATAAAATACATAGTTCTTATGTAGGCTGCGGACTGATTAACTGCACTTTATCACCTTGCATGCCTTGCCGGTTCAAGTTCTCTGTCTCTCTTTTCTAATTCATTTGCAGCTAAACTAAAAAACTTTATTGCTTTACATGCCAATTGTACTGTCGAGCTTCCTAAGCATTTTATTACGGCGGATCTACAAGTCCTTATTTGTTCTCTTTCCATTATTCACAGTTGTATAAGATATTGTTTCCTATACAGTTAAAAGAAGAAGAAGAAATGAAGGATAGATTGATTAGACTTCGAAACACATGGACATGTTTCCAAGCCTGAATCACTGTGTGTATGTCTGGGATATGAAACTAGGAGATTCACCATGTTATATCTAAATCTGAGCAGATAAAAATGCTGATAGTGATGCAGTAAACAATTTAAATAAGGGTCCATATGGTCAGTTGTTAGATGATGGTTGGTCACAATATTTTTTTAATAAACTCCTGACTTTACCTTCTCCTGTCTTGCATAGAAAGAAACTCAGCTTTTATACATTTTTTGGGACAATGTACTCATATTGCGTGGTCTATAAAAACATTCCGGCCTCCCACGCAGAGTAAATTGCTCCTTAATGTACCTCAACCACGGTACACGGTGAATATGATCTAACTGAAAACAGTCAGTGATTATGTCCTGATTCATGAGAGTTTCCTGCTTAGATCGAATGGAGTGCCAAAGCATAGATAAGATAAATGCAGTTCCGCGTGGCAAACGCAAGTGGGTACGCTAGTAGGAATGGATACTAATCTTCCCAAAAACACATTTTCACTGACCTATTGTTGCTCAATATTGGCATACCCCAAATTCCTGCTCCATACGTGCAAACAGAGCAACGCCAGGCCTTATGGATCCTAATCATTGCGTCCAAAGGTTTTGATCCTAGAAAACCTAAAGAATGCTTTAATTGTTTTATACAATTGAGGCATTATAGCCCTCATAAGGTGGGACCATGAGCCCCCTGGTACATGAATGATGGGCATTTAAGAATTTTAATCCTTTTATAAACAGTGTCATTAATGTGCGAGCGTAAAAGAAAGGAGGCGAGTACGCACCCCTGTTGCACCCCTCGGTTAATCCTGGTTGGGTGGGGGCTGCATTCACCATTAATACCATACCTGATGCAATCTGTCACATTTTTGTGTGGTTTGGCTGAAAACTAGACCAATGGCGCCTCCACCCCTATTTCTAGCATTTCCCCCAAAAGCTGCCCTCTGTTACCCAATCAAGTCCTGAACTCAAATCCATAGATGCTAAGTTTAGGTGGTTAGTATTAGCCAATGTATATTTGCTGACAATTAGGTGTTAGTTCAAGCACAGATCAATGGTTCCAAGGCCCTTCATAAAACCATACTGGACTACAGAGAAAATGCCTTTTTCAGTGAGCCAACCCTCTAGGCTATCCAAAAAGATCCTACCAAGATTTGGCTGTTGAATCAATTAGGGAAATGGGTCGATCGCACAGCAAGACAGCTCCATCGCCCTTCTTAAAAATCATGTACATTTAATTTACTGTTTGTGTGCATACGTTCTACGTTGTTTATTATACAAAACAACCCTTGAGAGTAATCCTATAGAATGTTGAATTACTCATTAGGTCTTGCCTAGGCAGCGCATGCGCTGTCTCGTTGAGAGATGCTGTATACAGAATAGCAGGGGAAGCTCCACCCACTTTCCGGCCATAAATTTGATTGACTACAATGAAAAATTCAGCATTTTTATTGGTTTTTGGCATCTTAGTCCCGCTTCCTGACTGCCATGGCGTCATTTTTGCTCTTCAGAGGCTATCAGCCCCTTTACTTGTAAAACCATTTTGTTTCCTTGTCTCTCCCCGTTCTTTCCCGCAGTCTGTATCTTCTTGTACCACAACCACCCTCACAACCCCTCCCGTTCGTGCCTTCTTCATGCCGGCAGTTCCATTTAAAATGCAATAGGTTTTGGGTAAACCTGAGTCCTGTTGTATTTTCAATGCTTGTTTGTCATGTGATTGGTGGGTGCCTTTGCACTATATTTTGTCTGACCTGGCCTAATGGCATGCACAATACAAACGGCTCTCTTAAGCATGTGTGGGGATGTCTTTCTGTGGCACTACAGTGTTCGTTCAAGTTACTGCTCTTATTGCACCCCTTTGCGGCTGCAAGAGCACCCTTCATAGGCTGAGCCCCTGTATCTGTACTAGTGTATACAGTGCCGAGACTCTCTCTACCAGTGTGCAGCGCCGAGGCTCCTTCTGACTGCCTCTGTGCAGTGCCGAAGCGCACTGCCGATGTGCAGCGCCGAGGCTTCAGGTGTGCAGCGCCAAGGCTTCCTCTGCCTGCCTCCATGCAGGTGTGGAGTGTCGATTCAGAAAAGGGGGTGGTGATGGACAGAGCATCTGAGTTAAACAGAACACTCATACCCAGTCAAAAGATCAGGGCTTGATCCATCACCGTTTTTTAGCTCACTGCACCATCCCAGCTCAGAACCTGGCTATATGCAAATTAGTCTGACCCTGGCCCAGTGCATCATGGGAACAGGGCAGACCAAACTACCAAGCCAATTCTTTACTGGAAAGGAAACAAGCTTCCGGGGACCGGTTTCTGGCATTACAGCCTTCTTCGGCCCGGCTTGCTTGAATCCTGATGGTGCAGTGAGCAAGGGACTCACATCTGAGCATACCCTGCCACTCCTATAGTGGCCAAAACGATTCAGAAAAGGGGGTGGTGATGGACAGAGCATCTGAGTTAAACAGAACACTCATACCCAGTCAAAAGATCAGGGCTTGATCCATCACCGTTTTTTAGCTCACTGCACCATCCCAGCTCAGAACCTGGCTATATGCAAATTAGTCTGACCCTGGCCCAGTGCATCATGGGAACAGGGCAGACCAAACTACCAAGCCAATTCTTTACTGGAAAGGAAACAAGCTTCCGGGGACCGGTTTCTGGCATTACAGCCGTCTTCGGCCCGGCTTGTTTGAATCTTGATGGTGCAGTGAGCAAGGGACTCACATCTGAGCATACCCTGCCACTCCTATAGTGGCCAAAATGATTCAGAAAAGGGGGTGGTGATGGACAGAGCATCTGAGTTAAACAGAACACTCATACCCAGTCAAAAGATCAGGGCTTGATCCATCACCGTTTTTAGCTCACTGCACCATCCCAGCTCAGAACCTGGCTATATGCAAATTAGTCTGACCCTGGCCCAGTACATCATGGGAACAGGGCAGACCAAACTACCAAGCCAATTCTTTACTGGAAAGGAAACAAGCTTCCGGGGACCGGTTTCTGGCATTACAGCCGTCTTCGGCCCGGCTTGCTTGAATCCTGATGGTGCAGTGAGCAAGGGACTCACATCTGAGCATACCCTGCCACTCCTATAGTGGCCAAAACGATTCAGAAAAGGGGGTGGTGATGGACAGAGCATCTGAGTTAAACAGAACACTCATACCCAGTCAAAAGATCAGGGCTTGATCCATCACCGATTTTTAGCTCACTGCACCATCCCAGCTCAGAACCTGGCTATATGCAAATTAGTCTGACCCTGGCCCAGTGCATCATGGGAACAGGGCAGACCAAACTACCAAGCCAATTCTTTACTGGAAAGGAAACAAGCTTCCGGGGACCGGTTTCTGGCATTACAGCCGTCTTCGGCCCGGCTTGCTTGAATCCTGATGGTGCAGTGAGCAAGGGACTCACATCTGAGCATACCCTGCCACTCCTATAGTGGCCAAAACGATTCAGAAAAGGGGGTGGTGATGGACAGAGCATCTGAGTTAAACAGAACACTCATACCCAGTCAAAAGATCAGGGCTTGATCCATCACCGTTTTTTAGCTCACTGCACCATCCCAGCTCAGAACCTGGCTATATGCAAATTAGTCTGACCCTGGCCCAGTGCATCATGGGAACAGGGCAGACCAAACTACCAAGCCAATTCTTTACTGGAAAGGAAACAAGCTTCCGGGGACCGGTTTCGGGCATTACAGCCGTCTTCGGCCCGGCTTGCTTGAATCCTGATGGTGCAGTGAGCAAGGGACTCACATCTGAGCATACCCTGCCACTCCTATAGTGGCCAAAACTATTCAGAAAAGGGGGTGGTGATGGACAGAGCATCTGAGTTAAACAGAACACTCAAACCCAGTCAAAAGATCAGGGCTTGATCCATCACCGTTTTTTAGCTCACTGCACCATCCCAGCTCAGAACCTGGCTATATGCAAATTAGTCTGACCCTGGCCCAGTGCATCATGGGAACAGGGCAGACCAAACTACCAAGCCAATTCTTTACTGGAAAGGAAACAAGCTTCCGGGGACCGGTTTCTGGCATTACAGCCGTCTTCGGCCCGGCTTGCTTGAATCCTGATGGTGCAGTGAGCAAGGGACTCACATCTGAGCATACCCTGCCACTCCTATAGTGGCCAAAACGATTCAGAAAAGGGGGTGGTGATGGACAGAGCATCTGAGTTAAACAGAACACTCATACCCAGTCAAAAGATCAGGGCTTGCTCCATCACCGTTTTTTAGCTCACTGCACCATCCCAGCTCAGAACCTGGCTATATGCAAATTAGTCTGACCCTGGCCCAGTGCATCATGGGAACAGGGCAGACCAAACTACCAAGCCAATTCTTTACTGGAAAGGAAACAAGCTTCCGGGGACCGGTTTCTGGCATTACAGCCGTCTTCGGCCCGGCTTGCTTGAATCCTGATGGTGCAGTGAGCAAGGGACTCACATCTGAGCATACCCTGCCACTCCTATAGTGGCCAAAACGATTCAGAAAAGGGGGTGGTGATGGACAGAGCATCTGAGTTAAACAGAACACTCATACCCAGTCAAAAGATCAGGGCTTGATCCATCACCGTTTTTTAGCTCACTGCACCATCCCAGCTCAGAACCTGGCTATATGCAAATTAGTCTGACCCTGGCCCAGTGCATCATGGGAACAGGGCAGACCAAACTACCAAGCCAATTGTTTACTGGAAAGGAAACAAGCTTCCAGGGACCGGTTTCTGGCATTGCAGCCGTCTTCGGCCCGGCTTGCTTGAATCCTGATGGTGCAGTGAGCAAGGGACTCACATCTGAGCATACCTTGCCACTCCTATAGTGGCCAAAACGATTCAGAAAAGGGGGTGGTGATGGACAGAGCATCTGAGTTAAACAGAACACTCATACCCAGTCAAAAGATCAGGGCTTGATCCATCACCGTTTTTTAGCTCACTGCACCATCCCAGCTCAGAACCTGGCTATATGCAAATTAGTCTGACCCTGGCCCAGTGCATCATGGGAACAGGGCAGACCAAACTACCAAGCCAATTCTTTACTGGAAAGGAAACAAGCTTCCGGGGACCGGTTTCTGGCATTACAGCCGTCTTCGGCCCGGCTTGTTTGAATCCTGATGGTGCAGTGAGCAAGGGACTCACATCTGAGCATACCCTGCCACTCCTATAGTGGCCAAAATGATTCAGAAAAGGGGGTGGTGATGGACAGAGCATCTGAGTTAAACAGAACACTCATACCCAGTCAAAAGATCAGGGCTTGATCCATCACCGTTTTTTAGCTCACTGCACCATCCCAGCTCAGAACCTGGCTATATGCAAATTAGTCTGACCCTGGCCCAGTGCATCATGGGAACAGGGCAGACCAAACTACCAAGCCAATTCTTTACTGGAAAGGAAACAAGCTTCCGGGGACCGGTTTCTGGCATTACAGCCGTCTTCGGCCCGGCTTGCTTGAATCCTGATGGTGCAGTGAGCAAGGGACTCACATCTGAGCATACCCTGCCACTCCTATAGTGGCCAAAACGATTCAGAAAAGGGGGTGGTGATGGACAGAGCATCTGAGTTAAACAGAACACTCATACCCAGTCAAAAGATCAGGACTTGATCCATCACCGTTTTTTAGCTCACTGCACCATCCCAGCTCAGAACCTGGCTATATGCAAATTAGTCTGACCCTGGCCCAGTGCATCATGGGAACAGGGCAGACCAAACTACCAAGCCAATTCTTTGCTGGAAAGGAAACAAGCTTCCGGGGACCGGTTTCTGGCAGACGGCTGTAATGCCAGAAACCGGTCCCCGGAAGCTTGTTTCCTTTCCAGTGAAGAATTGGCTTGTTAGTTTGGTCTGCCCTGTTCCCATGATGCACTGGGCCAGGGACAGACTAATTTGCATATAGCCAGGTTCTGAACTGGGATGGTGCAGTGAGCTAAAAAACGGTGATGGATCAAGCCCTGATCTGTTGACTGGGTAGGAGTGTTCTGATTAACTCAGATACTCTGTCCATCACCACCCCCTTTTTGAAATTATTTTGGCCACCATGAGTGTGGAAGGGTATGCTCAGACATGAGTCCCTTGCTCACTGCACCATCAGGATTCAAGCAAGCCGGGCCGAAGACGGCTGTAATGCCAGGAACCGGTCCCCGGAAGCTTGTTTCCTTTCCAGTGAAGAATTGGCTTGGTAGTTTGGTCTGCCCTGTTCCCATGATGCACTGGGCCAGGGACAGACTAATTTGCATATAGCCAGGTTCTGAACTGGGATGGTGCAGTGAGCTAAAAAACGGTGATGGATCAAGCCCTGATCTGTTGACTGGGTAGGAGTGTTCTGATTAACTCAGATACTCTGTCCATCACCACCCCCTTTTTGAAATTATTTTGGCCACCATGAGTGTGGAAGGGTATGCTCAGACATGAGTCCCTTGCTCACTGCACCATCAGGATTCAAGCAAGCCGGGCCGAAGACGGCTGTAATGCCAGAAACCGGTCCCCGGAAGCTTGTTTCCTTTCCAGTGAAGAATTGGCTTGGTAGTTTGGTCTGCCCTGTTCCCATGATGCACTGGGCCAGGGACAGACTAATTTGCATATAGCCAGGTTCTGAGCTGGGATGGTGCAGTGAGCTAAAAAACGGTGATGGATCAAGCCCTGATCTGTTGACTGGGTAGGAGTGTTCTGATTAACTCAGATACTCTGTCCATCACCACCCCCTTTTTGAAATTATTTTGGCCACCATGAGTGTGGAAGGGTATGCTCAGACATGAGTCCCTTGCTCACTGCACCATCAGGATTCAAGGAAGCCGGGCCGAAGACGGCTGTAATGCCAGAAACCGGTCCCCGGAAGCTTGTTTCCTTTCCAGTGAAGAATTGGCTTGGTAGTTTGGTCTGCCCTGTTCCCATGATGCACTGGGCCAGGGACAGACTAATTTGCATATAGCCAGGTTCTGAACTGGGATGGTGCAGTGAGCTAAAAAACGGTGATGGATCAAGCCCTGATCTGTTGACTGGGTAGGAGGGTTCTGATTAACTCAGATACTCTGTCCATCACCACCCCCTTTTTGAAATTATTTTGGCCACCATGAGTGTGGAAGGGTATGCTCAGACATGAGTCCCTTGCTCACTGCACCATCAGGATTCAAGCAAGCCGGGCCGAAGACGGCTGTAATGCCAGCAACCGGTCCCCGGAAGCTTGTTTCCTTTCCAGTGAAGAATTGGCTTGGTAGTTTGGTCTGCCCTGTTCCCATGATGCACTGGGCCAGGGACAGACTAATTTGCATATAGCCAGGTTCTGAACTGGGATGGTGCAGTGAGCTAAAAAACGGTGATGGATCAAGCCCTGATCTGTTGACTGGGTAGGAGTGTTCTGATTAACTCAGATACTCTGTCCATCACCACCCCCTTTTTGAAATTATTTGGTGTGGAGTGTCGAGGCTGCCTGTGCTGGTGTGCAGTGCAGAGGCTTCTCCTGCCTGCCTCTGTGCCCCCATGCAGTGCCAAGGCTGCTTCGGCCTGCTGCCTCTGTGCCAGTGCACAGCACCACTGCCCCCTTGCCCGGACGCTGCTCCTCCTCCTACCCCTTGCCCTGTCATCACACGCTCATGGATGGAACCTAAGCCCCAGGGCTCTTCCAAGATGCAGCTCCTCCTGGGCAGACGAGATCACTGACACCTGCCTGTGCATCAAGTTTCCGGGGCCCAAGGTGTGTGCAGGCAAGAGCTGCCTAGGAGGACAACAATAATCATGTTTTTTTCTAATTCATCTAATTTAGAGATGTTTACAACAAGAGTTAATTACTAATTCAATGTTCATTAACAATAGTTATTACTGCCGCCCAAGTCATTCTTATAGCATTGGAGGCCTGAAATAATCTGAATTGTCACATGTGTGGTTGTGTTATGGTTCATACTTGTGTTACTGTTATTGGCAGTACGGCAGGGCAATGTGTGGTGCAAACTGCAGTGCCCTCCTGACAAGAACCTTGGCACTTACTGTTTTGACAAATTAAGCAATGGACTTTCAGGTCACTGAATGTTGCAACTTGCTAAGTGAGCCAGCGCCCTTCGTTTCCTTGACTCCATCCACAGTGGTACATGCAGTCGAGTGGGTTAGGCTTACTCTAGAAAATTCACAGGGATTTTAGGTCCAGTTACAAAATAACACAATAATTATTGCAGGTGTTCAGTATGGATGTCCAGTGTTAACGAGTGCACTTAAAACAGGCTTAAGCCGTTTTAAGGAGAGTCCTAGTATTGGATGCAATAATGATCACAGCTGATAAAATCCAACACCGAGGCTTATCGCAAGCTGTGCAAATGAAATCCATGTAGCATGCACATCTTGGTGCTCAAAGCTTCAAAATCAGCATATCTCTAATTTCCTTACCCTTTTCTCCTTTTAAAATCCAACATGTTTAACTTAACTAAATTACACAGGGGATGCATTTTGTTTTATCACATCTGTATATGTACCGGATACAGTCAAGAACACAAAACTGATATCTACAGTAACATGGTGTACCATACACATTGGAAATTATCAAACTACTTTTATTGAGGGGTGTGGCTAGCTGAATACTGGGCTCGTAGGCCAGAACTGTGCCCCCACAGAAGTTGTTTATATAAACTTACCCCCATCCTACTTATACACTATGCTAGTAGGCAGGACTCGCCCCACTTAAAACACTGGCTCTAACTCTCCCCAAATGCGAGACCGATTGCATTGCAAATGCTTGTTTTTCTAATGCTGCTGTGCTTTTAACTTCCTGCTACTCCCAGTACAGGTGTCATGTAATTCAACAGACACTTAAGAAGGCTATTTATGCATGATTCCTACTCTCCTCTACTAATAATCTTCTTGTTGTAAATACGATTTGTTGTCAGATTGTGCCTCCCCATACCTTGGACCCAAATGGTGGAACACATTGCCCCCTAATCTCAGAAACCAATCCTATTAACTACTGTTGTGAAAGAAAACTGAAAGCCAAACTATTCACTTCCTCTTAATTATCCTTGACATTTCTTGGTGATGTATTCCTTCTGTCTTTTTTGCTTCTTAGCGCCAGGGCCCTTGTTGGACTGTCGCACACTTGATAAAATCATAAATGAATCAGTAATATGTTATGTACATACAAAGCAGTGATAAGACCATGCAACTAAGTTTCATTTGTAAAAGTTTACTCTTCTATCTTTACGATTTGCTCATTAGATGATATATTCCACCACTTCTGAATCACAAATAGCGGATTGGATATTTTCCTTCCTCATGCTTTTGACATCACTTATATCTGATCCGTTTGAGTGTGATCTGGACACCTTGGTAAGTGTAGTAAGTGACTTCTGATTGATTTGTGATTTGTTGTGAATTTAATATTTTGTACATGTAATTGAAACTTGGATAGCATGATATTGACCATTTCTCTGCAGCTCCTCAGAGAAAGCCCACTATTGCATGCTCAATCATAAAATTACATGTCTGTAATTTACACATGCACATCATATATGTGTGTGCTGTCAATCAATACGGGTTTGTAAAGCGAGGCTAATCATCCGTGAGGTTATCCAGGTGCTGTTAGCACTGCTGCTAGGGAGGGTTGTGTGGAACAACTAAGTCATGAGTCCCTATCTGCATTCCGGCAGAGAGCTTATGTACTATTTCTAATGTTTGAATATATTTAAAGATTTTTAGATTTAAAGATGTTTAGATGTTTAATCGAACCTTAATATTTTGTTTTTTGTGTACACGATTTTTCTTCTATAACAAAATTAATTATAAGAGAGGAATTATTCTCTTGACATTCCTTCATATATAAACCTTGTCACTATTATTAAGGGAAATCCTCCCTAATTATCTTTCATTAAAGGGCTTTACCACTTTTTAAAAGTGAAAATTTCCTATATACCATTTCTGCCCCTACTCCGATCATAGACAACGAATCCCTACAAATAAATCCTTCATAAGGAATTGAGGTCCTGCATGTTTGAGACCTTAAGTCAGATCATGTCCTCTTAAAGGTCACTCCCTGATGAGGATGAAATCTCATAAATTCCAAACCCCTACTCTGACAAGATCACTGAATTAACGGGTAAAAGACTCAAGAAAAGTAAAAACATGGATAAGAGCAATATAGGAGGTCCAAGCACCTCATCAATTCAGGGAGGTCTTAGCACCTTAACTTATAATGGAGGTCCTCACACCTTGAACTCCCAAGGTGTCCCTAGCGGCACGACTTATCTGGTTGTCCTTAGCGGCACAAAACATCTGGGTGTCCCTAGCGGCACAAAATATCATAATGCTCTTTACAATATGGGAGATAACGAATCTAATGATATAGAATCCTCAGACACTCCTGATGAGTATGTCCTTGATCTTGATGAAGATGATCAAGAATTTTACAATCCATAAGAGGAACTCCCATCGTCCTCTAAGGACATTATCCTTGACCCCTTAGGGGACGAAATGTTTTCCCCATTAAATCTGAAAAACCGAAGAAGTTCCGAGTGGTACCCTCAGGACCACGTCGCAAAATTCATTAAAAAATGGAAAAGAAACCTCTTTGAAAGGGACACTCGTAACATCCTTAGAGCTGAACCCTCTAGACCTTCTACTGAAGATAAAAGCCGCTATACCCCCAAGTTAGACCCTGAACTCATTAAATTCCTATACAAACTTGGACGTGATCCAAGAAAAGGGATGGAAAAATCCCAGAAAGGGTGCCAAGACTGTCTTCTTGATGTACTGGGACCATTAGCCAGAATCCTAGATTCAGCAGAAGACAACCACATCAATGGCACCCCTCTCAACACCAATCTCATCAAGGGATGGAGCCAGAGAGCATTAATTCTACTGGGTAATGCCAACGCTAGCATTAACGCAGAAAGACAAAGAGTTGTTTTGACTAAAATAAATCCAAAACTGACATGGCGGATAAAAAACCCTCGCAAAACCCCTTAGGTTTACTCTTTGGAGAAGACCTCATTAAATCCTTGGGGAAATACGTCTTTCACCATCCTGGACAAGGCACCTTTTTGGACGGACCAGAAGACGGGGCCTCTCATCAGGCCGCTTCAATCAAAGGCCATTCCCAAGATCCTGTTGTTTTGGAAGCGGGTATCAGCAGTACAGAGTGCCTCAATTCTACCCCCAGAGAATAAGAGGCCAACACATAAGAGGATTTAGATCCTGTGGAACCTTCATCTCAAACAACCCTGCAAGTGAGAACTCTCTCCCCTCTCCCTTCTCTTTCTTTCCCCCAAAAAGTGGGTGGCAGACTCAAATACTTCCTTCACAATTGGCGATTTATCACTCAAGATTTCCAATGAGGCTAACGCCCCATCCCTAATATGATAACGAGGCGTTCAAAAGTTTGATCCATAAAGAAATATGATCCCTTATGTTGGAGACGTTATCTAAAGTTATTGTATCTAAAAGATCATTTCCCTCTGAGGAGGATGATGTCATTGAAATCCAACATACCTTACCCAATGACGATCTCATTGAATTAAAGGGGAAAAGACTTGGAAAAAATAAGAATATTGATCAAACAACCCCCAAGAGCACTATGGGAGGTTCCAGCACCTCAACTTTTATGGGAGGTCAGGGCACCTCAAATACACTGGGTGTCCTTGGCGGCACAACTCTTAATGGTGTCCTCAGCGGCACAAACTATCTGGGTGTCCCTAGCGGCACAAAATATTGAAGTGCTCCTATAGGGAGACTGGCTAGTCAAACTGGACCTAAAGGATGCTTACTTCACCATTCCTATGGCCGAATCCCAGTAACCCTTTCTTCATTTTGTCTGGAAAAATCACCTTTACCAATTTTAGGCTCTCCCCTTTGGACTCTCCTCTGCCCCTTGGTACATCACCAAGGTCGTGAGAGCTGTTGCCTCATCTCTAAGAATAAGGGGCATTTGTTTAATCATTTACTTAGATGACATTCTTATGATGTCTCAAGATCCTTCACTACTAGCCAAAGAGCTGAAGACTGTGATGGATCTCCTAGAAAGTTTAAGATTCATCATAAACAAAGGAAAGTCAATTCTGTCCCCTTCCAGATCTCTGGAGTTCCTAGGATTCCCAGTAGACACATTGAAATGTCTCCTTTTACTACCTTCCAAAAAGATTACCAAAATCAGGAAGGAAATAAGACACATCCTGAAACAACAAGACTTATCTCTGAGAGAGCTAGCCAGCTTTCTGGGTCTCCTCTCCTCCTCCCTCCGAGCCATCTTTCCCTCTCCCCTCAAATATGGGGCGCTCCAAAGGGTAAAGGCGAGAGCCCTAAGATCTGGCCTCTGGTACAGAGATCGGATCTGTCTGGATCAAGAAGCCAAATCGGAACTAGCCTGGTGGCTCGAGAACCTAGACGCGTGGAACGGAGAAGCAATCTTTGCTTCAAAACCAGAGTTTGTTTTAGAATCAGATGCGAGCCTTCATAGCTGTGGAGCTTGCCTTCTCAATCCGAACACTGGTGGTATCTGGTCACAAGAGGATTCATCTCACCACATAAATTATTTAGAACTAACAGCTGGGCTTTACACCCTCATGAGCTTCAAACACTCTCTCCAGGTGAGGTCAGTCATTCTAAAGATGGACAACATGTCAGTGGTAGCCTATATAAATCGTCTGGGAGGCACCAAATCTGCGGACCTCTCAAATCTAGCAAAGAAACTTTGGATGTTCTGTCTGGAACACAAGATCGCTCTCAAAGCGGAATAACTTCCGGGGAAATTGAGCATCTCTGCAGACTGGAACTCAAGATTCCTGTTAGATCACAGCAATTGGAAACTGAATGTTTCCGTGTTCAGTACCCTAAACAAGATCTGGGGCACTCTAGAGATAGACTTATTTGCGAGCAGACTAACCTTTCAACTGGAAAACAACTTTAGGTGGATGCCTGACCCAGGTGCTCTAGCAGTCAAAGCCTTACTAAAATCTTGGAAAGGAGCCAAGGTGTATGCATTCCCTCCCTTTGCCATGATTCTGAGAGTTCTTCAGATAGTGAGACAGGACCAGTGCTTCCTTGTCCTAATAACTCCCTTTTGGCCATCCCAAGCATGGTTCCCCCCCACTCTAGAACTAGCTTGCAACCCCCCTTCTTAATTCCTACCCTAGAGAATCTTCTTGCAGGCGTAGGCGGAGTAGTTCTCCCCCTAATTCAGAACAGGAGTTTAACCCTTCTTGCCTGGAGAGTATCAAGAGATCCAATGAAACCTCAGGACTTTCGGCAGCGGCTGCAACTCTCCTCAGAGAATCTTGGGCCCCAGGCACTTACTACAGCTATAACAATATATGGAGAATCTGGGTACGTTGGTGCCCTGAAAGGAACCTGGATTTCTTGGAAGCACCTATTGTTGACATAGTTAACTTCCTTGTTAAACAATTTGATAAAGGCCTCAGCTATAGAACTATCAATTGCTATAGATCGGCTATTTCTGCTGGTCATGTCCTTGTCAATGGTAAAAAGGTAAGTAAAAATGTCATTGTTTGTAGAGTGGTGAAAAGCATTCATTTAAGAAGACCTCCTAAACCTAAATATGAAAGTCTTTGGGATGTCAAACCAATCCTTGATCTTTTCAATAACTAGCCTGTTAATACTCTCCTCAATAAACAAAATAACAAAACCTTTCCATTAAGCTGGCTACTCTACTATGCATAATCTCATGATGCAGAAGGGTCTCTGATGTCAAAGCCCTGGAGATTACGAATAGATCTCTTAACATGTTCGGAGTCAAATTTGAGATTTATAGAAGAACAAAGACTATGTCTGATTCAAGCTTTTACCCACGTTTTGATTTATGTCTAAAACTTTGCGTTGTGGACTGCATGAGAGAGTATGATCACAGAATGTTTGCTCTTCGCCCTCAAGATGTTAACCAATTACTTATATCCTTTGTTAAACCCCACAAAGGCATAACCTCAACCTCTATTGCTAGATGGGTTAAGACTGTTATGAGTTTAGCAGGTATTGACTTAAATACATTTTTCAAGCTCACTCCCTTACAGGGGTGCTACAGCCAATAAATCTCTCTGGTCTGGAGGTAAGTTGGACGACATTCTCAAAGCTGCTGACTGGTCAAATGCTAACACCTTTGCACGTCATAATTGCAAGCCTATTGAACATATGTCCAATGTTGTTTTACAAAGCTACCAACATGCATAATGTAGCCTCCGTTCTAGTAATGAAATTGCGATTCTCATATTACCATGACTAGAGAATCTGGATTTCATTAAAGACACAGAGGCTGACATTATCCCTCTCATCCCACCCCTTGGTGGTTTTACAATGATTTACTGCTGTTTTTGTTACAGTTTATTACTGTACTTTAATTTAACAGTACTTGTTTCATCTCTTGTTTCTTTTAGCTTGATAAGCTTGACACTATTTTTTACTTCAAGAGATATTTACTTCCTTCTCTTTTCAGGTAACGCTCCTTAACTGTGTGTCGTCTGGCCTTTGGTTATACCTTCGTTCTTCCTTCTCCTTCATCCTGCTCATCAAACGATCTTTTTGATGTTTCAAGCTTCATGAACCTCTTTTCCTCCACATTTAAAAGAGGCAGATTGTTGATGGCTCATGCCATTCATGTTTTGCTATTATCCTATTCTGGAACCTGTTAATATTGTGATGTAAGCGGCTGCTTGGACTGCATTAAAGGAATAATGCATAATGTCAACCTCCGTGTCTTTAATGAAATCCAGATTCTCTAGTCATGGTAATATGAGAATCGCAATTACGTGTCTGTAATTTAGTCATGCACATCATATATGTGTGTGCTGTCAATCAATACGGGTTTGTAAAGCGAGGCTAATCATCCGTGAGGTTATCCAGGTGCTGTTAGCACTGCTGCTAGGGAGGGTTGTGTTGAACAACTAAGTCATGAGTCCCTATATGAATTCCGGCAGAGAGGGTGAGGTCACAGGGTGAAATGGGAGGTCGTTCCAGGACATTGCGGTGAGCTAGGAGAAGAGTCAACCTCCACTGTTGCTGTGGGGGATTTTGGGGGTGTGAGGAAGGAAGAGGGAGGTGGAGTGCAGGTGTCTGGAGAGAAGGTAGAAATTCATGTGGTGGTTGATGTATGCTGGTCCTTGGTTGTGTAAGGCTTTTAAGGAATGGATCAGCATCTTGAACGGACATCCATACTGAATAGGGAGCCAAAGGAGCTTCCTGAGGTGGGGGTGATGTGGTCTGCTTTTTGAGGTCTGGGATGAGTCTGGCCACTGAGTTCTGCATGGTCTGCAGTCTCTTGATGAGGTGCAAGGTGATTCCTACGAATAATGCTAGCCATAGTCTAGTTCGGTGGTGACAAGGGCTTGGGTGACGGTGCGTCTGATGTTGATGGGGAGCTCCTTGAAGATCTTACAGAACATGCAAAGTGTGAGGAAGCAGGCAGATGAAACTGTGTTGGTCGGAGTTGGTAAGGGTCCTAGTTCGGGAGGCTACCAGGAGTCGTTGCACAGGGAGGTGGTGTTGCCGAAGATCAACACTTTTTTCTTGTTGAATTTTAGGCAGTTTTCTATCATCCAGTCAGCGACGCTTGCGATTCGTCTGTGGAAGTTGGTCAGTGTGGCAGAGGAGTCTTCTGATAGCGAGAGGAGGAGCTGGGCGTTGATGCCATTGTACATGATGTTAGTCCATGTCCTTTGACGACTTTGACCAAGGGCGTCCTATAGGTGTTGAACAGCATAGGGCTGAGGCATTAACCTTAAGGGACACCACAGATGTTTCTGAGGTGAAGGGGGGTAGGTGGATTCTCTGGGTTCTTCCAGTGATGGAGACAATCCATTTGAGGGTGTCTCCTTGGATTCCAATATTGTAGAGTCTTTTGATGAGGGTGTGGTGAGATACTGTGTTATTTTCTGCATACTAAGAGTCAGTTTTCGAGTTTGGCAGAAATGTTATTCCACCTCAAATGTGACTGACATCATGTCCACCTTATTATAAGTGCCAAAGTATATAATCCACTTGTATTTAGGGGAACTGGATATTCGTATTGTTTGTGATGTAGTAACCAATCTACCAAACTCTAAATCAGGTCCTAAGTGCTAATTTTGTTATTTTTACACAGTCAAGAATTGCACAACTTTTAATTCTATAGCAGGACCCAGAGGAGAGGATTAGGCTTTTCTTTCTCCTCATTTTATTCCAGCAGCCTTGTTAAGAAAGGTATAACATCAAACAAACTACATTTCCCATGGAACATAGGGAAAATCAAAGAGAAAACAGTCCAGCCAATCAGGATGCCTCTGCTGGTATAACGGTCCCTGTAGACTCTCTGTTTTCCTCTTTCTTCATTGCTCCAGCAGCATTCAGATAAGCTCCTAGTTATTTTTCTCACTTTGCTGGGTGTGAATAGTGTGTTTTGCTCTAACATATTAATGCTGTATAACACGGCTCAGCTGCGTCTAGGTTTATCTGTTGTGTGACTTCACAAAGGTTGTGCAGCAAGCTTAATTCATTTTCACTCTACAGGTGACCGCTGTGGCTTTCTGCTCCTATGTAGCCTTTGTTTCTTTGTCTAGCTCGCTGGTGCAGTGCGGTCAGCCGACCGCTATGGGGCCCCACACAATCCTGCCAGTGCGCCCAGCACGTCTCAACCTCCTGCTCCCCCAGTGCGATCTCTTTCACTGCATTTAGTGAAGCGTGGCCGGCGGTGGTGCAGACATGGGGGAAGATTAATTGCACTTGCTTGCGGTATTTACTTAGCGTTTTTCTGTCAATATTAGCGAGCGCCTGCAACGGAGAAAAACACCAGACTTTGGGTAATGCAGTCATTTCATTGGGACAATCCTGGGCAGGTTATTCTTTTTTTCCCCTTGCTGTTATAGGGGGGAACAAGTCACACAGTCATACCCTGCACACTATTAAAAGGGAACAAGCCCTGTTTCAGGGACAGACTCTCAGGTGCTCGACCTTCACAGTCATTGCCCTACATATCCCAAAGCAAACCCCCAGATCAGTGGGGCCAGTACCAGGACTCTAGTACATTTGGAAATTTCTATTAGACCAGGACCGGCACCCGTCGCAGAGGTGCCAGAGGTGGCCAAAGGGGCCACAATAATTACAACAATTCACACGGTGAGAACTCAATATGTAGAAGGTCTCCAGCTTAGGGGTTATTTGGCGGCATTCTGACAGAATTGGGAGTCCCTGTCTTCAGACACTTGGGTCCTTTAAACGGTTCGGGGGTTTCACATAAAGTTCAATGGGACTCCCTCTCAGGTCCAGGGCCCCAGACCTCTGTTTTTTCTCAAGATCACCAAGCTTGATAGACTTAGAGGTAGCGAGTCTTTTGGAGAAAGGAGCTATTATCCCCACATCCATACATCGCAACGGGTTCCTCAGCAACCTCTTTAGTGGAAAAGAGGGACGAAGGCCAATGTCCGGTTATCAACCTGAAGGAGTTGAATGGATGGCTCCTCTACCGTCATTTCAAAATGTAAGGCATGCACCTCCAGGGACCTTCTGAGGAGGTCGGACTGGATGGTCGGTTTGGACTGACCGTGCCAGTTACCCCCCCCCCCCCCCCCCTACAGGTGTTTCCTGCAATTCCAATGGAACTCTTAAGTATTCAAGTTCACTTGCCTTCCTTTTGGACTTTCATCCGCTCCTTGGTGTTTCACCAAGCTGATGAGACCTGTAGCAGAGTTCCTTCGGGCACAGGGCATGCGGCTCATAGTCTATCTGGACAACATTTTTCTCATGAGTCAATGCCCGCAAAGTCTATCCCCCAACTACAGATGGCCTTAGATTTACTGGAATCGCTAGGCTTTATAATCAACATGCACAAGTCCACTTTGACCCCATCACAATCCATTCAGTTTCTATGATTCCTAATCAATTCGGTAGAGGCAACCCTCAGCCACTCTCCTCAAAAATTGTCCAAGGTCAGACACTAGTTGGGGAGAACCCTGGCAAAACCTCAGATCACTCTGCAGCAACTGGCCCGCATAGTGGGGCTGCTCTTGGCTTCCATTCAGGTGATATTCCCGGGGGCCCTCCATTACTGGGCACTGCAGCTCCTAAAGATACTGCACCTCCAGAAAGTCGTCTCCTATTCCCAACTAGTCCCGCTTTCTGCAGAGGCGAAGGACGATATCAGATGGTGGATTCTCACATGGAGGCATGGAATGGCAGGGCAATCTTTGGCACCCAAGCAAAATGGTCTTCAGATGAACAGGCCCTTCATAAAACTGCCTAGGACTGATAGCAGGCTTCTTCGCACTCAGGTGCTGGACATAAGACATAGTGCAATGCTCAGTCCTACTAAAAATGGAGAACGTAGCGGTGGTTCGTTACATCAATCACCTCAGCATCACTCGATCAAAAGCTCTGTTGTTTCTGGCCCAGACTCTATGGGAGTATTGCTTGACCAATCACATATCGCTGATGGCAGAATATCTCCCGGGCCCAGCCAATCACATAGTGGATTGCCACTCTCGCCACTGGAGGGACGTCAGTCTGTGGAAACTGAATCCCTCGGTCTTCAATCGGCTTCAGAGTCGCTGGGGCCCATTCCCAATGGACCTCTTTGCATCCTGTCTGGACTTTCAAGTGGAAAGGTTCTGCAGCTAGAGACCAGATCTCCTAGCAGTGGCAACGGACGCCTTCCTTCAGCACTGGAGCCTGGGACAAGCATATGCATTTCCTCTATTTGCGATGATCACGCAAGTGTCGGCACAAGTACGCAGACAGGGGGTGGACCTGGTCATGATAACTCCAATATGGAGATTGCAAGCCTGGTATCCAGTGATGATGGAACTTTCCTGGGATTTTCCAATCCCTCTACCCGTAGATCCAACTCTCCTGATTGATCCCCAGGGCAACCCTCTTCCTCTAATACTGGCGGGCTCCCTCCGTCTAATGGCCTGGAGGATTTCCGGGAATGATGGAAAGTCCCGGAAATTTCAGCAGAGGCTGCAGAACTCCTTGCCAAGGCTTGGGCAGATAGCACCACTAGACTTTATGGATCGGCCTGGTCTAGGTGGTTATACTGATGATTCCAATGCCAAGTGGATCCCGTGGGGGCAGAGATTGTACACATCTTGAACTTCTTGATGTGCATGGCCTCACAGGGCTTAGCCTACAGGTCTGTCAATAACTTAAGGTTGGCAATCTCAGCAGGACATCTCCCCATAGATGGTCATTTGATAGGGGAAACTCCTACGAGGTATTAGATTATTTCTACCTCCAGAACCCAGAAATTCCGTGTTACGGGATGTAAATAAGGTCCTGAACTTATATCATTTCTTGTCCCGCCAATATATACTTGTCTAGAAAACAATTGTCAGCAAAACTGGTGATGCTGCTTTGCCTCATATCCTGGCGCAGGGTATCTGAAGTATAGGCTCTTGACATTACAGATAGGATTTTTACTCCAGAGGGGGTACACTTTCATATTTCTCATAGAACAAAATGCAACTCCAGAGTGGTGTCTTATGCAGAATTTCAGGGGATACCAAAATTGTGTGTGGTCCGGGCCCTGAAAATGTATGAAGCGGTAAGGGATGAACTTCGTCCCCACGGGGAAAGGCAGCTGTTGATTGCTTTAACCAAACCCCACGGAGCGGTTTCCTCTCCTATGATTGCCTGATGGATAAAATGGGCAATGCTGCAAGCAGGGATTAACACCTTTCCTGTTTACGCTCACTCAGTCAGAGGATCCATGGCTTCTAAGGCATTCTCCCTGGGAGCAAGACTAGAGGATATCTTAAATGCAGCGGACCGGTCATCCACTCTACCTTGAAAAGGTTTTACTTTAAGCCTATATCCTCTCTGGCAACCGTAGTGGTGAATCAGCTTTAAACTAGCCTAATCCTCGCCTCTAGGTCCTGCCATACAAGAAAAAATGTCCTAGCTATCGTAATGGAAAGTTTCAAATCCATGAAGGACACAGAGGCAAGGATTAGCCCACCCATTCTACCTACTTCGGCACCCACCCGCGAGAAGAGTTACAACTCAGGGTTATGACAGGATAAGATTGACTACATGTAATTTTGTCTTTATGTATTCTGATTGATATTATTTGGTATCATGTCTTCAATGGCTATTTAGCACCTGCTTATAAAGTCTTGTTATTGAAATGAGAGCTCGAACAGCATCGGAGAGTATCTCCAATTCTCTTTATGCATCTTTCCAGGATCAGAGTCCAACAAACAGGAGTAGTCTTCAAATGAAAATGCTATGTCGCAGGAAGAAAAAGGAAGAAGGAGCGTCTACAGGGACTGTTTTACCAGCAGAGGCATCCTAATTGGCAGGACTGTTTTCTCTTTGATTTTCCCTATGTTCCATGGAATATGTAGTATGTTTGATGTTATCCTTTTTTTTAACAAGGCTGCTGGAATAAAATGCGGAGAAAGAAAAGCCTAATCCTTGCCTCTGTGTACTTAATAGAGTTTAAATTTTCTGTTACGATAGCTAGAACATTTTTCATTACACAGTAGAACAGGTGCTGAGGCTTAATAATGATGCCAGTTATTTTTTATCAACAGCTGATCCTTGATTTTCGACCCAGTGAAAAGAAAAATAGTCAAAATTACAAAACAAAATGAATTTGTAAATGAACATTTATATATCGATCTTCGGTGCATGTTCTTCATATATTTGCAGTTATTCTGAAGCACAAACTAGATTTTGGTGATCAGTAGCTTGAGGATACCAGCACTAGTGAGAATTCTAAATTGATATATTCCGAAACACTGATATCAGACATTTACAATAGAAACTATGAACCTGATTTAGAGTGTGTTGAAACGGTTACTGTGTCAACACATGACGGATGTCCCGTACGAATCTATGACAGAATATCGAGAATGCAAATATCGACAGACAAAATATCGGCGCTGGAATATCGAAGGCAAGTATATCGACACCCTATCTACAACATGGTAAGTACAAAAATATCGAAAATAAAATATCGATGTTTAAAATATCGTAATTCAAAATATCGTTTTTTTTTCAGTAAAAAAAAAGTTTAATTTAATAAATAATACTTATATATAATCTAAACTTATTTTAAAATTTGCTATAATGTTTAAAATGAATAAATAATACATATTTAATATTAAACATTTAATTAAAATTAAACATGCAATATATAATATATACTTAATTAATATATATATATATATATTTTTATTAAATTAATTAAAAATATTAACAAATAATATACATAAAAAATACATCAACAGTCATAAAATAATAACATAAATAATTATATTTAATAAATAACAACAATTAAATATACTTTCAATATTTTTAAAATTAATTAAATACAACATTATGTAACATAATAAATACATAAATAAATATAAATAATATTGGATAGAGTAAGGGTAAAAATTACTATTCCCACTCCAGAGAGTGCAACAGTAGGGAAAGCGTAGGATAGCAAGTGGGTAAAAATTACTATTCCCACTCCAGTGAGTGCAAAAGTAGGGAAAACGTTAGGTAGCGGTGGGTAAAAATTACTATTCCCAGTCCAGTGGGTGCAACAGTAGGGAAAACGTTGGATAGCGTAGGGGTAAAATTACTATTCCAACTCCAAAGAGTGCAAGAGTAGGGAAAGAGTTGGTTAGCGTAGGGGGAAAAATTACTATTCCCACTCCAAAGAGTGCAACAGTAGGGAAAGCGTTGGATAGCGGGTGGGTAAAAATTACTATTCAAACTCCAGAGGGTGCAACAGTAGGGAAAGAGTTGGATAGCGTAGGGGTAAAATTACTATTCCAACTCCAAAGAGTGGAACAGTAGAGAAAGAGTTGGATAGCGCAGGGGGAAAAATTACTATTCCCACTCCAGTGGGTGCAACAGTAGGGAAAGCATTGGATAGCTTAGGGGTAAAATTACTATTCCAACTCCAAAGAGTGGAACAGTAGGGAAAGCGTTGGATAGCGTAGGGGTAAAATTACTATTCCAACTCCAAAGAGTGCAACAGTAGGGAAAGAGTTGGATAGCGTAGGGGGAAAAATTACTATTCCCACTCCAGAGAGTGCAACAGTAGGGAAAGCGTTGGATAGCGGGTGGGTAAAAATTACTATTCAAACTCCAGAGGGTGCAAAGGTAGGGAAAGAGTTGGATAGCGTAGGGGTAAAATTACTATTCCAACTCCAAAGAGTGGAACAGTAAAGAAAGAGTTGGATAGCGTACGGGGAAAAATTACTATTCCCACTCCAGTGGCTGCAACAGTAGGGAAAGCGTTGGATAGCGTAGAGGTAAAATTACTATTCCAACTCCAAAGAGTGGAACAGTAGGGAAAGAGTTGGATAGCGTAGGGGGAAAAATGACTATTCCCACTCCAGAGAGTGCAACAGTAGTGAAAGCGTTGGATAGCGGGTGGGTAAAAATTACTATTCCCACTCCAGTGGGTGCAACAGTAGGGAAAGCGTTGGATAGCGTAGGGGTAAAATTACTATTCCAACTCCAAAGAGTGCAACAGTAGGGAAAGAGTTGGATAGCGTTTGGGGAAAAATTACTATTCCCACTCCAGAGAGTGCAACAGTAGGGAAAGCGTAGGATAGCAAGTGGGTAAAAATTACTATTCCCACTCCAGTGAGTGCAAAAGTAGGGAAAACGTTGGATAGCGGGTGGGTAAAAATTACTATTCCCACTCGAGTGGGTGCAACAGTAGGGAAAACGTTGGATAGCGGGTGGGTAAAAATTACTATTCCAACTCCAAAGAGTGCAACAGTAGTGAAAGCGTTGGATAGCGGGTAGGTAAAAATCACTATTCCCACTCCAGAGAGTGCTACAGTAGGGAAAGCGTGGGATAGCGGGTGGGTAAAAATTACTATTCCCACTCCAGTGAGTGCAACAGTAGGGAAAGCGTTGGATAGCGGGTGGGTAAAAATTACTATTCCCACTCCAGAGGGTGCAACACCAGGGAAAGCGCTTAATAGCGTAGATTTTTATTTTAACATACTTATAAATAATTCTTATATTTGAAATAATGTATAAATACATTTTTAAATACATCAACATCAATAAAATACAATTACTAATTAATAAAACCAATGAAATAAAAAAAAATTAATTGACAATAAATTAACAACAAACACCATTAAATAATAATAATTAAATATTACTCACCAAATAATGAAACTAATGAAAAAAACTATTTATCATAAAAAAAATTAAATGTAAATTACTATTAAAATTTAAGAAACAATATACAAAATATTTAAAAAAAAAAAAAGTTTACCAATTAAATAATGATTTTTTCTAGTTATTAAAAATAATTACGATTTAAAAATATTAATTCCCAATTAAATAAATGTTTTATGTTTAAAAATAATTATTTGCCAATTAATAATTAATTAATACATTAATTATCAGTAAAAATTTGTTTAAATAATTAAATATTTACAATTAAATTACTTCCCACCCAATACCCCTATAAAACCACAACACGCTCCAATACTAAAACATAACATTTAATAAAAATTAACAATAATTACCAATTAAATAATTAATTTATCAATTAAAATAATTAATTTCCAAATAATAAATCATTACTAAATACATTATACATCAAAAAAATTAATGAATTACAATTAAATTACTTCCCACCCTATTCCCCTATAAACCCACAACCCACTCTGGTACTAAAACATAACATTTAATAAAAATTAACATTAATTACCAATTAAATAATTAATTTATCAATTAAATTAATTAATTGCCAATTATTAATTAAATTAAAAATTAATTACACATAAAAAATTCATTAATTATTTACAATTAAATTACTTCCCACCCTATTCCCCTATAAACCCACAACCCGCTCCGGTACTAAAACATATAATTTACTTAAAAATAAATTTATTAATATATAAAAAACATAAAAATAATACAAATATCGATATTAGTGACATCGAAATTAGTTACATCGATATATATGCTATCGATATTACTAACTTCGATATTACTTACATCGATATAAATGAAATCGATATTACTTACCTTAGGATCGATATTCTGTCCAACGATATTCTTGACATCGATATTCATGACCTTTGAAATTTCAAACACGATATTTTGGTAGGTCGATATTTAATACTCGATATTTTGACTGTGTACCGTCCCGTACACCTTATTATAAGTACCATAGGATATAATGCACTTGTAATAAGACCGGCG
The DNA here is from genome assembly GCF_964261635.1 of Lissotriton helveticus. Lineage (NCBI taxonomy): Eukaryota > Metazoa > Chordata > Amphibia > Caudata > Salamandridae > Lissotriton > Lissotriton helveticus. The sequence goes on along the minus strand of NC_136072.1, from coordinate 856,547,359 downwards.
GGATATCTTTTAAATTGTGATGGAGTAATCTGTCTGCCAAACTTTAAATCATGTAGGCCTGCACAAAATTTAAACTAGAGCTGCATAATCGGTGTAATTTCGGAATTTTGGCATTATGCTTCTTACAAGGAATTACTGAAATGAGACTACTTTTCTTAATTATGCCTTGTTTGTGGAAAAAATTGACCACGAAATGAGCAATTCGCAGTGCAAGTTTACCAGGAAGGCACAGGAACAACAGAATGCAAAAATCTGCAATTTTATGGTGTGTTTGCAAGCGTCTTTGCACCAAAATTTGACACAAGGACACATTTCATGCTAAAATAGTACACAATTATGGATTTGCATTTCCTATAATTATGCATAATTTTGCGTTATTTTGCCATATTTACACAAAAGCAAATTAGATGAATTGTCTATACGCCTAGCCTGCCGTTGGTAACTAGTATTTGCAAAAACAACAAGTGATGGACTGAATGTGGATCAATGTCACACACTCCCCCAGTCAAAAGATCTGGGCCCAAATCCATCGTTTTTTTGCACTCCACACCACCCTGGGTTAGACAATGGCGATATGCAAATCAGCTCTGACCCTGTTGCCCCATGGGAACAGTCCAGTCCGAACTACAAAAGCCATGTCCTTCCCAGAACGGAATCAAGCATCCGAGGACCGGACCGGTTTCGAGGTAACACCTCTCTTCAGCCCGGCTAGCTTGACTCCAAGTGGTGTGGAGGGCCTGGGACCCACGTCTGGGCATCCCCAGCGCACTTAGGGCGGCAATTGCAAAAACAACAAGTGATGGACTGAATGTGGATCAATGTCACACACTCCCCCAGTCAAAAGATCTGGGCCCAAATCCATCGTTTTTTTGCACTCCACACCACCCTGGGTTAGACAATGGCGATATGCAAATCAGCTCTGACCCTGTTGCCCCATGGGAACAGTCCAGTCCGAACTACAAAAGCCATGTCCTTCCCAGAACGGAATCAAGCATCCGAGGACCGGACCGGTTTCGAGGTAACACCTCTCTTCAGCCCGGCTAGCTTGACTCCAAGTGGTGTGGAGTGCCTGGGACCCACGTCTGGGCATCCCCAGCGCACTTAGGGCGGCAATTGCAAAAACAACAAGTGATGGACTGAATGTGGATCAATGTCACACACTCCCCCAGTCAAAAGATCTGGGCCCAAATCCATCGTTTTTTTGCACTCCACACCACCCTGGGTTAGACAATGGCGATATGCAAATCAGCTCTGACCCTGTTGCCCCATGGGAACAGTCCAGTCCGAACTACAAAAGCCATGTCCTTCCCAGAACGGAATCAAGCATCCGAGGACCGGACCGGTTTCGAGGTAACACCTCTCTTCAGCCCGGCTAGCTTGACTCCAAGTGGTGTGGAGTGCCTGGGACCCACGTCTGGGCATCCCCAGCGCACTTAGGGCGGCAATTGCAAAAACAACAAGTGATGGACTGAATGTGGATCAATGTCACACACTCCCCCAGTCAAAAGATCTGGGCCCAAATCCATCGTTTTTTTGCACTCCACACCACCCTGGGTTAGACAATGGCGATATGCAAATCAGCTCTGACCCTGTTGCCCCATGGGAACAGTCCAGTCCGAACTACAAAAGCCATGTCCTTCCCAGAACGGAATCAAGCATCCGAGGACCGGACCGGTTTCGAGGTAACACCTCTCTTCAGCCCGGCTAGCTTGACTCCAAGTGGTGTGGAGTGCCTGGGACCCACGTCTGGGCATCCCCAGCGCACTTAGGGCGGCAATTGCAAAAACAACAAGTGATGGACTGAATGTGGATCAATGTCACACACTCCCCCAGTCAAAAGATCTGGGCCCAAATCCATCGTTTTTTTGCACTCCACACCACCCTGGGTTAGACAATGGCGATATGCAAATCAGCTCTGACCCTGTTGCCCCATGGGAACAGTCCAGTCCGAACTACAAAAGCCATGTCCTTCCCAGAACGGAATCAAGCATCCGAGGACCGGACCGGTTTCGAGGTAACACCTCTCTTCAGCCCGGCTAGCTTGACTCCAAGTGGTGTGGAGTGCCTGGGACCCACGTCTGGGCATCCCCAGCGCACTTAGGGCGGCAATTGCAAAAACAACAAGTGATGGACTGAATGTGGATCAATGTCACACACTCCCCCAGTCAAAAGATCTGGGCCCAAATCCATCGTTTTTTTGCACTCCACACCACCCTGGGTTAGACAATGGCGATATGCAAATCAGCTCTGACCCTGTTGCCCCATGGGAACAGTCCAGTCCGAACTACAAAAGCCATGTCCTTCCCAGAACGGAATCAAGCATCCGAGGACTGGACCGGTTTCGAGGTAACACCTCTCTTCAGCCCGGCTAGCTTGACTCCAAGTGGTGTGGAGTGCCTGGGACCCACGTCTGGGCATCCCCAGCGCACTTAGGGCGGCAATTGCAAAAACAACAAGTGATGGACTGAATGTGGATCAATGTCACACACTCCCCCAGTCAAAAGATCTGGGCCCAAATCCATCGTTTTTTTGCACTCCACACCACCCTGGGTTAGACAATGGCGATATGCAAATCAGCTCTGACCCTGTTGCCCCATGGGAACAGTCCAGTCCGAACTACAAAAGCCATGTCCTTCCCAGAACGGAATCAAGCATCCGAGGACCGGACCGGTTTCGAGGTAACACCTCTCTTCAGCCCGGCTAGCTTGACTCCAAGTGGTGTGGAGTGCCTGGGACCCACGTCTGGGCATCCCCAGCGCACTTAGGGCGGCAATTGCAAAAACAACAAGTGATGGACTGAATGTGGATCAATGTCACACACTCCCCCAGTCAAAAGATCTGGGCCCAAATCCATCGTTTTTTTGCACTCCACACCACCCTGGGTTAGACAATGGCGATATGCAAATCAGCTCTGACCCTGTTGCCCCATGGGAACAGTCCAGTCCGAACTACAAAAGCCATGTCCTTCCCAGAACGGAATCAAGCATCCGAGGACCGGACCGGTTTCGAGGTAACACCTCTCTTCAGCCCGGCTAGCTTGACTCCAAGTGGTGTGGAGTGCCTGGGACCCACGTCTGGGCATCCCCAGCGCACTTAGGGCGGCAATTGCAAAAACAACAAGTGATGGACTGAATGTGGATCAATGTCACACACTCCCCCAGTCAAAAGATCTGGGCCCAAATCCATCGTTTTTTTGCACTCCACACCACCCTGGGTTAGACAATGGCGATATGCAAATCAGCTCTGACCCTGTTGCCCCATGGGAACAGTCCAGTCCGAACTACAAAAGCCATGTCCTTCCCAGAACGGAATCAAGCATCCGAGGACCGGACCGGTTTCGAGGTAACACCTCTCTTCAGCCCGGCTAGCTTGACTCCAAGTGGTGTGGAGTGCCTGGGACCCACGTCTGGGCATCCCCAGCGCACTTAGGGCGGCAATTGCAAAAACAACAAGTGATGGACTGAATGTGGATCAATGTCACACACTCCCCCAGTCAAAAGATCTGGGCCCAAATCCATCGTTTTTTTGCACTCCACACCACCCTGGGTTAGACAATGGCGATATGCAAATCAGCTCTGACCCTGTTGCCCCATGGGAACAGTCCAGTCCGAACTACAAAAGCCATGTCCTTCCCAGAACGGAATCAAGCATCCGAGGACCGGACCGGTTTCGAGGTAACACCTCTCTTCAGCCCGGCTAGCTTGACTCCAAGTGGTGTGGAGTGCCTGGGACCCACGTCTGGGCATCCCCAGCGCACTTAGGGCGGCAATTGCAAAAACAACAAGTGATGGACTGAATGTGGATCAATGTCACACACTCCCCCAGTCAAAAGATCTGGGCCCAAATCCATCGTTTTTTTGCACTCCACACCACCCTGGGTTAGACAATGGCGATATGCAAATCAGCTCTGACCCTGTTGCCCCATGGGAACAGTCCAGTCCGAACTACAAAAGCCATGTCCTTCCCAGAACGGAATCAAGCATCCGAGGACCGGACCGGTTTCGAGGTAACACCTCTCTTCAGCCCGGCTAGCTTGACTCCAAGTGGTGTGGAGTGCCTGGGACCCACGTCTGGGCATCCCCAGCGCACTTAGGGCGGCAATTGCAAAAACAACAAGTGATGGACTGAATGTGGATCAATGTCACACACTCCCCCAGTCAAAAGATCTGGGCCCAAATCCATCGTTTTTTTGCACTCCACACCACCCTGGGTTAGACAATGGCGATATGCAAATCAGCTCTGACCCTGTTGCCCCATGGGAACAGTCCAGTCCGAACTACAAAAGCCATGTCCTTCCCAGAACGGAATCAAGCATCCGAGGACCGGACCGGTTTCGAGGTAACACCTCTCTTCAGCCCGGCTAGCTTGACTCCAAGTGGTGTGGAGTGCCTGGGACCCACGTCTGGGCATCCCCAGCGCACTTAGGGCGGCAATTGCAAAAACAACAAGTGATGGACTGAATGTGGATCAATGTCACACACTCCCCCAGTCAAAAGATCTGGGCCCAAATCCATCGTTTTTTTGCACTCCACACCACCCTGGGTTAGACAATGGCGATATGCAAATCAGCTCTGACCCTGTTGCCCCATGGGAACAGTCCAGTCCGAACTACAAAAGCCATGTCCTTCCCAGAACGGAATCAAGCATCCGAGGACCGGACCGGTTTCGAGGTAACACCTCTCTTCAGCCCGGCTAGCTTGACTCCAAGTGGTGTGGAGTGCCTGGGACCCACGTCTGGGCATCCCCAGCGCACTTAGGGCGGCAATTGCAAAAACAACAAGTGATGGACTGAATGTGGATCAATGTCACACACTCCCCCAGTCAAAAGATCTGGGCCCAAATCCATCGTTTTTTTGCACTCCACACCACCCTGGGTTAGACAATGGCGATATGCAAATCAGCTCTGACCCTGTTGCCCCATGGGAACAGTCCAGTCCGAACTACAAAAGCCATGTCCTTCCCAGAACGGAATCAAGCATCCGAGGACCGGACCGGTTTCGAGGTAACACCTCTCTTCAGCCCGGCTAGCTTGACTCCAAGTGGTGTGGAGTCCCAGGCACTCCACACCACTTGGAGTCAAGCTAGCCGGGCTGAAGAGAGGTGTTACCTCGAAACCGGTCCGGTCCTCGGATGCTTGATTCCGGTCTGGGAAAGATATGGCTGTTGTAGTTCAGACTGGACTGTTCCCATGGGGCAACAGGGTCAGAGCTGATTTGCATAAAGCCATTATCTGACCCAGGGTGGTGTGGAGTGCAAAAAAACGATGGATTTGGGCCCAGATCTTTTGACTGGGGGAGTGTGTGACATTGATCCACATTCAGTCCATCACTTGTTGTTTTTTGCAATTGCCGCCCTAAGTGCGCTGGGGATGCCCAGACGTGGGTCCCAGGCACTCCACACCACTTGGAGTCAAGCTAGCCGGGCTGAAGAGAGGTGTTACCTCGAAACCGGTCCGGTCCTCGGATGCTTGATTCCGGTCTGGGAAAGATATGGCTGTTGTAGTTCGGACTGGACTGTTCCCATGGGGCAACAGGGTCAGAGCTGATTTGCATAAAGCCATTATCTGACCCAGGGTGGTGTGGAGTGCAAAAAAACGATGGATTTGGGCCCAGATCTTTTGACTGGGGGAGTGTGTGACATTGATCCACATTCAGTCCATCACTTGTTGTTTTTTGCAATTGCCGCCCTAAGTGCGCTGGGGATGCCCAGACGTGGGTCCCAGGCACTCCACACCACTTGGAGTCAAGCTAGCCGGGCTGAAGAGAGGTGTTACCTCGAAACCGGTCCGGTCCTCGGATGCTTGATTCCGGTCTGGGAAAGATATGGCTGTTGTAGTTCGGACTGGACTGTTCCCATGGGGCAACAGGGTCAGAGCTGATTTGCATAAAGCCATTATCTGACCCAGGGTGGTGTGGAGTGCAAAAAAACGATGGATTTGGGCCCAGATCTTTTGACTGGGGGAGTGTGTGACATTGATCCACATTCAGTCCATCACTTGTTGTTTTTTGCAATTGCCGCCCTAAGTGCGCTGGGGATGCCCAGACGTGGGTCCCAGGCACTCCACACCACTTGGAGTCAAGCTAGCCGGGCTGAAGAGAGGTGTTACCTCGAAACCGGTCCGGTCCTCGGATGCTTGATTCCGGTCTGGGAAAGATATGGCTGTTGTAGTTCGGACTGGACTGTTCCCATGGGGCAACAGGGTCAGAGCTGATTTGCATAAAGCCATTATCTGACCCAGGGTGGTGTGGAGTGCAAAAAAACGATGGATTTGGGCCCAGATCTTTTGACTGGGGGAGTGTGTGACATTGATCCACATTCAGTCCATCACTTGTTGTTTTTTGCAATTGCCGCCCTAAGTGCGCTGGGGATGCCCAGACGTGGGTCCCAGGCACTCCACACCACTTGGAGTCAAGCTAGCCGGGCTGAAGAGAGGTGTTACCTCGAAACCGGTCCGGTCCTCGGATGCTTGATTCCGGTCTGGGAAAGATATGGCTGTTGTAGTTCGGACTGGACTGTTCCCATGGGGCAACAGGGTCAGAGCTGATTTGCATAAAGCCATTATCTGACCCAGGGTGGTGTGGAGTGCAAAAAAACGATGGATTTGGGCCCAGATCTTTTGACTGGGGGAGTGTGTGACATTGATCCACATTCAGTCCATCACTTGTTGTTTTTTGCAATTGCCGCCCTAAGTGCGCTGGGGATGCCCAGACGTGGGTCCCAGGCACTCCACACCACTTGGAGTCAAGCTAGCCGGGCTGAAGAGAGGTGTTACCTCGAAACCGGTCCGGTCCTCGGATGCTTGATTCCGGTCTGGGAAAGATATGGCTGTTGTAGTTCGGACTGGACTGTTCCCATGGGGCAACAGGGTCAGAGCTGATTTGCATAAAGCCATTATCTGACCCAGGGTGGTGTGGAGTGCAAAAAAACGATGGATTTGGGCCCAGATCTTTTGACTGGGGGAGTGTGTGACATTGATCCACATTCAGTCCATCACTTGTTGTTTTTTGCAATTGCCGCCCTAAGTGCGCTGGGGATGCCCAGACGTGGGTCCCAGGCACTCCACACCACTTGGAGTCAAGCTAGCCGGGCTGAAGAGAGGTGTTACCTCGAAACCGGTCCGGTCCTCGGATGCTTGATTCCGGTCTGGGAAAGATATGGCTGTTGTAGTTCGGACTGGACTGTTCCCATGGGGCAACAGGGTCAGAGCTGATTTGCATAAAGCCATTATCTGACCCAGGGTGGTGTGGAGTGCAAAAAAACGATGGATTTGGGCCCAGATCTTTTGACTGGGGGAGTGTGTGACATTGATCCACATTCAGTCCATCACTTGTTGTTTTTTGCAATTGCCGCCCTAAGTGCGCTGGGGATGCCCAGACGTGGGTCCCAGGCACTCCACACCATTTGGAGTCAAGCTAGCCGGGCTGAAGAGAGGTGTTACCTCGAAACCGGTCCGGTCCTCGGATGCTTGATTCCGGTCTGGGAAAGATATGGCTGTTGTAGTTCGGACTGGACTGTTCCCATGGGGCAACAGGGTCAGAGCTGATTTGCATAAAGCCATTATCTGACCCAGGGTGGTGTGGAGTGCAAAAAAACGATGGATTTGGGCCCAGATCTTTTGACTGGGGGAGTGTGTGACATTGATCCACATTCAGTCCATCACTTGTTGTTTTTTGCAATTGCCGCCCTAAGTGCGCTGGGGATGCCCAGACGTGGGTCCCAGGCACTCCACACCACTTGGAGTCAAGCTAGCCGGGCTGAAGAGAGGTGTTACCTCGAAACCGGTCCGGTCCTCGGATGCTTGATTCCGGTCTGGGAAAGATATGGCTGTTGTAGTTCGGACTGGACTGTTCCCATGGGGCAACAGGGTCAGAGCTGATTTGCATAAAGCCATTATCTGACCCAGGGTGGTGTGGAGTGCAAAAAAACGATGGATTTGGGCCCAGATCTTTTGACTGGGGGAGTGTGTGACATTGATCCACATTCAGTCCATCACTTGTTGTTTTTTGCAATTGCCGCCCTAAGTGCGCTGGGGATGCCCAGACGTGGGTCCCAGGCACTCCACACCACTTGGAGTCAAGCTAGCCGGGCTGAAGAGAGGTGTTACCTCGAAACCGGTCCGGTCCTCGGATGCTTGATTCCGGTCTGGGAAAGATATGGCTGTTGTAGTTCGGACTGGACTGTTCCCATGGGGCAACAGGGTCAGAGCTGATTTGCATAAAGCCATTATCTGACCCAGGGTGGTGTGGAGTGCAAAAAAACGATGGATTTGGGCCCAGATCTTTTGACTGGGGGAGTGTGTGACATTGATCCACATTCAGTCCATCACTTGTTGTTTTTTGCAATTGCCGCCCTAAGTGCGCTGGGGATGCCCAGACGTGGGTCCCAGGCACTCCACACCACTTGGAGTCAAGCTAGCCGGGCTGAAGAGAGGTGTTACCTCGAAACCGGTCCGGTCCTCGGATGCTTGATTCCGGTCTGGGAAAGATATGGCTGTTGTAGTTCGGACTGGACTGTTCCCATGGGGCAACAGGGTCAGAGCTGATTTGCATAAAGCCATTATCTGACCCAGGGTGGTGTGGAGTGCAAAAAAACGATGGATTTGGGCCCAGATCTTTTGACTGGGGGAGTGTGTGACATTGATCCACATTCAGTCCATCACTTGTTGTTTTTTGCAATTGCCGCCCTAAGTGCGCTGGGGATGCCCAGACGTGGGTCCCAGGCACTCCACACCACTTGGAGTCAAGCTAGCCGGGCTGAAGAGAGGTGTTACCTCGAAACCGGTCCGGTCCTCGGATGCTTGATTCCGGTCTGGGAAAGATATGGCTGTTGTAGTTCGGACTGGACTGTTCCCATGGGGCAACAGGGTCAGAGCTGATTTGCATAAAGCCATTATCTGACCCAGGGTGGTGTGGAGTGCAAAAAAACGATGGATTTGGGCCCAGATCTTTTGACTGGGGGAGTGTGTGACATTGATCCACATTCAGTCCATCACTTGTTGTTTTTTGCAGTTGGTAACTAGTATAGCATGAAACAAGCTAAAAAAAATAGTTTTTTATAGGCCAAAACATTTCAAGATTTTTTTTAATTAATTCTGTCAGAACTTTTGCTACCCTTAAAAGAGCTGCTGTGTTTTCCACAATGTTGACATGCGGACTAGTTTTGGATTATTAAATTGTAATTTTTCTCTTTATGGGGAAATTCCAATTACCTCTGCACTCACATGGTATCGCTTAAAAACTAACATGTCCCATATTTTCCACTAACTGAAATTTCCTAGTGAGTTTGGAGAAAGGACTACAGCAATGACAACAGCTACAGTAGACTCTTGCTGTAGATAAAAACTAGCGAGGCTATTGCCATCACACAACATACACAGGATCCCACCTTCTCCCATCCCTAATGCAATGGTAGGGGAAATAAATGATGGGGAGTGGGACGAAGGTTGTGTAAAATGATGGGAGGTTAGTTTGAAGTGCTGTGGTGTAATTTTGAGTTTAAGGTTGAATGTAGGACACTTTTTGAATAATGCAGGATTGCTGTCTAGGAACAGATATGTGCTGATGTGACTCTCCTGGCTCCTGTGGGAAACATTTTGTTTATGCAATGAGGTTCTGCCTTGCAAAATTTTAAGTTATAGAGGTAGGCCTGGGCGGTGAACTTCGCTCCGTTTGTGGAGTTTTCTGCACTCCACACTCTGCGGAGCTCATGGAGTGCACAAAACTCTGCTTCGCGATGTGCAGCAGTAAGTTTGCAAGCGCAAGCTGCCGCTTGGGTAGAATTTCTACCCGAGTGGCAAGAATACCAGCACAAACTGCAGTTCGCACTGCACTCTGCCACTCAGGGAACTTTGCAGAGTTTTTTTTGTAACCTCGATGAGTTCCGTATACCAAAACTCTGCGAACTATGCCCAGGCCTGTATAGAGGTAGAATTTGGAAAACCTCAACAAATTTTCAGAAAGGTAATACTAAACACATACAGGACCTCCCTACCCTATGGTTGACGATATCCTGTGGGTGACGGGAGAAGCACATTATGATTGGACATGGGTTTTCAGTTGTGGGTAAACATCTGGACTTCTGTCTATCAGCTGTCCCGAATTCCAGTGGTGTTGCAAACTCCACATTGAGAAGTTTCGGAATAAAAGTTCTCAGAAAACCGTGGAAATCACCTCTTTCCACTTGTTCTGGCAAGCCATACAAGTATATGTTATTTTACCTACTCCAGTCCTTTAGTTCTGTAATCCGTGTTTGTAGTGTCCACACTATTTAGCACAAGTCAGGGCCACTGTAAAGTGTGTCCTCCAGCACAGACACATGTTTTTTCTATTCTATTGTGGCCAGCTCATAGCTGAAATTAGACATTTCCTGATGCATTTCTTTCAATTCTTTAATTGCTTCCATGGACAATTGTTCCACCACCCTGATCAAGGATATAATGTCCGCAGCAAAATCATGAGTGGTTCGAGGGTGATGGAGGAGCCTGCTGCAAGGTTTAGAGGGGATTTACCTTTAGGACTTGCCATTGCCTGCGAAAAAGACAGTTGTCAAGATGCTTGGTTCTTGGCATGTGGAGAGTCCATGTGGTGTGGAAGATTCTGAATAATGCTATTAGCCACTGCTGAGGTGCACCAATCAGAGATGAGTCAGGACAAAGAGCAGGGCACCATTAGTTAATGATCAGTGAATGTCCAGATGAAAAAGAATGCAAGTAGTCCTCCAAGCCAGTAGGTGGCACTGTGGGCAAGGCAGATGCAATGGCCTGCAAGAGACTGAAGAGGGTTAGCCTGCAGAATTTCCCAATCCAACATGGCTGCCTTCTGGGGGTATCCCAGTGCAGGATCAGGGCTATGGTTGCAGCTACCAATGGTGTAGGTGCAGTGGAGAGTCAAGAGATAGGGCCTTTGGTCAGTAGGAGGGCATGAGTTTCCTGGATGGTGGGGAGATTTTCTGCTTTCAATCAGGAGTGGCAGCACCAGCACCCTTGGGAGAGTGTGTCTGCTCCTGGAGTCCTGTGAAGAAGCATCACATTCTGCTGCAGTCTGCTGTATTGGAGCCATGCTATGTCTCTGCAGGCTGCGCCACAGCCCTGTAGAGTGAAGAGTTGTCCCTCTGGGCACTGCGCAGCTGACGAGGGTCAGGACTTACACCTACAGGAATCAGGAGATGGGACAGGGACAGGGATGCGCCTGGCTGTTGCTACTCGGGCGCCATACTGGAAAGGGCTGCTTTTCTGTATTTTTTATCGTTTTATGTTCTGCTCACTTTCACCCTATTGATTTAAGTCATTTTAATCTACCATCAAGACTCTCTCACAGGAGAGCCTGTGAGTTGAGTCGGGGGTGTCTGTACCCCGATTTACACCGCCTGTTTATTTGCCAAATTGGACACACCCTCTGTCATTGCACGGCGGCCTATTTAAACCTTGCGAGAGCATGTCCATGCAGCAGGCACGCCGCTGGCCCAAGCCTGTCTGCGCCAGTCACCTCACAGCCTGCACTCAGCATCAGCCCCCCTGCCTCTCCAGTGCCCGATGCAGTATGCACAGTACAGTATTCTAGTGCGGAGCTACACGCCATTGGTACCAAGGGTAAGAATATAGGCTGTTTGTGCTTAAACTTCTGCTCCCCACTTAGCTACTCTCAAACTACCTGTCAGATCACTCGGTGGTCATATTTGAACTATCCTCCTCATCTAGCCTCCAAGCCCCTTCTACTTCTAACAGTCCTCTAATAACTCAAGACTGGAATAAAATCGAATAAGGATCACCTGAAAAACAGCTCTCTACGTCATTCGTGTCCTTGCTAGACGATTTCGAACTAGCCACTGCATGGTATACAGACTGGCTCTATTCTACATAAGACGTTTTTGCACCGGAAAAAACTGCACAGCCCAAATACTGTCATCCCACTGCCCCATGGTATTCCGATGAATCTAGGGAGCAGAAACGTATTCGCAAGCATCAGGAGCGCTTATGAACAAAGATCTACATTAGCTCAGAAAAAGAAAAGTATAAGCTATGTCTCTGTCGTGCCCTGGACAAGGGCACTAGGACCCTGTGGCACAGGACAGAGGCCAGGGGACACCGGACACCAGTTCCGGTCAGGGGAGGGGACAGGGACATTCCTGGATGAGACCTAGGGGAAGAGGTCACTGCATGTACAAGCTGCAGTGATAAGAATAAATGTGTACCTGAGAAACCCCCATCGTTTCCTGTGTCTGCTTTGGGGGCTGAGAGACACTACATCTGGCGACGAAGGTCTGCAGAATCGACGTGTGGACATCGCGGGACTGGGACTGACTGCATCGCGATTCAAACCAGGAGCCCACCCTGGATCGCGTTGTGCCCAAGAAAGAAGAGGAATACCTGAACTTCACACTGAAACACAGCACACCGGCAACGATAACAATGGTAGAGCTAGAACAAGAAACAAAGCAAGACCCCACCAGGCAAGCAACAATGAAGATAACAAAAGAACAAAGGTGGAGACATGTAAACAGCAACAGCAATTGGGAACAAGGGGTAGAAGAGAAGAATTGCTGGCATTCAAAAAGATAAATGAAGAGCTCTCCGAAAGTGAAAACGGAATAGTGATGAGAGGCACTCGAATAGTAATACCGCGGACACTGAGAAGAAGGACAGTAGAACTAGCACATGAGTCACATCAAGGGATTGTAGCAACAAAGAAAATGCTGCAGGACTAGACAACATGGTCGAAGAAACTGTAATGCACTGCCACATCTGCCAAATAACAGGGCCTTCATCAAAGCCGGAGCCACTGCAAATGTCCCAACTCCCAAAAGCAGTGTGGACAGAGCTGGCAGACGACTTCTATGGCCTCCTAGAGACAGGAAATTACCTGCTGGTAATCATAGATGAGTTTTCCAGGTTTCCAATCGTGAGACAAGTCGCGTCAACATCGGCAAACACAACACTACCAGTCCTAGATGACATATTTGCAGCCTGGGGCTCGCCCCAGATACTGAAGACAGACAATGGTCCACCATTCTCTGGCGAAGAGTTTAAAAGATTCATGGAATATCTTGGATTCAATCATCGACGAATAACACCTCTGTGGCCCAAGCCAATGGAATGGCCGAACGATTCATGGGAACGATCAAAAAGGCGATATAGAGAGCAAAACTAACACAGATTTCAATCGGACAAGCACTCTGGCAGGTGCTGAGGGAATATAGGAACACCCCTCACAGCTCCACAGGCAGATGTCCTGCTAAACTGGTGTTGGGGCGCTCAAGTAGAACAAGATTGCCACAAATGAAAGAGGTAGAAAGAGCGGAGCAAAAGGACATTGCTGCAAGAGGCCAAGCAGTAATAGCAAAAATGAAGGCTTATGCTGACCAGAGAAGACATGCGACAAACTCAAAGATAAAAGAAAGAGACACTGTGGTAGTGAAACAGATACAAGTGAGGAAATCAGAGAGTGCATTTTCAAGAGACCCGTTGACTGTAACAGAGGTAAAGGGACCAATGATAACGGCGTCAGCTGGTCAATATCACATCACTCGAAATAGCTCACATTTCAGAGAATTGAAAACTAAAAAGGAGGAAGCGCCAAAAGAAGAGCAAAGGGAAGACACGAAAAGGGAAGAAGCACAAGTTGACATCGGAGGACAGAGACCAAGAAGAGAATGCAAGAAGACAAAAAGACTGATTGAGGAGATATAAAAAGAAGAAGGCCTGTGGAAAATTTTCTATCAGCTATATCTCTCTCTCTCTCTCTCTCTCTCTCTCGCGCTCTCTCTCTCTCTCTCTCTCTCTCTCTGTCTCTCTCTCTCGCTCTCAGACCACAGGCAGTAATCGGTGAAATATTTTGTTTACAACAAGGGGGGAGATGTCGTGCCCTGGACAAGGGCACTAGGACCCTGTGGCACAGGACAGAGGCCAGGGGACACCGGACACCAGTTCCGGTCAGGGGAGGGGACAGGGACATTCCTGGATGAGACCTCGGGGGAAGAGGTCACTGTATGTACAAGCTGCAGTGATAAGAATAAATGTGTACCTGAGAAGCCCCCATCGTTTCCTGTGTCTGCTTGGGGGGCTGAGAGACACTACAGTCTCTATACGTCTAAATCCCTACTAGTCAAAGTAAAGGCGGATTATTATACTAATCAAATACCTGCCACAAAATAAACTCCACAAAAGGACTTTCCAGGACTGTGTCTAAATCACCTTGTACAACTAAGGTCCCCAGTAATCAACCTCTTCGTGATAGGATTGCTACAGTTTTTTCTTGAACAAAGTGGAATGAAAAATCTACGACTTTAACCATATAATGGTTGCGGCAGACAAGGCCCAACCTCTAGTAGGAAAGGAAACAGCACAAACAACTTTGTGCCCTCAGATGCAGCTGACTTTTTTCAATGAATTTGCCCTGCTTTCACACAAACAAGCGAAGGCTTGAAGTAAGTTTAAGTCAGGCACCCCCCTAGATCCTTGTCCAGTAGCAATATTTAAAAGGGTCTTGAAACCAATAGCTGAGATACTTGCTTCACTGTTTAATTCCATGTTACAAGCTTTCCAAAAGCATGGAAGAAGGCATCCATCCTTCCTTTATTAAAAAAAAGCCTAAACCTTAATCCTAATTACCCAAATAGTCTTCAACCCATTTTACGGCTACCCTACCCAGCAAGGCTAGTTGAAAGTGCCATGATTACTCAGTTTGGGCAATTCATTCATGATCACCAGTTATTAGGTGCCACACAATATGGCTTTAGAGGAAGCCATTGCACAGATTCAGCCCTGATTAAATTCTCGGAAGAAGTCAGAGAATACTTGGAAGCTGGGGAAAATGCTGCTCTGATATTGCTAGATCTCTCTGCTGCATTTGATACGGCCCATCATGATCTTTTGATTAATCTTTTGGCAAAGATAGGAGTTCAAGGACAGCCTGGACTCTGCTGTGTTCCTTCATTTCTGACAAGAAACAATCAGTAGCTTTGGACTCCAATGTCTCTCAGACTTTTTCTCTTCCATGCAGGGCCCCTCAGGTGTCTTTACTCAGTCCCAATCAATTTAATGCAAATGTGCCTTCTTTGGTGCAATTAATCAGATCTTTTGGCCTCTCCCTAACATTGTACACCGATGACACACAAATAGGTGTGTTCCTATCATAAAACCAGTAAACAGAAACAGGCAACACATTTCATGACTGCATGCTGACAGTAAGCACATGGATGAGTAGCAACTGCTTAAATTTGAACTCTGAAAGAACAGAATTAATTATTTCCTGAAGTAACACCTCCTTCTGGTCTCCAAGTTGGTGGCCAGATGAACTGGGGTCCTCGCTGATTCAGATCAAAAGAGCAAAACATTGGTGTAAAGATATGGATGCGGCTATGGTGACCGAAAAGACTGTGTATGTACGCAGGGGTTGCCCGAAAAAGTGGATACGACTATGGCAAAGGTGGAACACTCACAGGGGAGGGCTATGCACCTTACCAATCATACTCCAAGACCCAGAAGTATTGTAATGAGGGTTTTAACAACGTTGTAATGTGATAAGCATGCATTGTATTTATATGTACTTACCACTATGACAAAACAACTGAAGATATACACCTTTAACTGTAGCTCCACAAAACACGCCAACTGTAATAAGGAGTACCTGAATTTAGATATACTTTGCCTATGTGCCATTTTAATGTACAAAAAATTTAATTTTTTTTTTTTAAAAAGAGCAAAACATCTGGTGTCTTAATGGACACTAACTCACCTTTGGTGATCACGCGAATGCAGGGACGGCCTCCACTTTTCTCACACTGAGGATGGTTAAAAATATACTACACCTCCCACCCTGGGAATGTCAATAAATAGTTGTAAACTCATGTATTTTGTCTACGCTAGATTACTGCAATGGCCTATATGTCAATATGCAGCAGCAACACCTTAACAAATTACAATTGCTTCCAAATGCTGCAGCCACACTATTGTCAGGCATACCTAAATTTATGTCATTAAAAAATGAAATCGAAAAGCTCCATTGGCTCCCCATAAGGTATCAGAATGATTTCAAGGTCCTCTGTATGACTTTAAAGGCGTTATGTGATACTGGCCCATTTCATCTCAGGCAGAGATTCAAATGGTATATTCCCAGCAGAACACTTCACTCTCTGGGAGCCAAGACCTTGGTGGTTCCCACATTTAAGCGAACCAACTAGGGCGGTAGAAGCTTTATTACGTGCACAGTCAATGCCTGGAATCCGCTGCCTTTCCACATCTGTTCCTCCCCTAATCTGATAACATTTAGGAAGGCTCTGAAAATGTGGCTGTTTAACAATTACGCCCACCATTGTCGAATCCCCTTTTTCTCTCCTTTTCTGTTTGAGCGAACGCCAAGGCACCTTTGGGTAACCGTTGTGCTTTAACAAATTAATTAATAATAACAGCAACAAACTAGTGGTGTTAGACCCCTCAGAGTGCACAAGAAGCCACGGGGAGTAAGTCGGGAGATGGACACCATGTTCACAGACAAGCTCCTCCACCACTCCCCACTTTGTTAATTATTGATAAATTCTAGTATGGTTTGTTTGTTCATTGTTTGAAGGATAATTTCATCAAGACGATATCACCATTTCAGTTGTTGGGGCAACTTGAGGTATATCACAAAATTGTTTCAAAAGCATGACGGGGCTCAGAAAACTCAATAAAGCACAATGACAACCCAGAGGCTCTGTGCATGCCAATGCAAAATAGCATAATGTGCCTCATAAATCTCTCACGTGTTTTGCATTTAAAACGTGTAGTGCATTTTCTACTATCAGGAAAGCAGATTCTGGAAAGACAGAGAAATGAATGTTTATCTTGAAGCACAGTAATGCATGAATATTAAGCATATGCAGCATTTAAGTTCCATTAATTATGTCTCATTAACATTAATTTATTTATTGGGGCGTTGGTGGAACAGTAGTCATACAAGCATAAACAAATGAATAAACAATATAAACTCTGTGAATGCAATTTTAATTTAATTTGCCAAATCTACAATGAGATTGCTAGGTTTATTGTGTTTTATATCCTGTGGTAAGATACTTCTTTGCTGGAAGGGATATAAAACTATTCGCTCCAGCCTTCCAGTGGCAAACATATTACAGCGTGTTGTAAACTTTACATTATTCATAAAAGATTACAACACCAAAAACGCATTAATTTAAATATTTACCCAGAAACACACCCAAATGCATTTAATTGTTCGTATTTGATGAAGCACAGAGCAGCAAGAAAGTCCTTCACGCAGAACATTTTTAGGTCGAGTTTAGGTAGCCTGCATGTGCTGGCTTCGAGACCTGCTGTATTCACTATGTGGGCTTACATTCCGCCCCTCGCTGCTGTTTAGTGAAGGAGAGGTCACTCGCCAAAGCTTGCTTTCATGTGTTTTCTTTGCGTTACATGCCTCACTAATTCGTGTTTTGCTCCTTCCCTGGAGTATTGATCTATTACGGGTATCCTGAATTTCCCTATGTGTTTGTGCACTCTTTTTATCGCTGCAGAGTGCCCTTGTTTTCAAAAGGTTCCACCACCCCTCTGTGGTTGCTGCTTGCACGTTCCAAACTCTTCCCTCCCCGTCACTGCTTGTGTTAATGCACTTTCACGTCCATATCTTAATGGCGATGGAGATGCTCCCGTCTTGTTTTGAACTTTATTCACAGTCAGCAGAGCTTGGCCTCACAACCAATCATGTACGAGGAAACCTACTCTGTTAGGGACAGTAAAGTTGTAAGGCCTTTGTATTCGTGGTAGGGGTTCTCATGTGGTTGTCTACCATCGCTCAACACAAGTGGTCATTGTAATTGGCCGAGGAAAACATTTCTTTGTTGCTCGTTAGTTGAGCAGTGTAAAATAAGTTGTAGTTTCTGATTAGCTGTTGAAACGTGTATCTGTTGTTTATGTGATGTTTCGGAGAAGGCCCGCCCTTTCCTCCTTCAGTGAGTGGGCTTCTTGACTTCTGGTGCTGGTGAGTGTACTCTTCCTCCAGGCGAGCATCTTGTGACTGGAATGGCACCCCAGCAGCATTGTGGAGCCCTGCAGTGCCCAGATCCGGAGGAGCAGTGTGAGGGGGGTCACCATGCGTGTCTTCTCCTACTAGGATTCCGGGTGCCACACCTGCAGAAAGCTTCATGTAGGCGTGGTTGAGATCCTCCTCCTCCTCCCATCTGTCTGACAGTGGGCTCCTTGAAGGGGAAGTGCAGGGCTGGTCCTCTGTGGAACTACAGTACCGCCCTGGGAGGTCATCACCCGCTGCTCTGTGGGGCTCAACTCTCTCACAACTCCCAGAGCTCCACCGGCCCTTCCCCTCCCACAGATCCTGCACCCATTGCTTTCCAGGACTCCTCCCTTACCCCCCACTATGCATTAGTGCCCTGTGGTTAGGCGAGAGCTGCTCTCCCTCAGTACCTTTACCCAAAATTCAGTGAGGTTAGAGAACCCATCCATCATATCCATCATGCCCTGGCTGCACCCACAGCTCCACAGGGCTAGAGTTGTCCCTCAGGCAGGTTAAACATTCGCTATTCTTCAGATTGCCTGCTTTCACAGACCCCTCACCCAAAACTCCACAGGGCTCTCCCCTCCCACAGAACTCCCACCCACAGCTCCACAGAGCTAGAGTACCCTTACGGCAGGCACTACACCCACTGCTCTGCTGGGATATGGTACCCCCACAGGCAGATCCTATAGTCCTTGCTCTGTGGGACTGGAATATCCCCCTCTGTATCCCTGCCCGCACTGCTCTGTTTGGATAGAGTATCCCTCCTGCAGACCCCGTTTTCACGACCTGAGGAGCTGAAGTGCACCTTCTGCAGATCCCATATCCACTTGGCTAGATTACCCTGCCCAGAGACCCCATGTCTAGCGTTCCACGGGGCTAGCAAATTGCCTCTGCAGGCCCACTCTCCCCCATTGCTTCATTTTACTAGCTCACCCCTTCCACGAGCCCTGCACCTACTACTCTTCAGAGTTCCCCCCTCCCGCAGGTACTGCAGCTTCTACTTTGTGAGACCAGAGTAGCCACCAGACAGACCCTACATTCACTGCTGTGCGGGGCAAGAATACCATTGCCACAGGTTCTACAGCCATTTTATGCAGAGCGACCTCCTTCCACATGCCTCATCCCACCTGATCTGTGAGGCTAAAGAAGCCTTCCCGCAGGCCCTGCCCCAAATAATCTGGTGACAGAATATCCTTCTTCCAAGCCTGCATCTACTATTACATGGGCTAGAGTACCCTTCCCAAATTTCCCAATTCCACTGATCCATGGGGCTATTCTGTCCTGTAACCACTGCTCCGTAGAGTTGTCCACTCTTGCCGGCCTCACATCCACTGTCTGCCCTTCCCATGGGCTGCATACCCACCGCTTCATGAGTAGGGCTGGAACCAGGAACCCAAAGCAGCCCTGGCAATTTGGTCAGACCACACCCACGAGGGGGCCAGGTGCATGTGTGAAACACTGCTGCTTTTATTACTGGGGGCTGATATTTCAGCACCGCTGCAAAACCGGCCCCCAGTGACAAAACCGGCCACCATCTGAGCTACAACATCCCTCACACAGTATTGTCATAGGCTGCTCTGTGGGCTGAGTATCAGGGCTAGACTGGCTGTAGCGGGCACTGGGCATTTCCCCGGTGGGCCAGAGGGGTGGGGCCTGGTTTTGTCACTGGGGGCCGGTTCTGCAGCAGTGCTGCAATATCGCCCCCCCTGTAACAAAAGCGGCAGCAGTGCTCCTTGCTTGCACCACCACCCACTCCCAGGGCAGGTCGAGCAGCAATCTGCCAGGGCTGGTTGCTGTTCCCAGTCCTGCCCTGGTGAGTATCCTTCATTCAAACACTACACCGTGTGTTCCACGAGGATATAGTACCATTCCCACTGCCCTGCACTCACAGGTCTGCAGGGCTGGCTACACCTGCTTTAATCTCTGGCTCCACTCCACAATGCTGCGCTATCTTAGTTTTTTTTAATCTTCTATAGTGAAGAACACAGCCAGACAACACCCAACCTATTTATATTTTGTAGAGAGACGGTATGGAAAACACTTTACAACAATTCAAATCTGACCTCTCATGTTACACTTATCCATGCATGAATGACTAATCCAGGCTAGGTTTTATCATACTCCTCTTTATCCAGTATCAAGTCAGGTGTATAAGTCCCAAAATGGAATCAGTCCCAGAGTACATAGAAAAAACCTGGAGTAGCGGACTGCTCTCTCATGTGGCATGGAAACTTTGCAACCTTTTATAATACATATTTATAAAGGCATGTTGGAAAGTATACTCTTTGATAGTTAACCTTAAGAAAATCATGTTTATTTTAATTGTAAGATTTTCCCTATAATTAGCATAGAATGTGGTGGAGGTATAAATGCAGGACAGTGGCATAGCTAAGCTCAATGAACCTCCTAACGGTAACGAGATTTAAGCAGAAGAGGCTGGGAGGGACACGATTCTCAGTGATAGGTCCCTATATCTGGAACTCACTTCCGACTGAAATTAGATTAGCAGAAAACTTCATGAGCTTCAGGAAGCTTTTGAAAACTTGGTATTCACACAAGCATACTGCTAAAAACCTTTGCCAGATGTTGCCTTCTTTACCCCAGCACCAAGAAACCTTTTGGTGAACGTGCGCTATGCAAATGTGGTATAACTTAATATAATATACCATGTCAATGGCCTTAATGCAGGGCAGAAAATTGGCCTTCCATCTGCTTGGTTGGTATTAAAAGAAAGACACTATTTTAGGTGCAGTGGGTCGCTGACACCGTTGTGCATCTGTTGCACTACTGAGAGCTACGCCTCTGGTGCTACAGGCAATTATTATGTCATTTCGAAATTTTAAAAATGATTTTAAAGGACTGGTTATGCAGAGTGATCTGAGGGTTAGTGAAGTTACAGTTAGCATCTTGTGTTCAACTGCAAGACTGGACATGGAGTGGTCGGCTTGCCAAAGTACCACAGGCATAGGCTACCCCATCTCATGTCGACAACCCCATCCCTGCTACTCCCCGGTGGGGCCTTGAGACTAGGTGATTCTTAGCCCCTTTCACTCTACTCGCCTGCACCCTCTAATCCAAGCTTCTCTAATTAGTAGCTCACAAGCTATTGGTTAGAGATAGGTAGTAGCTCTCCTGCGTACAGCCCTACTGAAACATATTAGAAACTTTTGCTTGATTGCATTGATATATGTATACCAACATTTAAAAGGGTATATTCAAGATGTAAATGTATGCATTTTCAGAACTCATAAGTGAATGTTTGGACCAAAATGGTTGAATTTCCAAAATATGTTTACGACTTTTTGAGTGATTCATTGTAGCTATGTTGTCTGTCATGTATTACCCACTTAGAGGCCTTCCACAGTGACAACATCTTTTTTACACAAGCACTGGCAAGAGTGCCTGATGAACTTAGGTGATCACTGCAAGTGATCTTGTATATGGCGGCCACTAATGTAATCCGTTATGGTCAATATTCCAGCACTAATGATTATAATAATGGTAGCTCTTGAAGATTTTATTTAAACCTAAGTAGCTTTCATTACAGAAAAGGTTGGAGACCCTAATCCCTGGCTCTGATGTCCGCGGAGTGCACTCCTCTGTTGGCTCGACCCTCCTGCCACTGCCCTGCAGGAGTAGGACTGCCCATCACCTCTTCACATTTCAAAAATAATTTAATTGCAAACAAACTTTAACCGTATATACGTCTTAGGCAGACCGTGGTTATCTCCTGCCAGACTGAGAGTTTGTGGTAATAATCTTTGCCTTTTTGTGAACATAACTAATAAACAAGTGCATGTTAATGCTAATTAGATAAGCTAATGGGAGAGGAGCACTCACGCCCGTCATGGTTAAACACTTATAAGGCCCCAAAAGCGAGACCCATTGGCTATGCCAATGCTTGTTATCAGAGCAGGAGCATTGTAGAACAATGGACACTGTGGTGTGTGGTGGACGGTTGAAACCAGGTTGCCATGAGCAAATGGAAACTTGGAATACGGGCAGCACAATGTACAGTTGTCGTTTCTACAAATGTAGTGTATGTGTGAGCTGAAAGAGAGGAAGATAAAATGTTCTGAAGGGACCCGATGACCCAGTTTGAAAGGATGACTGGAACCCTGGTGCTAACTTTCTGAAAACAAATAGTTTGGTCATTTTACTACACCTCCAAAGCAACAGCAGCAACTGTGTATTGAGCAATAATATCTGAGGGATACATTTGACTGTGCAAAGTACAAATATTACCAGAAGATTAAGCCCTCATTAAGAGTGGCCCCTTAATTCCGAAGGGGCTGAGAACATCGTGGATCTTTTTACTTTCACACAGATTTTGACCGCTGAAAAAAAGTCCACATCATAGGGGAATCAGTCAAGGAGTTATCGATATCCCGGTAATTCTCCATTTCTCAATGGACTATTATGGGCTAACTTGTGATTGGCTGGATTTTCACTCCACCTTGCATCTGTAACTCTGGATTTGGAGGCAGTCTTGTCCCATTTACCGGGCCACTCATAATGAGGGCCATAGTTTTTTGGGGAAATTTCCCAACGATTTTGGAAATTTCTTCCAAATGATCTCTTCCTGACTGAATTTCCAGGGAGACAGACAGAAAGTATAGTAGAAACACAGTTACAACGGCGGCCTCCAAGTGCCGCACTAGCCTTAGAATGATTACCCAAAGTAACATCTGGATATTAATAAAATGAATGGTGTGCACAATCTGATCCTGCACCCACTGTTGGGGGATGCAGCCCGCCTGAATGGGAAACAAACGTTGAGGAAACAATGGAACGGTGCACTCCCAAGGTGAAGTAATGTCTAATAAAGAAGCATGATCAGTTTCTTCATAGGTGTCATCTTTATTTAAATATATCCAAAGAGGCAACACATCAGGCAACGCGTTTCGTTCATATGATGAACTTCGTCAGGGCGGTGAATATATGTCGTAAATCTCGCTCGTCAATGCATTGGGTCCAATAATCCTTAAATAATAAATATCATCAATATGTAGCAGGTGCCTCCATGATAAGGGCCAACAGCCAATAGCCTGCAGAATCGGTCCGGACGTATCGGCACTTCCAAGACAGAAAGGATGCTGAAGCTCTGCTGGCACTGACAGGGGTACTCTTGCAAAAACAAATCCATAAAAGGTTCACAAAAACGCGGCTTTAAGGAACTTACAGCTCTTATCTTATTCATTAAATTAATTTACAGTAAGTAAGCATTTCACAAAAAAAAAAAAAAAACGCAGCGAGACCTTGGGGCAGATTTATGTTAACTGGCGCATCCCCAGGGATGCGCCAGTTAACATGCGCCACAGTGCGCCACTGCTCCGCCACCCATGGTGCGCCGCATTTATGATGCGGCGCACCATGGTGCAAGACAGTGAGGATGCGTGACGCATCTCTCGGCGCACGGGCGGCGCATTGCAGGAGTCATGTCGCAAGTGCGACATGACTCCTGCAATGCACAGGAGCCTCCTATTCAATGCATGTTGCGTCACCCTTACGCCTGCTAAAAGCAGGCGTAAGTAATTGACGTAGAAAGTGACTGAGTGAAATCTCATAGATTTCACTCAGCCACTTTTGCGAGGCGCACCTGCCCCGGAACGCCCACCCTGCGCCGGAACGCCCACAAGCGGCGCAGGGCTTTACAACGTGACGCATCTGCCTAGATGCGTCACGTTGTAAATCGTTCGTAGGGATGCGGCACGTTTACGCCGCCTTGCGTGACGCAACAGCGGCGTAAACGTGGCGCAAGGCCTTCATAAATCTGCCCCCTTGTGTCTACATTTTGTCATTTATAGTATTGACCAGACACCGTTGAGAAGCCGCCAGCATGTTCACTTGGTCCCCCGGCGAAGGCTCTCTTAACCCTAATAACTGAATGTGGCAAGCACTGTGCACTCTCAGAGAAATAATCACATGGAGGATGCTGAGACAGGTGTGCGAGGGAGGAGAGAAGGCAGGATCATGAGACAGGGAGGCTGACAAGAGACATGCCTGAGGAGAATAGATAGATTGATGTCAGGATGCACAAATATGGCCTTCAGTGAGAGATGTGTGCTGAGTCTGCATGTTTTCAAACATGAAAAAGCTAAAAAAAAAAAATAACAAACGCAGCGATATAGCACGTTCATTTTATCGGCATTAGGTTAACGAAATATCATTCCACATTTTCACTGCCTTTTCCGCAGATTTCTTATGTTTCCTTTTCAGATTGTAATAAAAACCTGGAAATATTGCCACAGATTTTCAGATATTTGTCCATGGATTTCGACTTAGCATTGACATAAATCTGTAATAGAAACTCTACTCTCCACACCTGATGCCACCATCTATGTAGGGGAAAGGCCCAAGGAGCTGGCTGTGGCGGGGTTCGTACTGTAATTCCTACAAGGGAGGAGGTGCCTTTGCAGGTACTGCTGTAGGGATTAGGTGATCCCTTTCCAACTGCCTGTTCATGGAGGTCCCACTACCATGATTAGGCAGATGGAAAGAGACTTTGGGGGCTCCCAGCAGGACCCACGTCTTCCATGGGCCACTGCCTAGCGCACAACATCCATGTTCCAAGCACCAAATGATATCTGGAACACGGTGCATGGATGTGCACAAAATGCTTTTTTCTAGTGCGGCTTGTGCTGTGGCCCTTTTCCTGGGCTGCAGAAGAAGCAGCAATAGAAAGAAGCATTTTACAACTGCCTGCACAGCGGTCATATTCTAATAGGGTGAGTGGGTCTGCAGAATCATGGTCTGTCTCTGCCTGCGGCGATGGTTGTTGGACCCTCGTCCAACCACCATCGAAATGTAGCGCTGAGTGTTCATTCTAAACCTATATGCTGCAGAAACCTTACCATGTGAACATTGAATTTCTCTGCTGATATATAATTTGCGGATTACACAAGTGTCTTTGTTTTGTTCTTTGTTTCTATTACACTTTAAAATAAAAAAAACAATGCTCGCTTGTCCTTTCCTTGCTGCTAATATATTTTGAAGTAGTCTACTGAGCAACTGCAGCACAATTTAAAAAGCAACTATCGGTATTACAGAAGGAGATGCACAAATGTCTGAGGCCTCTTCTGTAATACAAGGGTGCCCCAGGGGCACACTTAAGCAGGCACAAATGTCCGTTGTGCCCCTGGGGCCCGTTGTGTAATACGGCCCTTGTTTGCTCCCAAGATGACCACTTCAACCGCCAAACTTAAGATAAGCAATTTCAATCACCCAGGTCTCTGTGCAACTATGATCCAGAATGAAGGGACAGCACTGGCCAACTTGCCACATTGACAACACCTGGCCTGGCAATAATTCTGGCAAACAGACGGAATATAATACACAACCACATTAACCGCAAATCATCTGCTTCTATACTGGTGAGCCAGAGCTGGCCACAAACTAATACCCTAGTAACTATAACTACCACCCCATTATGGGGCCCTGGATTAATTACCGCTCTTTTCGTAATACCTCATATACTTATTTTATTTAGTAGTCCCACAGTAGAACCTACCATGAGCCAGGCTGCATAAAAACACGCTTACATAAAACAGCCCAGTTATAGTGACATAATTTTAAATCAGTACAGGACATATTTTTCATCAAATACTGTACTTCTACAAGTCCACCACAACTGTCTACTCCACAGTAAAGACCTCTGGGTGGATCAGCTAACCAGCATGATAGAAGTAAATCAAAATATCCTGTGGTGACCTGTAGAGGTGATCATAGCTGATAGCATGCCCTGTACTGCAAGCCATGAAAGCGTGCCTGTCGCTCATGCGTTTCCATCCATCTCACCGCTATGCACTGAGGCCCATAAAAGGATAACTGCAAATCATTAATCATCATGTATGACATGGAACACTACCCACATATGACCAAAACAAAAACAAGCTGCAAACCACACACCATGTAGGGCAGAGCCTGATATTGAGTTGGGCAAGCGCCCATTACACAAATAGGGGTAATAAGCACCATGTAATATTATAATACAACACAAATGCTCTTACGTTTCCGGTGCCCATTTTTTAGGGGCTGCGGCGGTGTCTAGTTTCTGGCTACAGGCAACTTTAGCTGCCTGTCCGCCGTATTTCAATACAACATATAATATAAAGATATAGACCTTGGATCAGCCCCCTTCACCCATTAACATGGTTTGGCGAGTCCCCTTCAGGCAGTGAATCATTGGGTTGTCCATCAACATTTGTGAGTCAGCCCATAGCACATTGTGGATGATTACATTTTGCTATGCACATTTTGTATTGGTGCTCAAAGTAGTATCGGTGAACGGGCTGTGCACATTCTCCATGATTCAACTTCAAGAAATTTCACCAAGGACAATCTTTGTCCCATGTTGCTGCTGCTGCCAGGTGCTTTTTTGGAATTTAGAGCATTTGGTGGCTCTCTTGGTGTTCTTAGCAGGCGTCCATGTGGAGAGGCTTCCTTCATAAGCCTACCAGGTTCAGGAGCAAAATTCCGAGGACCCGGCTGCTTCCAACAATCACTTGGGTGGCAGTCCCTTTGATTTTACTAGTGCAAATCTGAGGAGAGTGGACCCTAACAGACACAGTCAGGGAGATTGTGTGAGATTGTACTGCTGTAGAAAGAGCACATTTTGTGTCTCAATTCATACCCATTCCTTCCAAAACCCCAGCACCAATCACTTTTCACAGGTTCTGCCACTCTGGTATTAGTGATGGGCGAAACATTTGGGTGGATTGTGAAACATGCCAAATGTGCCTTTTTTATGCATATGGAGTAGCATCAGGATTACTCTGCTGCTCCACATGTGAAAAAGCAGAGAACTGATTTACTTTCTTTTTTTTTAGTTCAAAATTGTTTATTGAGTTTTCATAATAAACAAGAGACAATACAAAAAATAGTACCATAAAAATACCAAATTACAATAGAAAGATAATGGAACAGCAATTAAATTACAATAGGTAAAAACAGACACTATAATATTCCTAGAAAAACAAAAGGGAAGGAGAGGAAGCATATGTGAAAATAGTATTATTAATGATTAAATATAGCTACTATAAAGTGAAGAATGAACAATTAAAATAGCAATAAATGACTAGAAACAAATATGTGTTTAAGAAGATAAATAGACATCAACAGGTTTCCAAAATGAATGATAAGAACTAGAATTATGTATAATATCATTCAAAGATAGCTGAGCACTTCTTCTGGTAAAAATAACCCATGACCACCATCTTTGAACAGATAATAAAGAAACGTCTTTCCAAAAAGTTGTAATGGATTTTAAAGCTGCTGATACTAAAAAATTAAAAAGTTTACCTTCTAAGTCATCTACTTTTTGAGAAAGAACAACAGATTTTCAGATTAGCAGTTTGAATTAAACATCATCATGAATGTTAAGTATCTTTTTTATAATAACCACACTTCAGTCCAAAATGTAAAAAGAGAAGGACAATCATAAAGCATATGTTGTAATGAACCAGTATGTAAATTACAATGCCAACTAATTGAAGATGGAAGAAGTTTAGCTTGAAATAAACGTAAGAGAGTCCATAAACAATTATGTAAAATATATGAATTGATTTGATAGAGCTAAACAGGTAATCAACCAGAAATATTATTAAGCCGTATAACTTTCCACGTATCAATAGATAAAGAGGATGAGAGTTCCTTATTCCAGAATGTTGAGAGATGGAATTTTTTTGGGGGGACTTTTTTTTATATAATATAGAAACACCATGGGATAAAGTGGAAACAGTTTGAATATACATTGATAAATCTGTTTTTACATTAAAAAAAATATTATGAGGAAATTAATCTAAAATAGAAATACATAAATATTCATATTTGAGAAAATCAGAGGAACGTAAAATAAATTTTGTTTGTAAGGCTTCAAATAATATGAAAGCATTATTGAAATAAACATCTTTAAGGTAATACATACCAGCTTTCATCCATGAATGCCAAAATCTAACATTTCTATTCTGTTTTATGCCTGAGTTATACCATAGTGACATGTCTTCAGAAGTTGATAAGGGTGATTGAAAGATTAAATCCAAATCCTTTAAAATTGATTTAGTAGACTTTAAAATAACGGATTCATGAAAAAATGTAGATGTATTAGACATAGTTACCAAAGTGGGTAATGGGAAAGGTCCAATTAAAGTTTTTTCAATAAGAAGCCAGGTAGGGGGACTACTCAAAAAACAGTGACTGAACCAAAGAGAGCTTGTTTTAAAATTAAAGCTTTGTGATAATGAAGAAAGTCTGGTAAACCAAAACCCACATTACATTTAGGCATTTTACATTTTTTATAACTAATACGAGATGACTTGTTGTTCCAAAGAAATTTAGAGAGGAGTTTATCTTCATCTTTATAAAACGTTAAAGGAAATTGAGTAGGAATCATGGCAAGGGTATACACAAATTCAAATTCAAAATTTCTTTATTCGACTGAAAATAAAAACAGTCATAAAAGTACAGAGAAAAGCACATATATAAACAGTTCATTAGTTAAAAGAGAAAAGCACATATATATACAGTTCATTAGTTAAAAAGAATTCAATTTAAAACAATGGATCACGTAATAGCCTGTCACAGCTCATACAAATGTGAATGTTCAGTTTATCAGAGATTTATATAAATAAATAAAACGGGGCAAGTAGGGGTTATCCTTCCATACTTTTTCTAAATTTCAGGGTTGTTTTTAGAAAATTACATACGTATAAAGTGCTTTCACAGTGCAGCATTTTAAGGTAAATTAGTGCAGGCCTTAATTGCACAAAATTAAATTTTTTAAAAAGAGGTTTTAAAAACATTTTCCGTGGTAACGTATAGTAGGAGCATATAAATAAAAAGTGTGCCAGATCTTGCGGAGACTTATTGTCGCAGCCGCAAGCTGGCAACACTTGTCCCCTATGGGCTCCACTGGGCACGGCTAGCAACAGGTGAAATAAATCAAAACGAAATCTAGTCAATAAAAAGCGCTCGTATCTAGAAAGGGCCCAGGATAGATATGGTTCTATTTGAATGCACGATTTGGTTAAAACATGACACATCACACTACCCTTCTTCAATTCGGCCTCTTCCCTAGCCAACTGTCGGATCATTAAAAAAGTGCTCTTTACAGATGTTACATCGCGCTTAGATACTAACTGTGGTGTTAAGAAGAGATCCATCCTGCCCAAATCATGAAGACAATTACGAATATATTTTATCCAGGGTATCTTAAATTTCCCATCCCATTCCAGTGCTTCAGATAAAATGTCTTGGGTAAAAGGTATTTCATTGTTCATCCAACAGTTTAGCCAGCACAAGAGGGGGTTTACCGCAATTTTGTCCTCTAAGTAGGGCACACCCAGTTCCTCGTGAGTGGAAAAATTAGCCGTGCTCTTCGGTAAACATAAAATTTGTTTTAAAAAGTTATTTTCAATAATAGCAAGATCGGACACTGGTAAAAAACCCCAGAGGTCACTCCCATAGCAGGCTACTGATATACTTTTTGCTTGGTATAGTTTCAGTAGTGCTACCACTGGAGTATTACCCATTTTACGAGCAAAATCAGTTATTGCAACATTGGTCCTTATTAGATCTCCTCTCTTTTTCTTTAATGCAGGTCCCCATGAGAGTTTACTGTCAAACAATACACCAAGATATGAGAACGATGATGTAGTAGGTATTTTTTCCCCATTAACAGTAAATGGGTAGGGCTTTTTGGATCCGGATCCTACCTTCATAACATATGACTTGGCATTGTTAATAGACAGTCCGCGTGAGTTCATAAATTGAAAGAAAGAATCTAATAAAGTTTGGAGGCCAAGTGCAGTTCTGGAGATAAGGACGGCATCGTCAGCGTAGAGCAGGACAGGAACGCCCTTTTTCCTTATATATGGGTAGTCCGTATTTGTTTTTAAAAGATGCTCCTCTAAGTCGTTAATATAAAGATTAAAAAGAAAAGGCGCTAAAATACAGCCCTGTCTAACCCCCCGATTTATTTTGAAGTCTCTGGTTACTTTTAAGTCTTTAGTATACCGCACATTTGCTTGTGTGTCGCTGTGAAGGTCGGCCAAGAAGTTGATAAGGTTTTTTTCAACCCCCAGTTTCAGCAAGACGTCCCAAAGTTTACATCTGTCAACGCAGTCAAAGGCCGAAGAAAGGTCCATAAAGACCATATTTAGTGTGTCATTTCTGGCCAAAGTATATTTACCGCTAATTAAGTACAGGTTCAGGCATTGGGATATTGTGGAATGCCCTGGCCTGAAGCCATATTGTACCGGTGACATAACTTTGTTGTTTTTGGCCCATGCGGTCAACCTGTTTAGGATAATCCCACCAACAACCTTGGCGACTGAATTGATCAGAGAAATTGGCCTATAACAGGTAGCGTTGTTTCTGTCTCCTTTCTTGTATACTGGTACAATGGTTGAGGCACCCCAGGACTTTGGTGCCCCAATAGCGGCTCCAGCATTAATGACCGCCGTAAGGATTGGGGCCCAGAAGGAGATATCAGATTTAAATAGATCTGGGGGAAGACCATCTGGGCCCGGAGCCTTATTACTAGATAGACTATGGATCCCTCTTTCCACTTCCTTGTCTGAAAACGCCAGCAGAGCTTCGTCAGGAAATTTGTGAGCTTGTGTTGGCCGGATGTCATTGCTCTGAAAAATTAGGCTGAAATGGGAGATCCACTCGTTTTCGGGAATACCAGTTTCGATGCTAGCGGCATTATAGTCGTCGAACATTGGTTTGTTGATTATGCTCCAGAACTTGGAGCTGTTGCCCAAAATTGATGGATCAAGTAAGGATTCCCATATATTCACCTTTATGGCCTTTTTACGAGATGCCAAAGCAGATTTATAATCAGAGCGCAGGATTTTGATTAATGTGGGATCCCTTGGTTTATTCTTAAGAGCCATTTTCAATTGCCGACAAGCTCTTGAACAGGTATGATCAAACCATCTTGGCTGTTGGTTATTTAGTCCCTTTGATGGTACGGAGAGTAAATGATCAACTCTTTGAGTCAACACAGCAAAAGCAGATAGTATAAGATCCGGAGGCGTGGTAATGGAGGTGCAGAGGGTAAGTTCTTGAGTACAGCTCATTTTGACGGAATCAAGTAGGGTGTCGCTGTTTACCGATGACCACTTTAGCCGGCGATTACCATTAATTGGTTTTAGGACACCCGGATCTTTACAATTTTTACCAAGTTCAAAGAGACCATTTTTGACTTCCACTGAGATCGGATTATGGTCACTATAAATACTTTCGTGAATGGTGAAGTTTATAGCTGAGTTTGCCATATCAATAGAGAGGAGTATATGGTCTATAAAGGATCCTTGTTCTGAGCCTTTGTAGGTTGGGACTTCAAAGATAAAGGAATCCTCTTTCATAGACATTGAAATTCTCAAATCCAGACCGTCTATTAAGTTGTTCATATTAGAGCCTCGAGGACAATGCACAAAATGGAGACCTGACCTGTTACCACATCCCAAAGAACCCAGAGTTGACGATGTAGACTGTCCACAGATATGCGCATTAAAATCACCTGCAATTATTTTGTTCCTAGGTAGTCTTGCCAGGTTATCACGGATGTACTCATGAAGTTTGGTAATGTTACATACACCTAGTGGCATGACAGAGTTATAAAAGTTAACCAGAGTTAATGTTTTAATGCCCTTTCTAAGCTCCAGAATCTGAATATTCCTATTATCCAAATGCTTATCTTTTACCTGTAACTCCAGGGAAAGACTAATAAAAATAGCTAAGCCCCCCTTTGCCCTTCCACTGGGTGACGGAGATGCAGGAACAAAGAAACTTTGGAACCCCTCGATAAAAACGTTATTATCCGTGAGCCAAGTTTCCTGAAAACACAGTATGGTATAGTGTTTAACAAAAGCTATCCACTTATGGTCATTGGCTTTAGCAGCCAAACCTGCGATATTCCACGATAAAATTTTAATGGACTTAAGGTCAGTATGGGCCTTCCCTGACTCTACGGTTGTGACTGAAAGTAAATGCTGGATTAAATGAGGGTTACTTTCAGTATCTCTCTGGGGATTTCTGTCACTGTCAGAATGGTTGGGACATGTGTTATTGGGGGGAAGGCATAAGTCAGCGGTAGGAAAAACATGTGCACCTTGTAAAGGAGAACTAACAGGGATTGGTGTTGTCAATTCTGTTTTAGAGGTGTCTAATTCTGCGCTAAGGGTGACGTAGGTGCTCACAGGGTTATCAGAGTTTACTAAATTAAAAGATATAACAGGGGTTGACTGATAAGATGAGGATCTCGGAGACAAGGCGGATGGCAGTCAATCCACCTCGTCCAGATAATCGTAGGGATACAAGGCATCATATCTGTTTGAAGTTGGGATCTCGTATAGATTATGAGCCGGATACAAATTTGATATATCTTGTTTGTATGAGTAATGAACAGGTTGTGGGTTTTCATACAATGAATGTGATGGATAGTTATAAGTTCTACCTTCACGGGAAGGGGCATAGCGTTGCGCTTCTAAATTCAGAGTTGTCCCCTGATTGGGAACTAGAGATGGAGCCCATGTTTGGGAATGAGATTGAGGCGACGTGGGCCCCTCATAGTCAGAACGTTGTTTAGGATTATGCCTGTGACCATCTGGATTACGGGGGTAGAAATAACTTAATCCCATTGTACGGATCAGACTATTTGTGGAGGGGCTCCTCCAGTTGGTAATAAATTTAGCAGCTCCTCTATCTTTGAAGATGATCACGATACAATCTCCCTCAGTTGATTTATATCTTGTTCCCACCCAATCTACTCTCCTCACATGTGAGATGGTCCCTATTATGTGGGAGGGAAGTGGTCTATGGGTGGTTAGCCATTGCATAACCTTGTTCTTTAATTCCGCGTAGGTTTCCCTCCTGGTTTCAGATAGCTTGGGTACCCCAATCATAACTATTGTGTAGGCATTAGACTCTGGTGGAAGATTTATATGTGTGATTGTTCTTGTCATCCTGGGTCTAGGTGGTTTTGTACTTGAAACATTATTTGAAGTATTCCTAGTTGCAATAATGGGATGTCTAGATGTTTCCTTGTTAACTACAACTGTGTCCGAGGGGGAACCCTCCGCAGCCCATTCACTATCATCAGCATCCTCGGTAGTTGGGGTGGTCTGCATGATATTTATAGGTTTAAGTACAGACTGAATAAAAATGGGTTCTGCTTGTTGAATTGAGGAAGAGTTGGTTGTAGTTGACGAGCCCTGTTTCTGTGTTGTGTCCTGTTTTACAATATTAGCCCCTGAGTTATTGATATTGGTATTCATAATTTTCGAATTGCTACCATTGAGAGATGTACTAGCTGGCACAAAGACAGAGGTTGTATTAGAACCGTTGAGCTTTTTGAGGATGTTAGATGAGACTTCATTCTGTGCTCTTTCAAATTTCCCTAGGGCCTTCTCTAGGTTAACTATCCGGTTATTAATAGGATGTAAGAGAGATTTAATCAATGTTTCAATTTCAGACAGGGATGGCATATTCGTTGATGGTATTTGGACTATGTGTCCTGTCTGCTCGTTGACCCGGACGCTCTCTGGGTTGGTGTTATGATGTCGAGGCAAAGCCGGGTCTAGAGAAGAGGTGGGGAAGGACCCTATTAGAGTGTTATTTATAGGGTTCCCCTTTTTAGGTTTCTGCCACATGTCTTTGATTGAACGTTTTGGTTTGCCCCCAGGATATAAGACTTTTTTCTTGAGGTATTTGGCCTTGCGTTTTCTCGTTGCACACTTTTTATGACTTGAACAACCAAGCATAGGCATTGGAGCAATTTGACTGACAGATGCATGGCTCTCTATTAGCAGGATGTCAGAGCCTGGAGAGGGTATATGCAAACGGTTTGTATTATTATCACAGTTAATTAGGATTGAAGGGCTAGTCTCAATTGCAGACGTAGTAGAGCAGGCAATTAGGGATTTTGATGTTGTATCCTTCATGTGCGAGTTTGGCAAGTCTGTAAAAGATTGCATCAGTAGGGATTCTTCAGAATTTAAACTATCATCCACGTTACATGTGTTATTGGTAGTATGTAAAGATACATTTGGAAAGCGCATGTCTGGCGTCAAAGAAAGGCGTTTCTCTGTATTCTGAATAGCGTCTGCCACTACACTGATAGTTTTTTGTAGCATTATATCAATGGCAGTTATAGTTGGTAGTGGAGTACTCACGCTTTTCAATCGCGATGTAGATCTTGTGGCCATTGGGGTTTTCAATGCTTTCGTCATCTTCTGTACAGGGGTATGTGTCCTCCCAGCGTATCTACAAACGTGTTTGTTTCCTTGTGGCAGAGTGACTTCTGTGCAAATATCAGGGGAGTGGCCCGTCCCGTCTCCTTTGGTCCCCTGAGGGCCACAGAGGGCCCGCCCTTTGCCCGGGCTTCGCTCCGCGCTTTGCTCAGCGCGCGTCCCGCTAGCGCGTCAGTAGCTGATACTAAATAGCGGGAGGAGGCGGGAAGAGGACCAGCTGCGGCGAGTTGGAAAACGCTGCGCCCGCTGGTCCTCGCAGTCCCTGGAGCTGTCGGTCTCCCTCGACGGTCACCTCGCAGTCAGGCAATCCAGCTTTGTGTATGCCTCGAGCGGCGCCCGCGAAGCGGGGGCCGCGAGGCGTGGGGCGTGAAGCAGGCACAAAAGCAAATCCACTTACAGGCAGCAGGCAATGACTCCGTTTAAAAGCACACCACAATGTTCTCCCAGCCCTTAGTTTTTAAAGTCCAGGCGGGAGGGGGCGGGAAGAGGACCAGCTGCGGCGAGTTGGAAAACGCTGCGCCCGCTGGTCCTCGCAGTCCCTGGAGCTGTCGGTCTCCCTCGACGGTCACCTCGCAGTCAGGCAATCCAGCTTTGTGTATGCCTCGAGCGGCGCGAAGCAGGCACAAAAGCAAATCCACTTACAGGCAGCAGGCAATAATTCCGTTTAAAAGCACACCACAATGTTCTCCCAGCCCTTAGTTTTTAAAGTCCAGGCGGGAGGGGGCGGGAAGAGGACCAGCTGCGGCGAGTTGGAAAACGCTGCGCCCGCTGGTCCTCGCAGTCCCTGGAGCTGTCGGTCTCCCTCGACGGTCACCTCGCAGTCAGGCAATCCAGCTTTGTGTAAGCCTCGAGCGGCGCCCGCGAGGCGTGGGGCGTGAAGCAGGCACAAAAGCAAATCCACTTACAGGCAGCAGGCAATAATTCCGTTTAAAAGCACACATTTTTTGGTGCAGTAGTCATTTTTATAGATTCCATTCTACCCTACCATGAAAGGTGAAGTGAAGACCATTTGGATATTTTATCTTTAATATAATTGAAGATGGAGTCACAGTTTAGCGATATTGTTGTTTTCAGGGATGAAGAAAACAAAATACGATGCTATTAAAAATGATCTTTTTGCCAAATGATTTCATTCATGGGTAACATGTCAGGTGTACAATAAATATTTAAAGGAAAATATTCTGTTTTATTAGTATTTAACTTGTATTGAAAAAATGTGGAATAAATCAAAATAATTTCTAATAAACAAGGGAGTGAGGATAAAGGTTAGCCTTCTCTAGGTTAACTATCCGGTTATTAATAGGATGTAAGAGAGATTTAATCAATGTTTCAATTTCAGACAGGGATGGCATATTCGTTGATGGTATTTGGACTATGTGTCCTGTCTGCTCGTTGACCCGGACGCTCTCTGGGTTGGTGTTATGATGTCGAGGCAAAGCCGGGTCTAGAGAAGAGGTGGGGAAGGACCCTATTAGAGTGTTATTTATAGGGTTCCCCTTTTTAGGTTTCTGCCACATGTCTTTGATTGAACGTTTTGGTTTGCCCCCAGGATATAAGACTTTTTTCTTGAGGTATTTGGCCTTGCGTTTTCTCGTTGCACACTTTTTATGACTTGAACAACCAAGCATAGGCATTGGAGCAATTTGACTGACAGATGCATGGCTCTCTATTAGCAGGATGTCAGAGCCTGGAGAGGGTATATGCAAACGGTTTGTATTATTATCACAGTTAATTAGGATTGAAGGGCTAGTCTCAATTGCAGACGTAGTAGAGCAGGCAATTAGGGATTTTGATGTTGTATCCTTCATGTGCGAGTTTGGCAAGTCTGTAAAAGATTGCATCAGTAGGGATTCTTCAGAATTTAAACTATCATCCACGTTACATGTGTTATTGGTAGTATGTAAAGATAAATTTGGAAAGCGCATGTCTGGCGTCAAAGAAAGGCGTTTCTCTGTATTCTGAATAGCGTCTGCCACTACACTGATAGTTTTTTGTAGCATTATATCAATGGCAGTTATAGTTGGTAGTGGAGTACTCACGCTTTTCAATCGCGATGTAGATCTTGTGGCCATTGGGGTTTTCAATGCTTTCGTCATCTTCTGTACAGGGGTATGTGTCCTCCCAGCGTATCTACAAACGTGTTTGTTTCCTTGTGGCAGAGTGACTTCTGTGCAAATATCAGGGGAGTGGCCCGTCCCGTCTCCTTTGGTCCCCTGAGGGCCACAGAGGGCCCGCCCTTTGCCCGGGCTTCTCTCCGCGCTTTGCTCAGCGCGCGTCCCGCTAGCGCGTCAGTAGCTGATACTAAATAGCGGGAGGAGGCGGGAAGAGGACCAGCTGCGGCGAGTTGGAAAACGCTGCGCCCGCTGGTCCTCGCAGTCCCTGGAGCTGTCGGTCTCCCTCGACGGTCACCTCGCAGTCAGGCAATCCAGCTTTGTGTATGCCTCGAGCGGCGCCCGCGAAGCGGGGGCCGCGAGGCGTGGGGCGTGAAGCAGGCACAAAAGCAAATCCACTTACAGGCAGCAGGCAATGACTCCGTTTAAAAGCACACCACAATGTTCTCCCAGCCCTTAGTTTTTAAAGTCCAGGCGGGAGGGGGCGGGAAGAGGACCAGCTGCGGCGAGTTGGAAAACGCTGCGCCCGCTGGTCCTCGCAGTCCCTGGAGCTGTCGGTCTCCCTCGACGGTCACCTCGCAGTCAGGCAATCCAGCTTTGTGTATGCCTCGAGCGGCGCGAAGCAGGCACAAAAGCAAATCCACTTACAGGCAGCAGGCAATAATTCCGTTTAAAAGCACACCACAATGTTCTCCCAGCCCTTAGTTTTTAAAGTCCAGGCGGGAGGGGGCGGGAAGAGGACCAGCTGCGGCGAGTTGGAAAACGCTGCGCCCGCTGGTCCTCGCAGTCCCTGGAGCTGTCGGTCTCCCTCGACGGTCACCTCGCAGTCAGGCAATCCAGCTTTGTGTAAGCCTCGAGCGGCGCCCGCGAGGCGTGGGGCGTGAAGCAGGCACAAAAGCAAATCCACTTACAGGCAGCAGGCAATAATTCCGTTTAAAAGCACACATTTTTTGGTGCAGTAGTCATTTTTATAGATTCCATTCTACCCTACCATGAAAGGTGAAGTGAAGACCATTTGGATATTTTATCTTTAATATAATTGAAGATGGAGTCACAGTTTAGCGATATTGTTGTTTTCAGGGATGAAGAAAACAAAATACGATGCTATTAAAAATGATCTTTTTGCCAAATGATTTCATTCATGGGTAACATGTCAGGTGTACAATAAATATTTAAAGGAAAATATTCTGTTTTATTAGTATTTAACTTGTATTGAAAAAATGTGGAATAAATCAAAATAATTTCTAATAAACAAGGGAGTGAGGATAAAGGTTAGCCTTCTCTAGGTTAACTATCCGGTTATTAATAGGATGTAAGAGAGATTTAATCAATGTTTCAATTTCAGACAGGGATGGCATATTCGTTGATGGTATTTGGACTATGTGTCCTGTCTGCTCGTTGACCCGGACGCTCTCTGGGTTGGTGTTATGATGTCGAGGCAAAGCCGGGTCTAGAGAAGAGGTGGGGAAGGACCCTATTAGAGTGTTATTTATAGGGTTCCCCTTTTTAGGTTTCTGCCACATGTCTTTGATTGAACGTTTTGGTTTGCCCCCAGGATATAAGACTTTTTTCTTGAGGTATTTGGCCTTGCGTTTTCTCGTTGCACACTTTTTATGACTTGAACAACCAAGCATAGGCATTGGAGCAATTTGACTGACAGATGCATGGCTCTCTATTAGCAGGATGTCAGAGCCTGGAGAGGGTATATGCAAACGGTTTGTATTATTATCACAGTTAATTAGGATTGAAGGGCTAGTCTCAATTGCAGACGTAGTAGAGCAGGCAATTAGGGATTTTGATGTTGTATCCTTCATGTGCGAGTTTGGCAAGTCTGTAAAAGATTGCATCAGTAGGGATTCTTCAGAATTTAAACTATCATCCACGTTACATGTGTTATTGGTAGTATGTAAAGATAAATTTGGAAAGCGCATGTCTGGCGTCAAAGAAAGGCGTTTCTCTGTATTCTGAATAGCGTCTGCCACTACACTGATAGTTTTTTGTAGCATTATATCAATGGCAGTTATAGTTGGTAGTGGAGTACTCACGCTTTTCAATCGCGATGTAGATCTTGTGGCCATTGGGGTTTTCAATGCTTTCGTCATCTTCTGTACAGGGGTATGTGTCCTCCCAGCGAATCTACAAACGTGTTTGTTTCCTTGTGGCAGAGTGACTTCTGTGCAAATATCAGGGGAGTGGCCCGTCCCGTCTCCTTTGGTCCCCTGAGGGCCACAGAGGGCCCGCCCTTTGCCCGGGCTTCGCTCCGCGCTTTGCTCAGCGCGCGTCCCGCTAGCGCGTCAGTAGCTGATACTAAATAGCGGGAGGAGGCGGGAAGAGGACCAGCTGCGGCGAGTTGGAAAACGCTGCGCCCGCTGGTCCTCGCAGTCCCTGGAGCTGTCGGTCTCCCTCGACGGTCACCTCGCAGTCAGGCAATCCAGCTTTGTGTATGCCTCGAGCGGCGCCCGCGAAGCGGGGGCCGCGAGGCGTGGGGCGTGAAGCAGGCACAAAAGCAAATCCACTTACAGGCAGCAGGCAATGACTCCGTTTAAAAGCACACCACAATGTTCTCCCAGCCCTTAGTTTTTAAAGTCCAGGCGGGAGGGGGCGGGAAGAGGACCAGCTGCGGCGAGTTGGAAAACGCTGCGCCCGCTGGTCCTCGCAGTCCCTGGAGCTGTCGGTCTCCCTCGACGGTCACCTCGCAGTCAGGCAATCCAGCTTTGTGTATGCCTCGAGCGGCGCGAAGCAGGCACAAAAGCAAATCCACTTACAGGCAGCAGGCAATAATTCCGTTTAAAAGCACACCACAATGTTCTCCCAGCCCTTAGTTTTTAAAGTCCAGGCGGGAGGGGGTGGGAAGAGGACCAGCTGCGGCGAGTTGGAAAACGCTGCGCCCGCTGGTCCTCGCAGTCCCTGGAGCTGTCGGTCTCCCTCGACGGTCACCTCGCAGTCAGGCAATCCAGCTTTGTGTATGCCTCGAGCGGCGCCCGCGAGGCGTGGGGCGTGAAGCAGGCACAAAAGCAAATCCACTTACAGGCAGCAGGCAATAATTCTGTTTAAAAGCACACATTTTTTGGTGCAGTAGTCATTTTTATAGATTCCATTCTACCCTACCATGAAAGGTGAAGTGAAGACCATTTGGATATTTTATCTTTAATATAATTGAAGATAGAGTCACAGTTTAGCGATATTGTTGTTTTCAGGGATGAAGAAAACAAAATACCATGCTATTTAAAATTATCTTTTTGCCAAATGATTTCATTCATGGGTAACATGTCAGGTGTACATAAATATTTAAAGGAAAATATTCTGTTTTATTAGTATTTAACTTGTATCCAAAAACCGTGGAATAAATCAAAATAATTTCTAATAAACAAGGGAGTGAGGATAAAGGTTAGCAAATAAATAACAGTACATCATCAGCATATGCTAAAGTTTTAATAGTAACTTCCTTGATATTGATTCCAATAGTTTTACCAATTTATTTTTATAGAAACAAGTAAGTGTTCAGTATCAAGAAGAAACAAATGCGGGGAGAGGGGACAACCTTGTCTTGTACCTCTGAAAAGAGAAAACTTTGTAGGCTTAACAGGATGGCGTAACCCTTGAAATTTAAAGAAACTACTTCATTATTATGAACATTAGCCATGATAGAAATGAAGGAAAAAGAAGATGTGGAAGAGGAGAAGAAAAGTAAAATAAGAATGTTAAAATTGTAGCTCCAGAACAGGGGAAAAGGAGAGAGTAGGTAAAAGAGAAAACAAATGAAACATGAAAAAAATGACAAACAATAATAACAGGAATGAAACACCCACACGCTTTATAAGCATGACTGAAAACAGCCGGAGCCCCATGTGGAAATAAACCTTAAATTAGTCAGCAATATACATAAAAGTAATATTCAAGTAGCAGTCATGAGTATCCATTGAAAACCAAAACTTGTAAGCTGAGGACGAAAAGTAGTGAATTCCTGGCAAATTGAAACAGTATCTTCAGCAAAGTCTTGGTGTATAAACTTTTATTTCCATTGACCATCAAGGAAGAAATTTCTTGCGCTGCTTTTCTTATCAGGATCAAATGATGGTGGCGAAGAACTTTAAAAATTATTTGTCAATGTTTTGTGTGACGAGGATTACGATGGGATGGAATCCTATGTGCCTTATCAATTTCAAACTTTTCCGGAAATTTGATGTTTAGAAGGCCAGGAATCAGATTTTCTAAATATAATCTGCAATTGGAACTTTCAACATCCTCTGGTAAGCTGAAAATGCATATGTTGTATTGCCTGTTACGATTTTCCATGTCCAGAAGGAGGGTAGACATAGGAGAAATGTTTGCCACAAGTTGAGTAGAAGCATCAATTTTAACTCTATTGTCTTGTATTTTAATTGAATTTTCAGAAATTGTAATTGACACACTAGCCATGTCTTTGCGCACATTTTTCATCTCTGATGCAATTGTATCGGTGTTGGTATGAAGTGCCTGAATTTTGTCTGGGATGAAAGGGAAGGCTCACTTGACTCTACCACTTTAGATTTAGCTGGAGGAGGAGAGACATGTTGCTTCCTTTTATTATAAGGTGTTTGCGCATTTTTATTTTCCATTTTCCTACTTGAGGAATTAAAATTTTATTGAAATACAAAATTAAGGGTAATGCAATTATTTCTGAGCAAAAGCTTGAAAAAATGCCTGGTGCAGCAGCTAAAACAGACTGTGGGAGTGGTTAGGCCAGAGCCAGGTCCTCTCTTGCATATTCACTTCGCCCCCCTGACAAACAATCCGGGCAGTACCTCAGAGCAGAGATGGGAGCTGGAACCAGAAGGAGGAAAATGCCACTTCCACCAAACAGAAAGTCCAGAAAATCACCTCACAGGCGCAGGTAAGCGTTTCCAAATCAAGCAACCACATTTAGGGAAAAATTCTGACCAGAATATCGTATTAGATAGTGAAAAAATGGGCAAAACAAACCGGAGCTCACCAGGAGGCGGCCATCTTGCTTTGCACGCTTGCACGTCTCCCAGAACTGATTTACTGTTAATCACACTGTGAGGGGCCATGCAATGTATCTGCTTTAATGATTACTTCATTAAAGATAATGTAATGTGGAGTATTCACAAAGGTTCATTTATGTAAATGTACTCACAAATTAATCTATTACATATAATAGTAACATTACCCTTTTAACTTATTCAACACTTCCAAAGGTTAAGTTACTCCTACGTACAAACTTGCATGCCTCAACCCCCTGGTAGAGCCTCCAAAGCAGGATCTACCAGTGTAAAGTTACTTCACCTATTTTTTCACATGTATTGTGAAGAATGTCTTCATCACAAGGGCAGAGATCTTCCTATGGAAAAGTAGAGGACAATTAATTAGTTTATCAAACGTTTAAAGATGAAAACTTTCAATAGAGTACCATAATATATTTTTATATATTTATTTAAAAACAAGAAATAATAAAATATATTGCTAAAGCACACTAACTTAACTATGTATTTAATTATTAATTGTTTAAACTTATCTTATTTAACTTAAAAATACTATCCAAAAATAATCAATTAAAAAATACTATCTACATCAACATTTTTATTTGCATTTAATATGTATTAAAATGCAAATGGATTTATTTATAGAATTCATTTTAAATACTGATAAATGTTTAATACAAGTTAACAGCTTATTATACATATATGCTGAAATAACATTATTACATTTTAAAATAGTTTAATACCGCTTTATTAATGGTTTATATATATTTGGGAAAAAACGTATTTATTTTCAAAGTGAAAATAATTTAATTAATTTTAGCATTATTTCCTATGGGGTGTTATTTCAATTCCCTGTCTCCATTGCTTTCCATAGGAGTGTGCTGCAGTACCTGTGAGTGACCATGTAGGGTGCTTGACTTACTTCAAGGATAGGCTGGAGTACATTTACGATTGCTTCTGGACCCTTTTGACTGTAATACCTTTATAAGTGCAATTTTTGGACAGTATTGGGGCAACTCTTGAGTGGGTTGGTGTTTTGTTTTTGAGGAGACGTCTGCACTTTTGACAGATACCTCTGAACAAAAAGATAAGAGTGGAGGGAGTGGTGGGGGGGTTCTCCGTGAGTAGGCTTGTGAATTGAGTTTTGTAGTAAATGAGCAGTTGTACAGAAGTACAACTGAACCTACTGAAAAATGAAGATTGTGAGTAAGCCCAATTGTCAAGACCCCTTATATTGTTCTGAAAAGCAACGTCCCCAGCAGGGAATTCTATGTTCAGCAATAGCCTGAAGGGTTCTCGTGGTGCTGTATGCAGCTAGCGCCATATACAGGCTCCACTTCTGGGGAACTTACTTCAATACACCAGACAAAGTAATTAAACTAATGCAAATATCATTAAGGTAATTTTAATGACCATCCTCTGATAGTGCTGAGCGGCACATACGTTTCTTATTCTGAATAATTCTCAATGTAAAGAATGAAGATTATGTGTACTGCTAGGCATTCTGACAGCATTTCATCTTTTTTTAAATTGGCTGCAAATAGACGAGAAACCAGTTGAACTGGACGAATCTACATGAAGTTTCATATCCACATAGTATGTGTTAAAAATAAAGAATGTTTTCTTCCCTACCTGGTAGCCAGTAAAAAATGTATGCTTTGCGACCGCAATTTGGTGGCAAAACATTCATACATACCACTGCAATTCTGTATTTGGAAGGATCTCCCATAATACACCCCTTCTAAATACTGAATCGGTATGTATATACAATTCCAAATTGCTATTCGATGACATGTTACCGACTCACAATTAGTTCTTTGTACATAAACATTTTTGGGGTCTGAAACTTCCAGATGGAGATGTTTCCGACAGCAAAAATGGTTTGATCATATAGTACTTGATCACTAGCCTCGCCCAAACCAACATGACCAAATAAAATTAGCCATAATGGGCGTAAAAGTGACTGCTCTCTATAGAAAATTCACCTGCAAATGTGCCTCAAAGGTAAATTCAATACTTTATACCAAAGAAATGTTTTTGTCCAAGCACTAAAGATGTGCTAAAGATTTGGTCAGCAATATCTGAATCCCTTGTACCTATCAGCACTGGTAGATAGGGGGCGGGAGGGCTGTGAGGACTGGTAGAGCCTCTATGGCAATGAACAGCTTTCTGAAAACAGATCTGGACGCCCTCGACCTACAGTGCCTGGCCTACACCTGACCTAGAATCCAGAACACATACTGCATATCTTGCTTATTTCTAACGTGCAACTTATAATCAGAAATGGTATGTAACAAACCTAAGTGTTTATGTATTGCAACTGTTCTTACAAAAAGTTTTCTGATGCACAAATGTCCATGTTATATAGTCCATGCTATATAAAAATGAAAA
Source organism: Lissotriton helveticus (assembly GCF_964261635.1). Lineage (NCBI taxonomy): Eukaryota > Metazoa > Chordata > Amphibia > Caudata > Salamandridae > Lissotriton > Lissotriton helveticus. Next base: position 856,503,617 of record NC_136072.1, on the reverse strand, counting down.
ATAAATAAATGTAAGCCTACAGTTCTGCACAATGCCTCAAATGTATTCATTCTGTCTTCAGAGCAGCCTATCCTGCTCTCCCAGAATCCCTGCACCACCAGCTTGAGCCATATGCTGACAGATTATTTTGTCTTCCATTTCACTTGTAGCGCACACTCTGGAATTGAGGTGTTGGGAGCCATCTGGAGTGCCAGGGGAGGCTCACTGCTGTTTTTCTCTGAGCCTGTCTCCTGAGTTACATTGCAGTGAAATGGAGACCATTTATCTGCTTTTGCAAACCTGTGTGATAGTCAAAAGAAAGACAGCAAATAAACAAAGCATTGTTCTAAAATGGGTTTGAGCACAGGCCAGCATCACAATAGGTGATCTCTCCTTCTGTGTTGATGGAATGCATTCTTTTGTGGAGTATTTCCAAAATAAACAGCTGCACAGAAAGCTACACAGGAGTAGATGTCAGTATACATTTCATTGTAATGGCATGTGTATGTATCGCTATCTTGAAGGAGCCTCCAAGCTGTAAACGGAAGGACACAGAGGCAAGACAGATATAGTCGCAGAGCACCCATGGCATGAGTGACCCTACTTGTAGCTTGTCCGACTTTCAGACAGTTTTGCCCCATCATACATGATACCCCTGCGTGTGTGCTGAGGCCTAGGCATTGTAACTGGCCACTACGGACTGGAGGGTTGCATCAAGCACACTCTCCTGTCCCTGGGACTACCATCCTTCTCCTTGCTTCCATTTTGAATGCACCTGGTAACCCAAGCACAAGTTAGATTTTGTGTACAGCGCCCCCACCCCCAGCCAGCAGCCAGTGTATTTTTTGCATTCTACAGCAGCATTAGACACTGAAGACACTGAGCCAGGCCTGCTTTAGGATGCAGCTGGGACCTTTTGTTAGCCAGGGGTTGTAGATTCTCCCTTCCTGGGCTCCGCCAGTTGGCTGATGGTGGATTGGTAGGTATGAACTGGGCGCACTTTTGTGACAGAGAGGAAAGTTGTAGGCTGGGCCTGAAATTTTGTCTCTCCAAAGGGTGCTGCTCCAGAAGGCTAATGACTGCCAGGAGAATCGTATTCACACTTCATTGTGCTTATGGTTTGGGTGCTTCAGTTTGAAGACTGCATTATCATTATCTGTTGTCAGAGCCATCACCTTCAACTAAATTCATGGGCATTATTTATTGCACCTGGTAAATAGCGATATCATGGGGTTTGCAATTTACCAGGTGTGATAAATAGCAACTATTATGAATTTCTGGGGGAAAACATTGCAGATTTTGGTGTTTAACACCAAAATCCGCATGCTGTGGTAAGTACCATATGCTTTTACCTGTTACATTTTGGCAGGTTTGACCATCCGAAATGTAATGAATGTTGAAGTATTTAATACATCTGATAACTATCGGATGTGTTAAATACCTTCAAACACATATTTCTAACCCATGCATAAACAGGGGTTTACGCATGGATCGGAATTTAATTGGCAACTTGTAAACAGGGCCTATGTCTGTTTCACTGAAGGAGAAGGTAGTTCTGAAAGGGAGCAAACTCAAACTGGTACTAGAACACCAACCATGGGAACAACATCCCTTGTTTGGAAAAAAAACAATAAGACTAGGACCCAAACAATCCCACTTGGACACAGTTCCAGTTTCTTCTTGACCAAGGGAGAGAGTGCTCTGCAAAGTACTCGAATAACCACTGAGATTCTCTGCTACTATTCTTGACATCTAGCCTTGCAGAGGTGAGGAGATATTCCCATATTCTACCCTATTTTATTGGAAGAGGTGTGGGTCTGCTGGATACATTTGGTTCTGCCGGATCTGATGAGAGATGGAAAAGGATTGCTGACCCCAAAGAAAGAAAACTGCCTGAGGAGGTGTACAGTCATTGAGCTTAAGCTCTGGAACTGCCCAGAAGAGTGGACTGAATCGAGGCCCTGAACTGAGTTTTTGAGTGGGTCAGTTGGCCTCCCTGTAAGTTTCCGGACCAAGCTTCGTATTACTGCTGAGCAGACAACCTGAGAACCTGACCGGCCGAAGCGGACTGACTTGTACTGACTTTGCTGCCAGCTAACATCATGGGCATAGGATGTCTGATAGCCAATGGCAGTGGTTCCTTGATGTTTGGGCAGGGGGACCACCTGGGCTTGTGTTGATGCTTTACCGGAGGAGCTGCTGCACAGCTCAACTAACGGGGAAAAGAGTTGGGCCACCTGCCCACGTCACTGCTTTGGACCATCATCAGAATTCCTTGCCTGATATCCCTGCACTAAATATTCATCAGCACCCACTACATTTGGTAAACCAACCAAGTGTATTTGAACATTGACCATGCCACAGCTGCTAAACTGAATAAGTATTTTTCTCCTGTAGCCAAGAAAAAAAGAAATGCTCCACTATGTGAAAATGTGTACTACCTCATGCACTCACAGTTCCACATACACTGCATATTTAGAAGAACATCATAAGAATAATGTGAAACAACCACCCAAATATTTAAAAATATATTACGTATTTATTATTATAAAAGTCCTCAACTAAAATGTGCATCATACAAAATGAAAGGCAACATAAAAACCTACGTCACAATAACAAGGAAGAATTTAAAACCAAGCCAAAGTCATTAGCCATCAAATTAATACATGTCAACCATTCAACTTCACTGTACATTATGGTTAGAGCTGATAGATTTGGTGTGGTCTTCCCCCAAACTTTTTGCCTTCACCCTTCCGGTTTTCAGAAATTTGTTTTTGTTACCATTAGAAATTTGGGCACTTTAGCACTGCTAACATGCTAGTGCTATCTCCTTTATACATGGTATAACTAACTTACACCCATTTGACACATTTAATTCCCCATAAGTCCATAGTGCAATGGTACTACCTGCACCCAGGGCCTGTAATTTAAATACTACTAGTGGTCCTGCAGCACATATTGTCCCGTCCACTCAAGTAGCCCTTTAAAGCCCATATCAGCCTTGCCATTGTAGCCTTTTTTGGAGCTTTTAAGTGCCAATTAAACCTAGCAAAAAAAAACATTTGCCAGACCCATGCCTCCCTTTTGGATACATATAAGCTACCCCTGAGGTAGGCCTTAAACAGCACATAGAATAGGGTGCATTATATTTAAAAGTTAGTGCAGTTGTTTTTGAAGTTGTACATGAAAGCGTGCAAATTCGTTTTTCAGTGGCATGAGGCTACCTTTCCCATAGGATAACATACCTTATTACATTTTGTTTGTGCTAACATTTGATTGGCAACAGGTACAAATGTCATGTTTGCTCTCAAAAGGATTGTCATTTGTAATCCTCTCTAAAGGTAAAGTCGTATTTTAAGTCACAATTCTGAAAAGAACTGTTTTAGAAAGCTGGCATTTTCTTATATTTTGCCACCCAAGACTATTTGGAGCCTGAACAGGTGAAGGAAGGACATGGCCTAGAAGTTCCTACCCCTTCCAAGGCTGGCACCAGGTATGAATAGTGGACCCTCAAACCAACTTTTCAGTACATTCTTGGACCTGCAGAGGACCCTCGAAAGACTGCCTTGTACTTCAGATGACTGCCCTACTTGAGGCCAGCTTTACACTTCAGAGGAGTGCACTTCTGCTTGAAGCTTGCCTTGTACCCTCAAAAGACTGGCCTGCTGCTAGAGGCTGTCTTTCTGCTTGATCCCAGGGCTACCTGAGTGAGTCCAAGGGCAAGTTGGCTGGCCTCCTGTATGAGCTCCATGGGCATTTTGGTACAGAATCCAGAATCTCAGGGTTTTTTCTCTTTTTCTAAGACACAGATAATCTTTCAAGGCATGACCATTGGTAATGGATTCATGCAGAAGTCTTTAATTCTGGGATCACTTTTATATTTTGCTGCACCATTTCTGTTCTGACTATACTAGTCATGCACATTTAGAGTGGCGTTGATGACGGACATCCATTTTCCTCATGGCAAGTTAACCCCCTCATGAATTCTCTTTGTCTTAACAAATCTGTGGAGCATTATTCAATAAAGAAATGTAGAAAAAAGTATACTAAATAAAGGGGCAGTTCCAGGTAACTTTATACTTTGACATTTTACAGATTCCCCAACCACTTATAATATTGTATATTGGTGGTCCTGAAGACGGTGGCCCTAATGTGATTATAGCCACCGAAACGTGCGTTGACCTGGATGCTTGATATCCAACCTACAACTAACCCCAGGCATAGTGGGCGTAGCGGGGCTACGGGGAGGGCCACTGAGTTGAGAAGAAACTCTGTGGAACTCCATGGAGCTCCGCTATTCCACCCGCCTCCCACTACCCCTATTAACAATTGCTTAAAACTGAAATAAAACGACTTACTTAAAATGACATTAATGCAAAAAAATGTGCGGGCGCGTGAGCATACGCAGTTTCCCCAGAGACAGCGATGAAGAGGAGGAGAGCAGCCCAGGGATGCCGCAGTCAAGGTCAGTGTTTTTAATTTACTTTAAAAGTTGTTTTATTTCAGTTTTAAGCAATTGTTAATGGGGGTGGGGGCTGGCCAACTCTGCTCTGCCGTGGAGTGTGCAGAGATTTGCCTATTCTGTGTTCTCTGCGGAACACAGAGTAGGCAAATCTCATCATACTCCGCTGGCGGAGCTGAGGTCTCCGCCCGGGGTTACCTACACACTGCCACAGACACTGCTTTGCATCGTGTCTTTACCATGACTATTGTAGTGAATGTGATCTTGGTAGGTTAGGGCATGTATTGAAGAAACAGTGGGAATGTATGTTGGTATGACAGGTTAGTGTGGTCAATCATTGAGGGATGCACAATCACAATGAAACAATACAGGCATTATTGTTGACAAAGAAAAACAACACATATGTTGACCTTTTGTAATAAATGAAACTGTTGTATATGTAGAAATATGTGGATACAAAAAAATATTTTTATTTAAAAAGTTTTTTACTCTTTGCATGTTGACATAAATAATAAAAAGTGATTATGAATAATCAAAATAAAAACACCAAAAAGATATAGAATTGTGAGTCTACTATGTTATAACCAAGGATAGCCCCATAGAGCTGTAGTCAGCCTACACAAAAGAAATATAGGTCCAGTGGGAATTTTTTATGTAGATTTATTTTTAACTTCCCCATTTTCCCAGGCCTGCAAGCAATTTATAGGGGGTACCTTTGGATTAATATTGAAACATTCAGGGGCATAACAAGCACCAGAGATCTTAACCCTGCTCATGGCCTCTGCCTGGAGTGAATCCTGAAACCCCATGAAACCCCAAGAGATACCCACCCACTCCTGGACCCTCAGAACAGGTTCTAAAGGTGCTCATCTAGCCAAAACTTGATACTTGGGATTTCCACTAAAAAGCGGCCTGGTACAGGAGATTGGGACCTACCTGCTCATCCATAAGCCCGAGGTGCATCGCTGGTTGGCTTGACTTTACAGTAGCTCCCACTATGTTCTCCGCATCAGCAAATCCTGTTTAGCGGGCTATCTCTGGAAGGGTATCTGGCCACGTGGAGCCTTCAGCTTTGTCTTGCTGGAGATCTTTGACTTCAATAAGAGTGACAAAGTTCAAAAGTGAGGCGATATCGGGCCCAATCCACCTCATGTGACCGATCCATGCTCCATTGTGGTTGACCTTAATTTTTGATTTTGCCCCAGGCTCGCACGACCAGATACCCGCGGTTGACACTTTGATCTTTTAGGCACTATTTTTCACTTAAAACTTTTAAAATTCATAACTCTGGTCCTACTAATTGGATGTAATTAGTGTTGGTGTAATTGTATTTATTAATTTGTACTATATTGTTCTAAATTGGTGTGGGGATTTTCTTATATTGTATTTTCACTTTATTACTTTCTGTGTGCTGCATAAATACTTAACACAGTGCCTCAAAAATCAAGCCTGACTGCTTTTCTGTCAAGCTGCCAGAGAGTTAGGCACAGGTTAATTTGGTAACTTTGGTTCACTCTGAAAAGTATTGTTGTCGTTGCTTGAGAAGAGTCTTAACCCCCGAATACAAAAAATCTCTTACAACGGTAAATTAATTTTCCATATAAAAACATTAAATACTAGTGGATTATGAAAGTTACCCTTCAAACGTATTGCAGTGTAGAAAATATTTCCTGCTCACCTTCTTCAGGACTTTCACACATATGTTCTTCCTGTAAAGTTTGTAACGAAATTTATAACTAGAAAAATCTAAAAAGAATAAAAAAGACAACAATATAGTTGACAACCAACACATGTCGCTAAATTGCACAATCCTTTTTTCATTTAGATAGGGTACTACAAGACACAAACATGGGTAAACAACATTATAAACCAAAACATGTTACTCAGCTGCACATTATCCCTATTGTTCTTCCACAGTGTTAAAAAATGTGTGCACTTCAATCCACAACATGGGTATCAAATCCTACAATATTTTCCACCTCACATTCATCCATAAACACATAACTAATTTCATACTTAAGATTTACTCAATATATTTGCCCTCGGCTGGATCCTGAGAGGGATTAGATAATAAGGACTCACTTAAACTTGTATTCAAAGTCTTCTATAATAGAAATAAAATTAGGTTGGAAAAATACTGAGAGGATACATATTGTTAGCTGTGTGTCCTGCACAAGTAATGGGTCCATATTTGCCATCCACTGGGAACCAAATACCCCATTGTAGGGCTTGACTCTTTCAAGATAGCAGAGCAGAGAAGTCCAAACCCTACTCAAGGAAGGTGGTATTGGATAGAATCACCATTCACTGGCATACAGTAATAACACTCAATAAATAATTGCCAAGTTTGTGTTTTTCTTTGAAAAAAGTGGATGTACATGTATTACACACACTACTCAATATTATGTACATAAGGCTGGTATAAATACCTTTGGCACATTACGCTTGACTGCTACAGGGTCATGGCCCCTTAAAGTTCACAGTAGACTCCCATGTATGTATAATAAGACACATAACCATATATGCAGGGCTTCAGGGGTATTAGGTCAACATTGTCACACTTCAAGTTAGAACCACAGGTCATAGTAATACTTCATTCCATCACTGACTCCAGTAGTGCTCACTACACCACCGGATTCAAGCTAGCCTGGCTGATGAAGGGTGAAGCCCTGAAACCTGTCCCAGGATGCTGGTTTCAAGTCCAAGGAGGACGTGGATTGACAGTTCGGGCTGGACTGTTCCCACAAGGAACAGGGTCAAGACTGATTTGCATATGGCTGGGTCCAAACTGGGGTGGTGTGGTGAGCAAAACAATGGTGGATTTAACCCAGATCCTTATGACTGGCGGTGAATGTTCGCATTGTCCAGCATTCCGTCCATCAATTGTTTCTTTTTCAATAAATATTGAAACACCTTGCTGAGTATTTCTTTGTGCTTTTGTGGGTATGCATGAGAGCCAAACAAAAGGGTTCATGATCTATTACCATGATTTCCTCAGGGATCAGGGTTGTCATGTTCTGAGGTTGCACAAACATTTTTTACCCTGTAAGTTTGGGGTGCGGTTGGTGCACTGTGGGCTAGTAGGATTATAGGCCAACACATCCTGAGGGTGTGCACGAATCAGTCTGGCACAATCCTGATGTATTTGTTGTCCAGAAAATGCACAGTTTTAGTGGAGAGGTACAAGCTCCACAGCATGGTGCCGCCGTCATTCTAGGTTAGGTTCTTTTTAATGGGCCACCTGAGTAGTTTTCTTTTGTATACCCAAACACCCCTACTCACTGATTAATAGGAGATGTCCTTGGTCTTAGGGAACATGTCCTCCTCAGCTGAGAAGGTTAATCCTGTAAGTAGTTCAAGCTTGAACCTTTCAAAGGATCACAATATAGTGGTACCCTTACTGAATTCCACATATTCTTATGGCTAACCCGGTAGTGCATAGCATACCTGAGAACTGCAGATGTGTGGTTACTCAGAAGCTGCTACAACATGATCTCACACTCTCGGGTGGGGATTTTACCTTCGTGGTTGAGGCTTATGAAGCCTTTAGGACAGAGGTATTCTATTCATGGGTTACATTCCCAGAAGCAGGCGACAGAGCAAAGCTATTTCACACGTAAACTGCAGCTGACGTTCCAAGAAACTATACAAAGCTCTAGAAATACCATTAACATACCAAGAACACAGAAATTGGTTTTAAGGTGCCCTACCACACGGACCATATAAGGCGAATTATCTCAATGTTGGACCGGGCACAGGGAAAGAACTCTCCGGTTGGCGTGGCCCTGTTGTACGCTGAAAAAGCGTTCGACAGGGTCTCGTGGAGCATTTTGTTGCTGGTACTGGCGAAGAAGGGGTTTCCAGAGCCTTTAATTAAAGCAATTAAGGCGCTATACAAAGAACCAGCTGCATTTATACGGATAGCTGGGAAACTATCAGGGAAGGTATTGATAGAAAGAGGGACGAGGCAGGGTTGTCCCTGCTCCCCCCTCCTTTTTGCTTTATATATAGATCCTTTTATTTTGACTTTAGAGAGAAATCACGCTATTAAACCTGTTCAGATTCAAAATACCGAGTTCAAAGTTTGTGCGTATGCAGACAATATCGCGGTTGTTTCATCCGATATCGCTAGTTCGTTACCTATTATTATAGAGGCTGCAGAGGTGTTCGGCAGGATTTCTGGCTATAAGTTAAACGTAGCAAAGACCCAAATTATACACTCTGAAGCCAGCCGACCAGAAAATATCAAATGTGAACAAGAGGCCACATACCTGGGTGTAAAACTTATGGCTAATGTCGAAAACATCATTTCTGCTAACTTCGATCCAATAATAGCTGCTTCAAATAAAACATTAGAGAGATTAAATAACCTAAAACTCTTGGCGCAGTAACATATTGAAAATGCTTATTTTTCCCACATTTTTATACATATTTCGAGCTATCCCTTTTTTAATATCTTCCCATATTTCGCTCGAATAGATAGAATGTGCTCAAGATTTCTATGGGGATACTATCGAGCTAAGAGATCTGTTAAAAAATGTACTTTACCAAGGGACAGAGGAGGCTGGGGTATCCCCAATTTTCAGTTTTACCACTGGATAGCAATATTACAGCATATGGGGGTGCTGGTCCTAACAGACGATCCTACTGAAGAATTTTCTGCTCCATCTATTTATGAGATGCTTTTGGGTGAAGAGGCTAAACAATGTCTAAATAGAATTGGGGAACCAAGTTACTATAGGAAGACTAAATTTAAAATATTCCATACAGCCTATCTGGTTTGGAGGACAATCAAGAAAAAATTTGGAATTACCAGTAGGCTAACACTTTATACACCTCTTCAGAAGTGCCCTCTCTTCCCTGAAATTTTCAATGATCAGGTGATGCTAAGATGGAAAGATCGGGGAGTGCGGGAATTGGGAGATTTGTTTCAAGGGAAGAGCTTCGCCTCCTTTGATTTTCTTACGAGGAAGTATAAGTTGCAGCGTGTTGATTTTTTTAAATATCTTCAGCTCCGGAGTTTTTGTGAGGAGAAGCTGTCAGGCAATATGGTCTTTTTAGAAAAAATAGAGATTATTGAAGCAATTAAGGGTAGGCTTAAAATGGGCCCCTTGTATCAACTGCTTCTGGCAACGTAAGAGGATGATCTTCGGGTAATCGAAAAGAAATGGCAGGAGAAGTTAGGTGTAGAGGGAGTCAAGCTGGAAAGAAGCCTGGAGATAGCTACCAGTGTACTATTAAATGGATCTCTTCAAAGCCAACATTATATGTCGGTGTTTGATCTATACTATACACCAGCTAAATTAGCAAAATGGAAGTCTGAGTGGGGGATTTATTGTAGTCGATGTAACCTAAACGCCGCTGATATTGCCCATGTATTTTTCTTATGCCCAAAGCTTTCTAAGTTTATAGGAGATATTGAGCTTTATATTAAGGAAAGCTTGGGCATTTGTGTTAAATTAAATACACAACTGGTTATATTTGGTGTGGAAGAAAATATGCAGCATAAATGGTCACCTGCAGAAGAAGCCTTCATATTTATATGTATGTCTGTATATAGATTTTGTATTACATCGCAATGGATTGACCTGGAACCACCAAACTTTGTAAAATGGCAAGCTAAATTATTGTCAATATACTACCTTGAATCTTCTTTGTACAAACTCAAGGGCATTAGACGGAAAATGTATGGGTATAAATTATGGCTACCAATTGTGAATTGGATGGGGCAGTAAGGACCCTATAGGTTATATATCTGGTTTTTTTTGTTGCCCCTGTTTGGTAATCCATGGAACTATAATGTATTTACTTGTGTATCTCTCCCTTGCCTGTCTGCTGTGGGATAAAAACTCAATAAAAATATATTTAAAAAAAATGAAGGTGCCCTACCACACATTGCAGAAAAAGTTAGACTAGGTTCCCTTAGTAATGAGAGAGCAGCATGGGAAGACTTAGCTGGTTACAAACCACACTCTAACATAGCTAATATGACACAAGCACAGTTAAGAAGACTACATGCGGGTCTAGTTGGCATATATAGATATACCTGACCCAGTTCGTCATGCGAACAACAACAATAAATCCTGTGAGAACTGAAGCTGCACCACTACAATTGGCTACACCAGGCATTAAGCCACAGACTATCAATGCTGTTCTGAGTTAAATTCTCACCAGACAGGAGGAGATTCCCTTCTGCATTGCACAAAAACAAGTTAGCTTGGAGCAGTATTTCCACATAAGGGACACCAGGAAAAAAACAGAATTCTTACGTGGATGGATCCCCTCATAGAGGACTGCGCCACTTGGTGAACAGTCTTTTCTGCGGTATATACCATAACACACTAGCTGTTGTGCGAGAGGTGCTTAAACAGATCTAAAATGAGTACAGGGCATGCCCTGCCCTGGAGTTGGGGATGAAACTGATCGGCTATTTTGCCGCAGTGTCCATCAATATGCTAAGTAACATTAAAGGGGAAGCAGCAGCATTGCCTATTTGCGGGTGACTCACTAATTTGGCTCCGTGACAGCAGGAGCCAGAATCACCAACATTATTGAAGATTCTTATGCAACAGTAGGTTGAGATAATTTGAGAGCCAGACCTAGTAAACCTCAAATTAAGAGTAATTCTGAAAAGGATAACTCAAAGCAAGCACCCAACTCTTCTGCGAAGAAGTGGGATAGTAAGAAACAAAGAAAAGACTAAGTCACGGACTGAACTCCTCAACAAGAGGCCACTGAAAAGTGCTATCATTTGCGTAACTGTGATACAGGTATCAGGATCCTGATTCACACTCATCTTGTTACTTTCAACAGTGATCTGAGAAATGATCTGAGAGAGGTGGATGGCCAGAGCGCAGATCAGAGGAGTATGTGAAACTGAAGAAGGACTCACAACACTCATCTGACTACATATTAAAAAGAAAGATAAACCTAAACAGTCAAAACCTCAATTCAAAAAGAAGAAGGGAGCTGGACTGGAAGTCGTGCATGCCACGAATATTGAAGACACTACTTTTGAGCAGGGAGTGTGCTCTGAATATGTTGGGCAGCGCGGTAGAAGTCACAATAGTTTGCTGGAACCTGATGGATTGTCTTGTGGCAGTAACATTGAGTGACTATATCCAGGTGAAAACACTAGATACTTGGGTAAGTGTCCTGCATCGTTAATACGAGATGCAACTCCAATTGGAGGGGGACATAACAAGCTATATTAATGTTCTCTTGTGGGCGAACATGTCATTCGGCTATGACATTCTCTTGGCCAAAAAGTAATGGCCATCTGAGTTTGTGATGGATTGCATAGAGGGAGAAATTTGTAATTTTACCAGATTTTTTAGACATTGTCCCAGAAACAGTTAGCATTCATATGCCAAGGAGTGGGCGGTAGCTCCTGCCTTATACCGTAACCAAGAGGGTGGAATGGTGGTTCCCCTTATCATGAAATACCAGTGAGGTTGACCCCACAACCTCAAAGACAATACCCCTTGTGGCACGGTGGAGAAGCAAGACAGAGACTGGGTTTTAAGGCTTAGGTGGTTTTATTTTCTCACAACAGAAAGTACGCTTGGTTGCTCTTTCCTTCTATAGGGAACGTTGATAGAGGCGTCTCCTTATAGTCCCTTTTAAATAGAGTGGCGTCTTCACTTTCTTTTATTCGGAGAACAGACTGATGTCTTCACTTTCTTCCTCACGTTGTTATAAGGCTCCGGAGGGTTTATGGCAGAAGGAGACAAAAATGGAACAAAAAGAGCGACATAATGCTGTTGTCCAAAGGTCCTTAAACTAATATGGGAAAGGGTGTGATGGGAGACTTCACCGAGTGCTACCACCAGTGTTGCTTTTGGCTTTGAGTACTGTGCTTCACGTTACATGCAGCTTATCGAATCTGACATCACGCAAGCAGCTCACTCGCCTCCCTCCTCCTGACCTGATTTGAGAGCCCTGGTTCCCTTTCCCCAAGAGGTCCCCAAACGTTCTCATACCTTGCTTAGCCACGTCCCTCCTGGAACGTGGCTGGAGTCTTTGCTGCGCAGAATAGCGCCCAGCTTCCTCTTTTGGCTCATCCCAGTAGCGGTCTTCTGGAACTCCGGTTCCGGCGGCCTCTCCTAGTCTCTTTGCGGCTCTCTGACCTGCTTCTCCCCCGCGGGTTTTTAGACGGTCTGTCATCTCCGAACCTGTTCTCCAGATGGAAGTCATCCACCCTGTCTCCTAGAGTAGAACACCTCTGTATGTGTTCTGCGTCATTGACGTTCAAGGTAATTGTATCCCGTAACCTGGTCACATGATCAGGGAACGGGTCCCAGAGTCCGAGTTCCTTAATGACATAGTCTAAGTCTTGTACAGTGGATGCTGGCCAAAAACAGAGGAGAGGACATGGAGATAGGTAAGGGGGAATGGCTTCTGTGTCAATTTCCTGCTCTGTTGTCTCCTGTTGCGGCACCTCATGTCACCCCATTAAAAATAAGGCTAAAAAACAAGTTAGAGAGATCCTCACACAGCCTGAATACCAAGGTGTAATATAAAGTTGCACCTCTCCTATGAATAATACATTGTTTCCAGTTATGAAGCCAGACCATTAATATTGTCTAATATTAGATTACAGACACCTGAACATAGCTATACATACATTGTCTGTACAAAACACACATAGTGCCGCACTAATGAACAACATAGTGTAGAAAAAATACAAAACCACACCAGATATCTCAAATGCATTTTTCCGCAAAAATCTAGCACCTGAAAGCAGGCACTTAACCGCATTTAGCGCACTGGGTTCTAAGAAACAGTTCTGTTGTTTGCCCCAGGGTTATAAAAACAGCCCTATGTTGTTTACAGCCTGGGTTACAGACAGAACTTTTTCAAAATTTTGATGATCAGGGATTATTCTATGTAGATGACATTTACTTAATAGATGATGGCCTTTCTACACACTTGACAAGGCTAGATCGCATAGTGCTGGGATTTGCTCACATGGACTACAAATTGAATTACATCATCTATACTGATGGTTCTGCACAGCCTGCCGTAGAGACAACTCACCAATACTCGGCAGTGTGTGCCGCTGTAAGACCTATACGCAGTCACCAGGTGATTGTACAGTGCAGCTGGCAGAACTCATGGCTCTAATTCTGACACTAGAGGAATCGGATCATGGATTCCCCTCACTCATAGTGAGTGATTCGTATTATTGTGTCCAGTCTTACAATGAATATCTACACTATTGGAGCCAGAATGGATTCAGAGATTTCAAAGCGTACCCCATAAAGCACAAAGCAGTTTGGGGACAAGTGGCCAAGCTGAAAGAATGCTTGCCACAAACTCATGTGACTCATTCCTTGAGTCATCAACGCATAGGAATACACGTTGCAGGGAATTCCATGGCTGATGAAGCCGCAAAAGCAACAATGCAAACTGCTGCTGTTGCTGAAATTACTCATTCCAGTATGAGCATACATGGAAACATTATGACGGCTGTTAACACTGCACGTGACAACATCTACTTGTTAAAAGGTTTTCCAGTGGAGTACTCCTGCCAGTTAAGTGTGCAAAATATACCTTTTGAGCAGATTACCGAAGTGGTGGATTAAGTAATACATAATTCAGATCGCAGGTTAGGTTTAATCCTAGCAGCACAAGAGTGTTATAATTGATCTATGTCTCTTTTCCCTGGCTGGGTTTTCCCTGTTGCTCAAATGGTGCGGCTGCTGGAATGTATGGTGACATCATAGAATGTTTGGTGCCTCGCCTGGGTCTGGAGTGGCAGTTGATGGCAGACAGGCTGAGCGACAGGGAGGTTGCTCCTGGGGGATTTTACATTTCCATCTATCTTACCCTGATGAACTTTACCTGAAACTTAATTCAATAAACCTACCCTGTTTATACTCCTCGCTCAAGGACTTGTATTTGTAACATTTTGGGGATGTTTGGAGAAGGATGTATGATGTTTCAACGCGTGCTTTTACAACGCATGCCATTACGACGCAGGTTTTACAACGCAAGTCGTTACAACGACTTGCGTTGGGGGCGCTGGATTGTGAATAGTTTAATTTACTATTCCAACTCCAGTCCCCTTGGATAGTAGGGAAGGTGTTGGATAGTAATGAAACTATTCCCTATCCTAGAGCGCCCCCCAGCGCAATGCGTTGTAATAACTTGCATTGTAAAAGTTGCGTCGTAATGGTAGTGCGTTGTAAAAGTTGCGTTGTAAAGGATGTTCCCCTTTGGAGAACCTACAGCTGACAGAAAAAAGCCTATATATACAAAAGAACTAACAGCGTGCAGAAAAGAGAAAGAACTAAGGTACCTACAAATAGAAAAGAAACTGGAACTGCAACTACTGAAAAGAACCCACAGCTGTGAAGTGAGACTGTGTTTAAAGGAGCCTACTTTTAAAGAAAAGAAATGCCTTGCTCAAACCACACCAGTGTCCGTTGCCATCTGGACAGCCTGCAGCCCAAGGGGTTTGGGCATTTATAGCGGATTTTAGCTGGTTCTACGAAGATTACCATACAAGGAGTAAGTACTCCAGGTGATTGGTGTGCCTATCGCACACAGAGGGCAAAAGAGCCACTGTTCCTGTGTGCAGCCCTCATGTGCAAGATGTTGCTTCTGCCTTGTTTCCTATGGCAAATGATGTTTTGGAATTGACACCAGTGCCGTATATTGGAAAAACCTGTGATGCATTACACTTTAATAAGTAATAGTCCGAGGTTCATGGAAATTGGCACCACAGAGGAGTTTTGGCAATTCGTTGTGAGAGTGTCAAAACCGCAGGAAGCAACACTTTTATTTAAGGGGCACAGCGAGCCGATGAATGAGAGTGAGCGCTCTGCTGTGCTCTATGTCTGACCCTGCGTCTGAAATCCAATCCGGAGGTAGCAGATTTATGGTGTCAGCTGTGCTCTGTCTCTAACGAAGAGAAAACTCTGGATATGCAGAACATGAGTTAATTCCTTGTTCACTGTGTTGTTTGTTTGAATAGACAGCTGCTGTGATGCCCCTGGCCTGGGTCTGGAGTGGCAGTTAATGGCAGGCAGGCTGGGCGACAGGGAGGTTGCTCCTGGGGAGTACATTTCCATCTATCTTATCCTGATGAACTTTACCTGAAATTTAATTCAATAAACCTATTCAGTTAATACACCTCGCTCAAGGACTTCTATTTATAACATTTTGGGGATGTTTGGAGAACCTACAGCCGACAGAAAAGAGCCTATATATACAAAAGAACCAACAGCGTGCAGAAAAGAGAAAGAACTAGCTGCACATGCAGGGGTGGCAGCTACAATTTCACAATTGCAGCAATGCTATTGGTGGCCAGGTCTTTATAAACAGACTAGAGACTTTGTCCTGAAATGCAACTTCTGCCAGCAGATGAAGGATCCCACCATAGCTCGCCCACCACAGACATCTCTATTTATCTCAAACAAGCCTTTAGCTTGTGTTTATTTGGACCACTACAACCCCTCTAGATTACTATAGGTCTGGCCACAGCGATCGGCTGTCATCCAAACTGTTATGAAAGATCTGCAAGCCTTTATTGGTACATACGTATTTGGCACATTCCATTTGGACCACTGGCCAATGTTTGCCTCTAACGGTTACAAAGACACCATGGGAAAATTGGGCATGACCATGCAGTACTCTTTCCCCTATCATCCCAAGGGAAATTCATTACTGGAGAAGAAGAACAGAGACATAAAGTAGTCTTTAACAGCGCGTGTGTTAGGCTTAGGTCGCAGTTGGGTCCATCATCTATATGGGGTTAAGAGCCCCCTCAGCAATCTGCCAAGAGAACCCCCGGGTGGTCAGACCCATTTCGAGATCTGGTTTGGGGTTAAGATGTGGGCACCTGACCGTGACAGTTCCAGCACAGTGGCAGCAGAAACACCCTTTGACATCAATGAACGTTTGGCTATTTTATTGGAATTGAACAGCTTCCGAGATGCACAGAGTAATATCCAATTATTGGCACTGCCACTGGAGAAGTGAAGGAAGTACCAGCAACTCCTGGTTGGGACCCCATGATTGGCGAACTGGTCCAGGAGAAAATAGTAGGCAGGAAAGAATTTCGGCGGTCTTACAGAGTGCCTGCACCTGTGCTCGCAGTTGAAGATACCAGAGCTGTACTTTTACTGCCCCCTTGCTGGTTGCAAAAATAAAAGGTTTGTGTCAATAGATCTCATCAAACTGCTTCACGTGCCCGGTTCTACAATGTAGGCCACGTGGGATCCTGAGTAGTTACCTGTCTTCTCTCACTACTATACAGGCTGTCCCATTGGAAGCTTTAATCAGTAATAAACTTCGACTCCCCAGCTGGGGATAATAAACAATGAAGTATCTCTTCTACCTACTAAATCAACAGCTACTATACAAACAGCTTGCACAGAAAAACAGTTTTCTATTCGGGAAACCCAACACAGATGGTGTCTATGTCAATGTCCCACAATCTGAGACAAATCCAAGTTCTACAGTGCCTCCAGAGCTGCCAAAAACTGATTGAACAGCCTCAGGCTACTTTATCGACTTTGATTATTTCTCTTCAGATTCATCTGAGCAACCTCCACCTTTCCGAGGTAGATTTGAAATTAAATGAAGATTTATAAAGCGCTACTAATACCCTTAGGTGTCTAGGCGCTACCTTCTGAGAAACAGCGTGGGATAGTCAGCGACAGTGAGGGTGTGGGCTACTGATTGAAAAGCTAAGTTTTCAGGCCTTTCCTGAATCTTATCAAATTTGATTCTTTCTTAATTGTTAGGGGAAGGGAGTTCCCATAGCCTGACTGTAGTGGTTGCGATGCTCCTCCCGCCCCATCCCACCTTTTAGAACAAGGCTTACAATGGCAGCAGACCTTGGGGATCTTGCTTGAGGGGGGTGCATGGTTTTAGATAATGAGATGGCTGAATAGGACCCTGGCCATGCAGGGACTTGAAGGACATGCACAGGACCTTGAACTGAATTTGTTTTGCTATAGGTAGCCAATGTAGTTGCACTAGAGTTTGGGATACTGACTTGTATTTGGTAATGCCTAAAATTAGCCAGGCTGTAGAGTTCTGTAAAATCTGCAGCTTGTTTAAACAGTGTTTCTGGGTGCTTGTAAAAAGCGCATTACAGTAATCAAGTCTCGAAGAGATGAGTGCTGTGACTACCGTTTTCTGGAGGTCTGAAGGGATGAAGGGGAGAATATTCCTTAGGATTTTGAGTATGAAGAAGACCATCATGGCAAGAAAAGACATGACATACACTATGTTAAACATAGAGAATATGGAGAAATTACCATTCACTGTTGCAGAAACCCTTCAGCGGATTGGAAAATCCATGGGTTTATTTTTCTTCCAGTTTCAACATTTTACCTCCAACATTGTTTAAAATACCATCAAGTAGGCAGATACAAAGTGCTAGGAGAAGTAGATGTGCATGAATCATGGACCTTACTGTTTAGTTATCGCTAAGGGAATGGCAAGACTGAAGTCTTTTTTTAGAGAGACTGAGGGCGAGAATACTTTAGGGCTTTCTAGGTGTGTAGGGAGGTACCAAGTAATGACGCATGTAATGCATCCATGACAAATTTGTCAATGCTATCTGAACGGTTCTACAGCTGCGGTGATCTATCCAGATTTCAGATTACTCTTGTATGGGAATTATTAGATGTTGAACGATCAGAGCTGTTGTGGCATGAAACCAGGCATCGCCAATCTAGTAATGGTTTCTGCAGTTGTGACCTGCTGCACACAAGTACTGTTTCCACCAGCCCACACAGTTAGGGAGGTGATGCTTTGGCTTTCAATAAAGCTTTTGAATGTGTGCTTTGATGCTTTGAGCAGACTGAAAGCCTTATTGTTCCAGAAGGATGTGGCCTTAACATCTACAAAGGAGACTTTTGATCTTCAAGTTGCAAGGCCTTCTTCTGAGATACAGTCGCTCTAATTTCCCTCTACATTTTGGGGAACTTGTGCAACACAGTTTTAACATGTCTAGTACCATGAGAGTTACACACCTTTTTAAGACAATCTGCTCTGGTTTGGTTAGGACCTTCCAGTCTTCAGAGTTATTCCATCAGTCATACACTGTGTGCTGGGAAGCATTTTTTAGGGTTTCGCTTGTTCTGTTCCTAATTGTCAGGACTTTGCTTTTACGTTTTCTGCTCCAGAATGGATGTCCCATCAAGAGGCCAAATTGAACTGGCCCTTCCATGTGCTTCTGTGTTGTGAACGCATGATATAGTGTTTTGGGGCACCCTTGCTTCAGGAACTAAATGAACACTGGTTCTTGTACTTTCGGATTGTGTGGCTACAGTGCATGCAGCCCATATTCTGCTGTCATCTTTATAGTGTGCCCTGGACAAATGCCTAGAAATGCAACTGGTTCGGTATCTGGACATTGCCCTACTGGTGAGCCCATCAACTGCCCACTTGTACTGTTGTCCCTTAAGTTTGCCATTGCTTTTGAATGCATTCTATGAGCCTTCCTGGGATGCTCCTGCTCTTAGTGATCTGGATGTTGGCTTTCTTCTGCGGATCCCATACTGGCTGCTCCTTCTTAGGTCTCGCGCAGCGAAGACCTTATGTCGCCCGTTTTCGGGAATGTGGACAGGAGAGGGTGCACGAGCGCAGAGCTGCTCAGTTTTGACCTCGTGAGCGCGCACGGCGCCGTGCCCCTCTCCTGCCTCATTCCCTTGCGCAAACACTCACTCACGCATGCGCACATACACACACTGCATACACACGCGCACACACGCACTTACACTTACACAGACACGCAGGCACCCAGACAGGCAACCCCCTCCTCCTCCCCCACAGTCACACACGCATACACACAGACTCCAAGACACACGCACGCTCACACACATACACAGCCCGCCGCCACGCGCGCGCCCACACATGCCCCCCCCCCGCCCTCGCAGGCCAGCCACAAAGCGAAGCCCCACTCACCTGCAGCAGGACTCTTCCTCCATTCTTCGGCACCGGGGCGCAGGGTAGGCTCCTGCCTGCTCCGGTGCTGCAACCAATCGCGGCTCTTCCGTGGGAGGCGGGGTAGGCTCCCGCCCTCCTACTGCCTGTTTCCGGTTGTCGCGCCGGCCTGCCTGACTTCCTGGTCGCAGGCCGGCAGAGTGACGGCGGTGATTTGCGGTATTTATTTATTTAGTTATTTATGCATTTTTATATAGCGCGGACTTTACCCGAAGGCGGTATTTATTTATTTATGTATTTATGCATTTTTATATAGCGCAGACTTTACCCGAAGGCGGTATTTATTTATTCATGTATTTATTTCAAAATATTGCAATCTGATGTTTTGCCAGGATAGTTCCACGAGACACAAGTTTACTTTTCAGCTTGTCATGTTTGTTCATAGATCACACACATAACACTCATCTCTTAATTGTTTTTTCTGGCAGTGACCCAGTTGCTCTACACAAACAGTCCATCACTGCCTCACAACATTCCTCTACCCTAGGGCATTACCATGCCTTATGCAACAAGCATTTGCAATGCAATAGGTCTCGCATTATTAAAGTTTGAATTATTGGTGTTGCATTATTTAGCAATGACAATAGCTCAAACTTTAATAATGCGAGACCTATTGCATTGCAAATGCTTGTTCACAATGGCGGCTGGTGGAATTTGAAAATGGTGAGGCATAAGATCAATGACTGTGCAAGGGAGTGAGGCGAGCTAGGTCAATGTTTAATAGAGGGGTTTGAGGGGCCCCCACTCGTGAAAACTTACAATAATAGGTGTATTGTGGTGTAATTTTCACACTTTATGTGATCAATGGACAAAACCTACAGGTCTTTTACTGGCTTCAGCCCGCCACCCTCCATTTACCTAGGATGAGGTGATACAGCCAAAGGTGCAGGCTTTGGAACTCAGGAACCAGGTTAAATTCTCTGCGTTGGCTGAACA
The DNA here is from genome assembly GCF_964261635.1 of Lissotriton helveticus. Classification (NCBI taxonomy): domain Eukaryota; kingdom Metazoa; phylum Chordata; class Amphibia; order Caudata; family Salamandridae; genus Lissotriton; species Lissotriton helveticus. Next base: position 856,483,273 of record NC_136072.1, on the reverse strand, counting down.
TCCTCTGATTCGGGACAAATCACTTAATCTCACATGTGCCTACAACAAATGATTGTTACATTGTGTAATGTAATTGGGGTTCATGTAAAGTGCTTCAACACCTTTGGGTCGAGTTTGCATTACATAAAAACTGCACATGGAGGTTAAAATAATGAAAGACATATAAGTACCCATTTAGTGGCTGACTTGTACAACGTGAAACAAAAGAAATTAGTATAAACCACTAAAACTGTGTAATCCTTGGCAAATATTTCATTTCACTAAAACTTAATTTTCTAAATGCACTTTCAAATATGTGAGTGCAATCAGCAGTTGTACAAACACCTATTGGGTTTGATTTATTAGACTATTTGTCACTCTTTGTTGAGAGCTCTTGTATTCAGGCTGCAGGCAGTGCACATTTTTTACAGTGCCTGGCAGTAGGTCAAAAAGCTGTTTGAATCCATTGTCAGCGAGTACTTGGCCTCTCAGTACAGCGCACAGAGCAGTGATCATGTTAGCAGGCAGAAACAGTTAGGCAACCAATATTAATGCTTCTGATTCAGCACATTTTATGTTCTGTATCGAGAAAGCAAGTTGCCTAATTAAATTAGAAACTTGCTTTCTAAATATATGACATATGCCCGATATAAATGACTTAGAAAATAGGTATACTCCATGTCTAGAAAGCAAGTTGACTAATTTACTTTAATTAGGTAACTTGCTTTGTAGACACAGAGCGCTGGTCAGGATAAATGGCCTTAATAAACATTCTCAGCGACTGGAAAAGCAATGACAGTGGGAAAAGGGAAAGAGAAAGGAGGGGGAAAGGATGGGAAAGTAACCTCGACCATGACGGAGCAACATGAGAATTCAAGATCACTTACTCTAAAAGCCTGGATGTCGTGTTGGTGTCCAACTGCACTTGTGGTACATTAAACCAACATTCGTCGGCACTTCCTCTCCATAAGGTTAAGCTGGCAGCCCCTGAAATCATCTCAATGGAATGCTCTAAACAGATATGCGAGGTGCAGAAGCATGACCTGTGCCATGACTCTACCTCACATGACTCTACCTCACAGAGCCATGAGTTGAGTCTCATGACTCTGCGACATCAGGCCCTATTGCAAATGTTGCAACCCCTCCTTTTCCAACTCGTCACCCTGTGATGACTTGGAAAGGGAGTGGTAGTGAGAGGCAGCCAATAATTGACCAGCAGCACCAGGAGTACAGGGCTGATGCTGTACATGCCCAGGGCTGCTTCAGAATGTGATGTTTTATTGCATAATTTGTGGGCGGTCCACATTAGCCCTAAGTATTGCAGAACATGGCAGGCAGCATGTCAGCCCATAACCTGTTTTTAACATTCACTGCTGACAACTGGCACATGCGCAATAGTGCATGTGCCTTTCTAAAACTGCCTAACTGCCTGGCGTCCGTTTTGGAGAATGGACTTGGCAAGCCAAGGCAATGAATACTTTAAACAAAATGTAAATTGGATGGGAATTGCTTTTTGCAGTTACCATACGTTTTGCAAATAATTGGAGAGGAGTTGCCCCTCTGCCCACCCCCAGGAACCTTCCCTGCTCCTTTAGTGGTTGCCGAGGGGGATGGATGGGAACCTATTCGCTCTATGGATCTGATCGCATGAGTGCCTCTGGGGACATTGTATGCAGTTGCTGGGAACAGCAATGTTTCGTCTACATCTCAGAACATATAAACAATCCGACAGTTTTGAGTCGTGTCGTATTTTTAATATGGATTTTATATTTTAATGATTTTTAATGGCTTTCTGTATGTTCTTTGCTATTAAAGAAGTGTGATACTTTTTTAGATTTTAGCAGGGTATTTATATGTACTGGCCCTTACATCTAAACATTTGGCTAGGGATAGCTTTTATCGACTCACGTCCAAGGAGTAGGTGTCACATGGTCGGAATAGTCCTGGTAAGAAACACCATCATTTATATGCTCATGTTTCTTAAGTGGCCTTGTCTTTTACACACAATGGCTTTTGTCATACATTTGCGTGCATGGCATTGCAGGATAACATTCTCTGAATCGACATTGCTTACATTTCCACTCCGTAGGTACACCATCATGACACCTTGAACATTCAGTACAAGGGATAAAGTTCTCTGTGCAAATGTCATTGTTGTTATTGTCTGGTATATGACAAAGCTATCAAACTAGAATAAATAATTGCGGTCTAACTGGGGTTTCAAAATGACCAAATGGGTGCTGTTTATTATACCTACAGAACCACTTCCTTGTTTAAGGTAGAGAACCACTCAGCTTACACTGGTCACTGCATGCCGGAATTCCAGCTCAGCTAATTCCTGTTTACCAACACAAGGGATGTCCAGCTCTACACCAAGATGAACAGCCTGATGACATTACTCGCAGGTAATCGGGAGTTAGACCCCCTGGCAGGGATTTGGCAGATCACCCACCATAGGCAAGACTCGGTTAGGGAGAGCCAGTTAGGAGTACACTGTACCTAGTATTTATATGCCAGCATATATTCACTGCTTTAGTACAATGGTGAATTGTTCATCTTTTCCACTGTTCTCATAATGCTAGTTATGCTACTCTTTCATTCTATTGATTATCACAGTGCACGTATGTTATAGAAGAATCACAATGCTTCAATAAATATTGAAACTCCTTTCTGAGAATTTCTTGTGTAGTTCTTAAGGGCATGCATGACAGTCCAAACAAAAGGGTTCTAGATCTGTTACCACGATTTCCTCGGGGTATCAGGGTTGTCATGTTCTAAGGTTGCTCAAACATTTGTTACCCTGTGAGGTTAGGGGGTCGGATTATGGGAAAGCGGGCTAGCAGGACTGTAGGCCAACATGTCCTGAGGGTGTGCATGGAATCAATCTGACACAATCATGATGTTTAGGTTGTGCAACAAATGCACAGTTTTACCAGAGAGGTACAAGCTGTACGACAGCACGACATCCCTGCATTATTAACAATAAAGCATAACATCCCCTTCTGCACATATAGGTAACCAGGCATTGCAATAGGGTTCTTGCATCATCAGTAATAAACATTGCAGCATATCAGGAATTAGAACAACTATCAGTATTAAAATGACTTTAAGTAAAAATTTGTCATTGACATCTTTAAATAAAGTATTAATTAATCTCATTGTGCCTAATACTTTGAAAGAAAGCCTTGCCAAAGTGCCATGAAGAATACTTTTCAATAAAGCATTCCTATGACAAGAGTCTTTAAATAAATTATTTTTAACATGTGCCATATGTCTGCATCTTTTACACAATCTCCTACGCCGATGGACCCAGTTGATCCTCTCCCTCTCCAAGGACGCCCACACCGCCAAAACTAACCTTCACGAAGGTATGAAGGCCTTCCCCGAATGAATGAGGAACAGCCGACTGAAGCTGAACTCAGACAAAATGGAGGTCATCATCCTCGGATCCACCCCCTCTGCCTGGAATGACTCCTGGTGGCCAAACGCACTGGGAACAGCTCCAACACCCACCGACCACGCACTCAACCTCGGGTTCATCCTCGACTCCACCCTCTCCATGACTAAGCAGGTCAACGCCGTCTCTTCCTCTTCATCAACACCCTCCGCATGCTCCGCAAGATCTACAAGTGGATCCCCACCAAAACGAGAAGAACAGTCACCCAGGCCCTCGTCAGCAGCAGGTTGGAACACGGAAACTCCCTCTACGCAGGAGCCTCGGCCAAACTTCTGAAACGGCTTCAACGCATCCAGAACTCCTCTCCACGCCTGGTCCTCCACATCCCTCGCCGCAGCCATATCACACCCCACCTGAGAGACCTGCACTGGCTACCCGTCAACAAGAGGATAACCTTCAAGCTCCTCACCCATGCACACAAGGCACTCCACAACACCGGACCAGCATACCTCAACAGCAGACTCAGCTTCTACAACCTCACCCGCCAGCTTCGCTCTGCCAACCTCACCCTCGCCACAGTCCCCCGCATCCGAAGAACAACCTACGGTTGCAGATCATTCTCCCACCTCGCCACCAAGACCTGGAACACCCTCCCCATCCTATGGCAGACCCAAGACATGCTGACCTTCAGAAGACTCCTCAAGACCTGGCTCTTCAAGCAGTAGCAGTAGCAGCATTCCCCATCACCCAGCATCTTGAGACCCTCACGGGTATGTAGTGCGCTTTACAAATGCTATGATTGATTGATTGATAGGACCCAGAATCTGTAGCCATAAGCTTAGCCCTAGAGGGCACTGCGCTCCCAGCTTTAAAGGTCCTGCTTCAGCCTAGGGAGTGTTTGAAAAACCAAGGAAATCCTGTGCTGGACCTCCATTGAGATACTCTGGCAACTTAGGGTCAGTACTTTGGAGACCTGCTTGTGGGGAGCTGCGGTACTCCTGCAGCTACCCTGTGCTCTTTTTATGGTGTTGATGGTGACCTCACCGTCCTAGGGCCACCACAAGTAGGGGAAGTGAAATTAGTGAATTTCAGGCCTGCAGAGCATTATGGGGTGCTCCCTAGGGAGTTTACAAATTGACTCCAGCCACTTCTCCATGATGAGCCACTAGGCCATGCGCTGGTGGCTGGCTTTGTCCTTTTTTAATTTCAACTGGGGTGGGGGGTGTCCCACTCAGGAAACCCGCATGCCATGGCTCATTGGGGAGAGCCTATGGATCCCACCCCTGGCTGCCCCAGCTGGCCCCCACACACGTAGCCTCTCCTCTACTGCCCATGGTAAAGGGTAGCACTTTACCCCCCTGCTAACTGCGATTGTTGCTGCCCGCTCCCCCCAGACATGGGCCACTGGGAGCAAGATAGGCCACCACAGATGGGAGCAATGTGGTCGCACTCCCCCTGACCTTCTCCTCCATTGGGGCTCAGACTTGGGAGTCTTGGCCCTTGGTGTTCTTCACAGGGGGTGATGATTCTCCCCACCTCCTTGTGGTGGGGGGGCCGGGTTAGGGTTCAGGGGCCCCTGTGATACAAACAAACTGAGTTTACGATCCCCAGGTCTTCTTAGGGCTTTAAAGGGAGCTTGGAGGAGGTAGTAAATCGCCCGGCAGCGTAGCTCCCCATACTCCAGTTCATGCTGGGGTGTGGGTCAAGGGTCTAATTCTTCTCCTTCCGATGTCTGCAATCCCTTTGGGTGATTTTGATTGTTCCTGGGCTCAATGTGCTGCTGGTAGAGTATCCTTGCCACCTGGTGCACTCTCCTCAGGCCTCCTGTCTTCTGAGGTGGCTAATGTTACAGGGAGCTGGGTCCACTGGCTCCCTTCACAAGCCTTTCTCATTTATCTCTTCTGGAGCTTCTCTCCTTCTTGGTGCTGAAGTCTAGCCTTTCCCCAACTAGTCCTCAGGGTCCATAAGGGGACCAGTTCCCCTGGTCCTGGGGAGATCCCTAGGTAAACTGTAGTAAGAGTCCTTAGTCCTGGTGGATGTCAGGGGGTTCCTCCTTACAGTTGTCCTTGGCTGCTGCCTCCAGTCATAGTGCCCAGCAGAAAAACACAACCAAGAGACAGTCTCTCCCTTGCACAAGACCTTTTAAATGGGGACGAAGGCTTGCAGAAGCAAGACACCTCTGGCCTAGCCTAGGGTGCGACATCACCTCTCTGCCTCATCCCAAGCTGCCTGCACAGCATGCTGGGACATTTGAAGATGGAGTCACCCAGGGCTCACTAGTCACATCTTCTCTGGAGCCTCAGCTCCGCCCCTTGCTGACTTTACTGGCAGAGCCTTTCCCACCTAATTCTCAAAGGGTGAGCCCCCTACTGTGTTTGCATCAATTGTTTGTGCTTCCTCCTTTGGACAGTGGGTTTGGGCTGGCCCATCCCTGGTACAGTATTACCCCTAATTGATGGATGCAGATCCCTCAACCCCAGCCCTTTTCCACTCAGGAGCTTGGTGAAGCAGTGTTAATTGCTCCCGTTGTGTGGGGTGGGCTTTATTCCTGCTGCTGAAGAGAAATATAATTAACTTAGCACAGCAGCGTGACAAAAGGCCTGAGCTCTGATCCTGAGTGTCCCAGAGAAATATGACAACCGTGGATGACGCATAAGCTGTACAGATAATTTCAGTTGCCTCAGCCATGTGTATAAGGCACTAGCCTTCTATTCAATCACAAGCCACTTAAGACATCCCATAGTAATACGCTAAAGCACATCCTGGTCACCCCCTTAAACTGATAATATGATGGAAGGGTCTGGCCTCATATGAAATAGTATCAGTATATCTAGAGTATAGTGTTGAATATATTCTCACCTCGTAGTTGGGCTCACTCGAATTTATAGCTCATGTCGCATGGGTGATTTAGGACTTCTCGTTTCAACTGGATGTGTATTACACTTAGGTTGTGATCTAAAATTGTTCGAAAATAATTCTTTCAACATAATCCTTGCCTACATTCTTTGAACATATTCCTCAAATTGAGTACTTGCTAACCACAAGGTACAGCTTATCCCTGCTTTAATCTTCAACTCGCCAGGAGCAAAAAAGAAAAAAAAAACTTCCAGTCTGGGCTACTTATAATTCTCTGCTTATGTGGTTCTGTGAGATGTGAAATCTACGTCAGATAGATGCCTAAAATGATTAAAAATGGAGAATTTAACATAATCCTAGCCACCACTATTTACAAATACTTCTTCATAGGGTACTGCCCAACCCACAACATATCACTTACCTCTCCTGAAATCTGTTCGATCTTTGACCCACCGAGGGTTCAAAGGAAAACATACATCCGTCCAAGGCCGCTATTTATTAAGTTTAACGCCCTACCTCAACTGTTTTGCATTAGCGCGTCAAAGGAATGTCCTATCAAGAACTTCAAAATAGGACTCTTCACGGTCTCAGTTTTGCACACCAGGAAACTAGCCTATCCTTAACATAGACGTTAAATGTTACGTTTCCTTCCATCTCATACTATCTTTCCTTGTTGTCTTTATGTTTTCATAAGTCACAATATCGAAAAGCTTTCCTTACAAATAAACCCTAAACATAAGCCCACACAGAAGATACACAACAGTTTCTATATAGGTAACTGCTCTGATACTCCATATTGACTCCTTATCCTATGGTATACAATGTCACTCAGTAGGCGCCATCCTTACTTCAGGCAAAGCTGCATCAACTACCTTACCAATATGAATTTGTGTCAGAGCTCATTTAAATGAACATAATATCTAGTTGTAATTTATATAAAACTAGAAAAGTAAACATAAATGGGCCCATATGTATCTTGGAAAAAACTGAAAACTTAATACAAATAATTTGTTATAGAAACTACTCTATTTCACTGCAAGATTCATAGCACCAATTCATTATCAACGGGGCAATGGCAAAATCCAACTCGTTAACATTGGTCAATAGCTCCCAGAGAGGTAAAGGTAAAAAATTTGATTTGATTTTGAAATATTACTGGACATCTTACCACCCGGTTCTTTTTCTAAAAAATTTAATTCATCCAGTCATATACAATACAGACATAATTGGGGTGCAGTGACCTCAAAACATGGTAAGTCCCCAGTGTCACTACCCTAGCTGCACTAACCTTGTATCTTAATGTCTGTCCCTATGACAGTTCTTTTCTACATATGTGTAATGTAGTTGACAGTCTAGTAGTTGGGGGGGCGGAGCTAGTCGGGTTGAGGGGAAGAGGAGGAGCTAGGACAGGATGAGGGTAGTTAGAGTAGGGACAGGGTTGACACTGGATGTGAGTAATAAAGCTCCAGTCAAACCACAAGCTGTGTCTGTGATTATTAGTAGCGCGATGCAACAACTGGCGACGAGGGTGGGATAACTAAGCCCACTGTCCACAGATCCCCACGAGAGCACCCTGTCCCGAGCAGCGTCGAGGAGAACGCTGCCGAGTGAAGCCAAGCTGCTGCCCGAGCAGAGTGGCCAGCAGCAGGTGACCCTGCCCCTCAGGAGACCGTGAGGGAGCCAAGAGGGGCCGAAGGAACGAGCGCTGAACCGCTCGAAGAAAAGAAGCTGATTGCGCCGAAGCGTGACCCACGCTGGAAGCGTGTGCCTTAGGTGAGCGCTGGAAGTGCAGAGGTCGGGAGCCCACTCCGACCCTGCCTCGCACCCAAGAGCGAAGAAGAAGTGCCCAAGCGTGGAGGACGCTGTCCTCGAAGGCCCGCTGGCAAGCGCCACCGAGCGTGTTGAAGTCAGGGCTCGAGTGCCCGTCGATGTCGGAAAACCTCATGCCCGATGCGTGAGTTTCGGCATGCTGTCGCCGAAGAAAGCGCGGGACCTTGCAAAGTAAGGCGGGAGCCCACCCCAACCTCACCTGGTGGTAGCAGTGGCAGGAGAGAAGTGAATCCTGATGTGTGCTGCCTCCTGAAGTCGCCTGCCGGTGAGTCCTGAGTGAACTGGGACCGAGTGAAGAGAGAGATAAAGCCTCGTGTGCATGCAGTGACGGCGGCCATCTTGGAGTCAGGCAACTTTCAAGACAGACCCCTTGGTCATTGTAGAGCGGCCATTTTGAAGTCAGGCATACAGCAATATAAACAAGCATTGGCGAGTAAGAATAAACAAGCATTGACAAGAACAAATAAACAAGCATTGACAAGAGCAAATAAACAAGCATTGGCGAGAAGAAGCAAACAAGCATTGACAACATCAAGTCAACAGACAATAATAAATGTGAGTGAACTACAAGAACGAACATTGACAAATGCAAGCAGTGTAGTGAGAAAACAAGCACAGGCAAAGGAAAGAGTGAGAGGGAAACAGCGACACAATGGTGACCCCCAATACTTCGCCACAGCGGAATGAAGCTAAGCCCATCATCGCGGGAGGATCGCACCTGCGAGCCCCAGAACCCCTGACCGTGACCACGGGAGGGAGCATGGGCCCCAAGTGGCAAGAATGGCTAGAAGACTTCGAAGATTATATTGAGGGGTCCAAAGTGACGTTGGACAAAGAAAAGTTAATTGCCCTCCGCAACCTAGCAGGCCGAGAAATAAGCAAAATAATCAAGGACCTTCCGCCTGCAGATGCTGGAACCTATGACAAGGTACGTGAGGCATTAAACAAGAAATTCCTCCACAAAAGGAATGTGGACTATGAACGCCATGCATTTCATCAAGCGCGTCAAGGAAAAGAGGAAGCAATGAGTGCATTCATCACCCGGCTGCGGCGGCTGTCGAGACACTGTGAATTCGAAACCTTCTCGCCTGACGCTGACATCAAATCGCAAATCATAACCGGTTGCCACTCGGAAACACTCAGAAGGCGGCTGCTGAGAAAACCACATGAATTAGAAGAGATCGAAGAAATGACTCGTGTCTATGACCAAGCTGAAGAACACGCCGCCACCATCGAAACAGGACACAGTGTAAGCCATGAGCAGGAAAAACCCAGTAGCAGACGACAGTACTCGCAAGAGAAGCAATGGAGACAGAGACCGTCATCGCGCCAAAGACGCCCAGATTACAGGAGGAGAGAACCCGGGCGAAGGGACCGGAAGCCAGAAGGGACTAAACGATGTTACCGATGTGGATATGACTATCCCCATGCAGACACCTGTCCTGCCATGGGTCAGCGATGCAGGAAATGTGGGCGGTCGAACCACTTTGAAGCAATGTGTGGAGACTATCACAAGGAGAGGCAAAGTGAGACAACGAGATCATCTCGCTCAGACACAAGAAAGCATCACATAGAGCTGTTCGAGGTGAGTCCATGCGGTCCCCAGGCTCATCACATTCCAGCCGAGAATCGCGCAGGTCACAATGGGAACGCAGGTCCCCGTCTCGGGACTCGAGATCATCATCATCCAGGGAATCGGCATACACCGTTGAAGACTTAAACATGATTGCAGATCCGGACCAACTCAAAAGGTATCCACGCCTGGACATTAAAGTGGGGAATCATGACACCAAATTCGTAATGGACAGCGGAGCTTCGCTAAACTACATTCCTGTTACGGAATACGAGAAAATGACCCCGAAGCCCCCATTGACTTTTGAACCAGTCCGTGTTTTCACGTGGATGTCCAAAAAGCCACTCCCCTGTCTGGGCAAATTCCACACGACACTCACTCATGACACCATTACCATACCAGCGGTCATCCATGTCATCAAAGGACCTGAAGCCGACTGCCTACTCAGTCTCCCCACTGCAGAGCGTCTTGGTCTGGTGGCTATTTTATTCAAAGTCAATGACAATCGGAACTGTGTCAGCAAGTTCCCCAAGATAATTCAGGGCCTGGGTAAGCTGAAAGGGTGCCAAATTCATCTGCACATTAACGAACAGATCAAACCAGTTGCTCAGCACCCACGACGTGTTCCATTCCATCTTCAAAGTGCCGTCGAGGACGAACTTCAAGAACTCCTGTCTGCGGACATCATAGAGCTCACGGATGGCCCAACCCCATGGGTGTCGCCAGTGGTCATCGTGCCTAAAAAAGGGACTCCCAACAAGGTGAGACTGTGCGTTGACATGCGCCTACCCAACACTGCGATTGAAAGGGAGCGACACCCTGGACCGCTTCTGAGCGACATGATCGCTGCACTGAATGGTGCAAGGGTATTCTCGAAGCAGGACTTAAACAAAGGCTATCACCAGCTCGAATTAGACACCGAATCTCGCTACATCACGACGTTTGCAACGCACCTTGGCCTTTTTAGGTACAAAAGGCTGAGCTTTGGTGTCTCCTCCGCTGCAGAAATTTTTCAGGAGGCAATCCGGCAACTTATTCAACACATCCCCAACACCTTGAACTACAGCGACGACATCCTGGTCTATGGGTCCGATGTTCGTGAGCACGACATCGCTCTTGATCGTGTTTGTCATGCCCTGTTGGATGCAAATCTGATGCTGAACAAGGAGAAATGTGAGTTTCACCAGACTACTCTAAAATTCTTTGGCCACATTTTCTCAGATGAGGGCAGGAAGCCTGATCCGGACAAGATTGCAACCCTGAACAATACCAAGAGCCCGCAGGACGTTAACGATTTGAGATCGTTCTTGGGGATGGCCAGCTACTGTGCCCGCTACATCCGTGACTATGCGACCATCAGTCACCCCCTTCGGATCCTCACCAAGCTGGGTCAACCAATCGACTGGACCCCTCAGTGCGAGCAAGCGTTCAAAGACATCAAGCGCGCTGTAGGGTCGGCAGACAGCCTCTCATACTTCAACCCTCAACGGAAGACTGAGATCACTGTAGACACCAGCCCCGTTGGCTTGGGAGCCATCTTGGCGCAATATGAGAACGACTCTGACCAGAGACGGATTGTTGCCTATGCCAGTCGCAGCCTGTCTGATCCCGAGAAGAAGTATTCGCAGCCGGAGAAGGAAACTCTTGCGGTGGCCTGGGCATGTGAACATTTTCATGTTTTTGTATATGGCAAGCACTTTACCTTGATCACCGATCATCAGGGGCTGGTCACCATCTACAGCAATCCAAGGTCCAAGATGCCTCCGAGAATTGAGAGATGGGGTCTCAGACTGCAAGAGTACACGTTCACCATTGTTCACAAACCGGGGAAGGCGGAGAACCCGGCTGACTACATGTCCCGTCATCCTCAGCCATCATCAGAATCCAAACCATCGATTGCTGAGGAGTATATCCACTTTGTGGCTGATCAAGCACTGCCACCTGCCATTCCCATGAACGTCATCCGGGAGGCCACCGCCCAAGACGCCGTCTTGCAGATTGTACTCCGCCGGATTCAAACCAATCGGTGGAGACATGACCCACAAGAAGAAGACATAGACCCCACAGTCCGGCAAGAGATACAAGCATTCCGGCATGTCTGCGATGAATTGTCGGTCACCACCGATGGAGTCATTCTACGAGGTCAACGACTTGTGATCCCTAGTCAACTACGGCAGGGAGTTGTCAATTTGGCCCATGATGGTCATAGAGGAGTAGTATCTACAAAGCGAGCTCTCCGGGAACGCGTCTGGTTTCCCTTCCTTGACCAGATGGTAGAGTCTACCCTGAAGGATTGCCATCTCTGCCAGTTGACCAGCAAAAGCAATCCACCGGCACCACTACAAATGACCACCCTGCCCAGGGGAGTGTGGCAAGAAATCGCCATGGACTTCTACGGACCGCTGCAGTCTGGAAAATATGTGGTTGCCATAATTGACGAATATTCAAGATTTCCCATCGCACAAATAATATCATCCACAAGTGCCTCTTGCACTCTCAAGGTGCTAGATGAAGTATTTGCAACATGGGGTGTCCCCAAAGAGGTTAAGACGGACAATGGGCCCCGATTCAATGGACACGAATTTAGTGCATTTGTAAAACACATGGACTTCAAGCACAGGAAAGTTACACCACTCTGGCCACAAGCAAATGGCACCATCGAAAGGTTTATGGCCACGATCAAAAAGACATTTCAGCAAGCCACGGCTGAGAAGAAGGAGCTGCAGGCCGCACTGAATGAAGTCCTCAGAGCTTACAGGACCACCCCACACTCAACCACCGGACAATGCCCAGCGACCCTCATGCTAGGGCAACCGATGAGAAATTGCATCCCAACATGGGAAGGGGCCTTGCAAGCTGTGTCGCCAACTCACAATCACCAAGAGATGGCCGTGACTGACAAGCATAACAAGGACAAAATGAAATCATACGCCGATGCCAAAAGGAGAGCGAGGTCTCCATCCTTGCATGAAGGAGACTATGTCCTTGTCAAACAGGATCAACAGAGGAAGACTGATTGCCGATTACGTGATGAGCCACTGCTGGTTACCCAGCAGAAGGGCACCATGCTGACTGCGGAATCTGACCAACGTCGAATCACCAGGAATGTCTCTCACTTCAAGAAGTGTCCTCGAGACATGAAAGGACCTTTGGTGAGCCTGACTGGCAATCTCGCACCTGAAGAACCCGACCATGGTGATGCAGACGGCCGAGGTCAGCAGAATGGACTCTTGCCGAGTGAGTCCACTGGGGCCATGTCCTTGCGGCCACGTCGTGATATCCAACCACCAAAGAGACTAATTGAAGAGATGGATTGAAGCACTGTTTGTTTTTGTTTTATTAAGAAAAGGGGGGATGTAATGTAGTTGACAGTCTAGTAGTTGGGGGGGCGGAGCTAGTCGGGTTGAGGGGAAGAGGAGGAGCTAGGACAGGATGAGGGCAGTTAGAGTAGGGACAAGGTTGACACTGGATGTGAGTAATAAAGCTCCAGTCAAACCACAAGCGGTGTCTGTGATTATTAGTAGCGCAATGCTACAATATGTTCCCTTGTTCTGTATTCCAGAGTCGGCCTTGGCTGTGCTTTCCCTCTCCTCCGTGGCTTCCTCACTCTTCCTCCTACCCCTGTGTGTGAGGATCTCTCATGTTACTCTGGCGGCAGTCCAGGTGCACCACCAGCCTGGACCTAACTGTCAGGCACAGCTTACTCTTGTTTCCCGACTTCTTCGTCCTGGTAACGCTGCATTCTTGTGTTGAGTAAACCTACATTTTATACTAGAAGCACTCTGCCGCACTACTGTGTCAGACACAGGCCGATGCCACCTTCCCACTGCCCTACATCATATAAACGTCTCAGTGTCCTACAACCATCACTGTCAAAATATTACTATTGCTTTGTGCTCCACGCATCCTTTCCTCGGCCCTGCTGCCTCCTGTAAACATTACATATGTTTCTGTACTCTAAAAGCATCCCACAGTCCGTCCATTTCTTATACACACTCGGTGTGATGTTGTATCCTTCAGCCACTTCCTTGTGTACAGTATCACAACCCTGTTATAATGCTGAACTGCAGTCACCCCATTGTCAGGCCTTCCTGCCACTGTGAACAAACAAGTTAAATTGAATTATTTGTTCACCTATAGCTTGAATATTCTATTTTAAGGTGAATGAAATCTTGCATTCTAAGGACTCCGAGAAGAACAAGCATTAGCATAGCCAATAGGTCTCGCCTTTGGGACATTATAAGTGTTTAGCCATGCAACAGTTGATGTTGTTGCATCAAGGATATTGTGCTGCATAACTAAATACTTATAAAGTCCCAAAAGCGAGACCTATTGGCTATGCCAATGCTTGTTTTTAAATGCAGCCCGTTTTCCTTACAGCAAAACGGGCTGCATTTAAAAAAATTAAAAATAAACTGCTTTATTGAAAAGCAGTCCCAGACATGGAGGTCTGCTGAGCCCAGCAGTCCATCCCTAGGAGGGCCAGCCATGCCCAATGGGGTCGCAAATTTCGAGTGCCTCATGAATAATTATGAGGCATGCAATTTGCAACCCAATTGGGAATCGCAAACAGTGTCTCAGACATTGTTGTACATGGCATTTTGCGACTTGCAAATTGCGACTCGCAATCTAGCGCAATTTGCGTGTCTCAAATTGTCATGGTCATACATCTGGCCCCTAATTTGTTATAAGCCAGCTTTTACATTTAGCAGATGAGTCTATGTCACCAATGGTACAATACCCGTCATTTTGTTTTCCTTTTACAGTTCATTGTTGTCAGTTGTCTTAGCTTAAATGGATTAGCTGATATGAACCAGAACTACTCCTATAGTGCAATCTCCCAGAGTGCAATAAGTTGTTAACGAACAAATGAATGAATGAATATAATACGTATAAAACGCACAGTAACTCAATAGGAGCATCCTGGCGCTAGCCCAACAACACCAATACTAGAAGGGAAGTAATAGCCAGACCAATGAACAACACAGGAAAATGGACATCCGAACCCCGCTATATTTAAGAATGGCACAACCTGAAAGAGACAGGTCTTCAGAGACTTTTTGAAACAGGCTTCGTTCTCTTGTATCCGAAGCAGAACTGCTAGCTGATCCCAAGCTTTGACTTCCAAGGCCATAAATGATTTTCCTCCTCGGGATTTAGGCATAAACGATGGAGGTTTTAACAGATTAGCACTGGACGATAGAAGTGTCCTCTGAGTCCTGTAGTGACAGAGCCTATCAGTTAAATTATTAGGACCTGTGGAGTGAAAAACTCTGAAAACCAAAACCAACCAGGAATTGGTAGCCACTTTAGATCTCTTGGGGCTAGATGTAGGTAATTTTAATTTACCGATTCGAAAATACAGAATTTTAACGATTCAGTATTTTCGAATCAGGAAATGCAATGTAGGTAATCAATCGGTAAAAAATACCAAATCGTTAAGATTTGGTATTTACCGAATCGGTAATTACCAATTCGGTATTTGCCATTAATGAATGTCAATTACCGAATCGGTAAATACCGATACGGTAAAATTGGGAAAAAGTCAAGGGTGGCAGGGTGTCACTTTGACACCCTACTGCACACCTGATTAGTGCTTGTGTGCACATGTGGCACACAAACATGCCCTAAGGGCATGTATGTCTATCACATGGCACAGGTGTAAATGCACATATTTGCATTTACATGGGAATTCGTTATTTACCACCAACTAATAGTTGGTGATAAATAACGACTCCTTAAAGCCCAGAAGCACTGTTTACAGTGCTTCCTACATCTCATTTACCGATTCGGTAAACACCGATTCGGTAAACACCGAATCGGTAAATACCGAATCGGTAAATGTTGATTCAGTAAATACCGAATCAGTAAATACCGATTCGATATTTACCGAATCGGTAAAAAAGCCTCCTACATAGGAAAAGTCTATTACCGGTCGGTAACGGCCGAATTCGGCCATTACCGACCGGTAATAGCCTACCTACATCTGGCCCTTAGTGCTTTAGAATGATAACTATATTTGAGAAGTTTAAGCACCAGTCTGCTGCTGGGTGTTGCCGTCTGGAGTTTGTGAAGCAATTGTTTAGATGCCTCAGCATACAGACTATTATAGTAATTCAGCCTCGATGTTATCAAGGCGAAAGCAACAGTTTTACTAGCAGCGAATGGGATAAAGTAGAAACACTGTTTTAAAGATTTAATCAATGAAAAGCACATACCACCTACTGATAGTGCGTATTGTCAAATTTAACAGTAGTATCAAACTTAACTCCCACGTTTTCATCCACTTCTACTGTTTGAGCGCGGGAAGGCACAGAATCTAGCCACCACCTCAGGGGAGAAACAGATTTGACTTCCCAAACAATAGAATATCTGTCTTGTCCTTGTTACATTTTAGATGTTTTTTTTCCATCCAACAAATGATGTTACCAAAACAGTTTTTAAAATTCCACTTGGACCCAAAATAACCCTTGTCCAGGGTGTCATCTGCATAGGAAGTAGTTGCAACTGGGACGAGATATAGCATTCTTAGTAATATGGAGTTATGTGGTAAACATAACAACTTGAACTGTCTACAAGATCTAATGTTAACACAACAGACAAGCATTGACAAAAAAGCCAATAGGTCTGACTTTACTGTGTAATGCATACAAAGACTTGCACAAATGTGCAGGTGCGCATATCTGTATTTCTATGGATTATCATATTAAAGCCAGGCGTGTTGGATTTGCCACTACTTGTTTCAAAAGCTGAGATACAGTATGGATTAAAAGAAGAAAACAGAAGATTCATGCTGGTAGGATCGCCTATAAAGCCACTCCTCACTAAAGTCAACTCCTGAGTAGGCTGCTCAAGTTTAAGGACAGTCAAAAGTACAGTTTTGTGGTACTGCACTGGTAAGGATTGGTATGAGGAAGTTGGAATTGGATTAATGGACTCATCAGTAAATTATTGAAGGGTCCACTTCCTCGCCCCAGTCCTTACTACTTTGAAGATATGACTAAGCCCATCATTGCCTCAAGCCTCACAGGGGTATCAGACACTCCACCCCCAGCATGCATTGCAGCTGTTCTACCGCCAACGTTGCCACCATCGCGCTAGGAGGTGCCTCTTTAACAGCACGGGGCTCCCGCAGCGTGGGACATGCCCAGATGGACCCGGGCCATGCCCAGGACAAGGGAGGGCCTCTCTGTGCCCGTCAGAGCCCACAGGAGGCTGGGCTGGGCCTGTCCTTCACGTGGAGAAGTGTGGCACACTGGCTAGAGGAGGCAGACCCTGAAGCAGAGGTCAGACCAGGGACCAGGGTTCAATTCCCGACGCGGCAGGGTCTTGAGCCCAAATGTCCATGGACTCGATAATTCTCGCTTCGGTGCCTACTCGAATCACGGGTTCACACTCTGCAACTCTGGGCAATAGCTTGCTTAATCTCCACTACGGCCCCCTGTGGCGGGATGCCTGGCTTTCACCTTGGGGATGCCCAGTAGGGGCTATCTCACAGGGAAAAACCAGGACGGGTTCCCAAAGCAAGCGCCTTGAGACCTTGCGGTGATAAGGCGCTATATAAGAACCTTTGACATTTGACATTTGATATCCTCTTCGTTCCTTTATCTTCACTTTTGATTCCAAGATTTTGGTGGCGAGATTCAGCCTTGCGAAGCTACATGACGATAAAAGGTAACATTATTAATCTCCCTTAGTTGAGCATGTATGAGGCAAACTGTATCATGGGGAAATGGAAACCTACGCCTGCTCCAAAAACTACGGGTACTACCCTGGATGATTTCCTCCAAAAAGTGGTAGGGGTCATTAGAAAGGAAATTGAACTTGTTAAGCAAAGACTTTCATTACCTCCAATCCCTGACTCTCTTGTTTCTGTTTCTGTTAACCTCTTCGAGGCTCATGACGAGCTGAGCAGTGCCCAATTTGTCCCTGATTATGGGCAAGTACATGAAGGCCAGGAAGGGTTCCACTCACTTAGCCTTCATGGACTTGTCCAGTGCTTTTGATACCATTAACAGGGAGAAATTGTGGGAGCTAATAGGGGAAAATGGGCGTGGATGAAGCACTGATATACCTTTTGAGAAGGCTCCATGCTAACACTACCGTTGCCATAAAATACAGCCCATAAGGGGAAAAGACAAAGCCCATTGTCTACACAGAAGGTGTCCGGCATTGGTGAATTTTCTGCTCCTTTTCTTTTCTTAATTTACACTAGTCGCCTAGAGGCATTTTAACTAGATAAGGAAATTGATTTCCCCCACATTAAGGGACAGCCTGTCCCGCTACTATCATTTGTGGATAACACCGTGCTAATGGCTCTGACAGCAAATAGCCTCCAAATATCACTTGACGCTTTTATGGATTTTATGTTGGCGCTCAATCTAAAAGTTAATTTCAGCAGCCATGCGTCTGGTAGATCTTCCCATTACACTTAATGGGGAAGAAAGATCGACCTGACTATGCTAGAAATGGTAGACCTCACCTATCCAGAAAGGGTTACCAAAGAGGGTTCAAGCCAATGCCTGGTTGGACCAAACATCACAAAAAACAAATATTCTCAGCCAAATGCACATGAGATAGGGAGTGCAAACCATACTGATAAAGACGCTACCCAGTCGTTTTGCTCCTGTAAAGAGAAACTAGCTAGGAACACAAGGCCTTCGGTAGTTGAAAACTCTTTACGTGCAGCGCAAATCATCTTCAGTGTCACAGATTGCTGATAGCTGGTGGTGTCAATCACAAAGAATGATTAGTTGTAGCTGACTAAGCAACATAATAGCTCCACAATTCCTGCTTACATAGTGTATGAACAAGCATACATAGTGGGAGCAGATGACCATCTCATAGCTCCTCCCTAAGAGTATAACACACACCCCATGAGTCTCTGCAGTGCAGTTGGGCTCCTAACCTCTGAGAGGCCCTCATTCAGTCTAAAGCCTATGGATAGGTGTGACAATGTCAGTTTAGGGTAGCCCCTTGACACATTAGGCTCCTCCCTTCAGTAGGACTTCCTTTTAAAAAATATATTGCTCTAGGAGGTAAACAGTCATGTAGCATTTATATAGTCAAAAAAGGTGATTGGTTAAAACTTTACCTTTCTCTCAAATGAGTTAGGCATGGAACCTCGACCCTGCAGGAGCTCATGGCCCAATATTTCCATATTTCCATAGTCTCTGAGCCTGTACCCAGCACAGGTCCTAGGAAGAATTAAAATACCAAAAAGTGGGTTTTCCTGATTGAGACACAACAGAGAGTTTGAGAAGAGCAGGCATAAATCCAGGATCAGACTTTAGTGAGGAGGGTTTTATGGGTGGACCCTTGTGTTTTTAGGTTGAGCCTTGGCAGCGCATGCGCTGCTCTGTGAGCCTTGCTGTATTGTAGTATGTACTTGAAGCACTGCCCACTCTCCGACCATTTGTAATTGGCTTGTGTCATTGTCTTTTGTAAATGCTGGCTTCTGATTCGTTATTAGGCTTGTTAGTCCCTCATTAGTACTGCCTTGTCTTCATTTGTAACCTCTGAGGACTGGCCCTTTTACTATGGTTGTTACACAGTACATTTAGTCTGTAAGCACTATTTTCTTTCATAAGTTTCTCTTACTCTAGGAGGGTCTTTTATGCACAGTTGTGACCACTGGCATGTTTAGTTCATAGCAAGAGGGGAGCTCTTCAGGGGCAATGGGAGACAGATGGGGCAACTCAGCGATGCCTTTATTGAACAAGCTGAAAATTCTGCTAAAGCACTATTTAACATCGCTAAGGATTTTTCCTCTGCCCAGCATGTAAACAGTCACCTTTAGAATCCCAAACAACATGTGACTCTATAGCGAACTTCTTCCATGAAAACATTTCTAGGATCTATGCTAATTCTCTGTCGCGAGCACTGACAACCCAGGATCCACTACGACACTGGTCAACTCTTTGACATGCATCACCTGCCACCTCAATCGGTTTAAAACCATTTCGATTGAGGATACAAACAACTTACTCTTGGCAGCAAAATCAGGTTCTCCATTTGACCTATGCCCCCCGAGTACTATGGCCTTTCTTTCCCCTAACTTGTGCTTCAGTAATACAAAAAATGTTCAACTCTTCTATTTTGCCCGGTTGTATTCCATCTACCTGGAAAGAAGCATATGTGCGCCCCATTCTAAAGAAACCATCTGCCGATCCCCAGGTGCTCGGTAACTACAGACCAATATCCTTGTTGCCCTTGCTGGGCAAAATGCTAGAATCAGTAATAAATAAACAACTTAGCCAGTATTTAGAATATAACAACATTCTCGATCCTTCACAGTCGGGCTTTCGCTCCAGCTTCAGCACAGAAACAGCCATTTTGGCTGTAACTGACACACTGAGACTAACCCTTGATGCCGGAGGGTCCATGATACTGATCCTGTTAGATCTCTCCGCAGCTTTCAACACCATATCTCACCAACTGCTAGCGGAGAGACTACATGAGTGCGGCAGCGGGGGGTGGCCCTGCAGTGGCTGAGGAATTTTCTAAATGATAGATGCAAAACCACTATCCTTGGCCCTTTTGCATCTCAAAAATTCCTGCTGGACAAGGGTGTGCCTCAGGGCTCGTGACTGAGCCCCACGCTCTTTAATGTATATGTGGCTCCCCTAGCTAAAATTGTGCAACCATTCGGCTTCGAGATAGTCTTATACACCGACGATACACAACTGCTATTTCTGATCGGCACCAACTCCACTTGACGAGAAATCCCGTTTCTCGGGTGAAATGTTAGCAATCTCGGAGTGGATGAGGGAGCTTTGTCTCCAGCTCAACCCGGGGAAAACTGAACTTATGCTTCTAGGCTTAGCCGCTCACTCTTGGTCACCCGACTGGTGGCCATCAGAGTTGGGTGAAGCCCCCACCCCTTCTCCCTCAGTAAAAAGTCTGGGAATGCAACTGGACCACAAACTTACTATGAAAGATAACATCAGAACATCTCAGGGTCCTGCTACTATAGCCTTCGCCTATTACGCAAAATACTCCCTTTCCTATTCGCCTATTACGCAAAATACTCCCTTTCCTACCACTAGGACACCGCAGAACAGTAGTCCAGGCATTGGTCGTGTGTCAGCTCGACTATGGGAACGCATTTCTGGCCGAAGTGGGGGAGACAACACTAACCATACTTCAAGTGAACCAAAATACTGCAGCAAGGATGGTTTTAAATCGACCCCCAGGATCTTCTTTTCTTTCCCTTCTTCGAGAACTGCACTGGCTCCCAGTGAAAAAGAGATCTTTTCTTAAGATCTGCTGCCTCTCTTTTAAAGCTCTTAAAGGGGAAGGCCCCCCTTATCTGCAAAACAAGCTGTTCAAGCAGATGTCCGAATGCAATTTAAGATCTAATTCATTAGCTCTCCTGAAGGTCCCTTGCATTCGCTTAAGTCGCACAGGTTTCAGGAAAGTACTAAAAACCTTCTTGTACTAACTAGGATTTTCGCTCGAGTAAACATTATCCTGACCCGCCTTATGCTATCCCCTAGGTTAAGCACCGAGATGCCCCCGGGTGAGTCATGCGCTGTACAAAAACTCACTAACATAACATAACATGTAAATTCTGGCATGTTTATTTTCTGAACGATCATCTATGTTAAACAGTATATGCTTCAGGTTTGCTGCTTCACTCACTTGCTAAAAACATGACTTCAACAAAGGGCTCTTACCCTCTTTTCTCAATTTGTTCCCCAGTGAAATGGATCCAAAAAGAAAGAACATCTTTGGCTGCAAATCTCTCTTTAGACACACTCTGCCGCAACCACAAGTGCGACCCCGACCTGCAGGTTTTGGAGCACTTTACTGAGCAGTTCTCCAGTTCCAAAGTGGCAGCTCACTAGGAAAACTACAAGGTACAAAATTAAACTCCCTGCTGGGTACGAGGTTACAAATCTGGGCATCGCACATGGAATGTGGTTCAGTGTGAAGTGTGTTGGAAGATAAATACTCTTGATATATGGACTGTGCTTCCCATCTAATGATGTATTATTTTCTAACGTTTTTTACTTAATAATATTAACAAAGTTAACCGCCTGATTGAAGGCTGAGGTGCAAGGATTTTAATCCGCCTACCCCTTCACCGGCACTCTGCACACATATTTCGAGTTGATGCATAGGCGGTTGCACCTTCCATTGTCTTGGTGCGCCAGAGTCCACCCATGATGCAGCACCAGATGGCAAAAAAAAGAGTTTAAGCTATTTGCATTGTAAAGGAGAATGTCTTTTATTTAAGTTTTAAAAACCAACTCAAAGTTTCGCAAATGCGAGACCTATTCCATTGCAAATGCTTGTTCTTTTAAGTGTTAGGGCGGCGTTTGGGACAAGGACGTGGATAAGGAGGCATGAATTTGGTAGAGCCCAAAAATGTAACTGCTTGAATGCCCCATACCCTTCATTTCCCCTCCACAATACCAACTAAACAGCTTGTTCTAGAATTGAGTACTGTCGGGTATTAGCAACACCCACAATTTATAGTGCTTAGAAATGGTAAAGGTACAATAAGTGTTATTTGAGAATCCATGTATTAATAATTTCTTCCCAGGAAGAAATACATTTTTTGCCTGTAATACATGGACCAGAGTCCCTCAAACGTTTATAGTTTCCAAGTCTGACATACCTGGAAATGTAATAACTTATGCAGGCCTCTTTTCAGTCTGATTCATAGGGTTTGAACCAGGAGGCGATGTATGCTATCTCCGTGACCGGGAAACATCCGGAACAACGAGGCCAAGAGCCACGAGTTCCGGAAGCCTGCAAGTGTAACCACGATTGCCCGAACAACGACTTTACCTTAACCACACACATGCATGGTTAAGGCAAAGATGATCCAATGTTCAGAATGGGTGGTGAAAGAGGAGCGTCGGGAAGCGGACGAGCTCGGCTCATCATGCAGCACGGTGGCGCTGTGCTGATGACGAACTGAGCTCGTCATGGCCATGCCCGCTCAATGGAACGCCCAGCACTGCGGGGTAATTATCTCCGCATGGGCGTTCCGCGGAGACCATGACGAGCTCAGCTCGTCATCAGCACAGCACCACCGTGCAGAAAAGGTTAAGGGGTGGTGGGGGTTTGGAGTAGTGTTATTGGGTGATGGGGGTTCGGATTAGTATTTAGGGGTAGTGTTCAGGGTGGTGGGGTTTCAGGGTAGTTTTAAGGGGGGATGGGGATTTGGGGTAGTTTTCAGGGGTGTAGAGTTTGGGGTAGTTTTCAGGGGTGGGGGTTCGGGGTAAATTTTAGAGATGGGGTTCAGGTTAGTTTTAGGGGTAGTTTTTAGGGGTGGAGGGGTTTGGGGTAGTTTTCAGGCGTGATGGGGATTTGGTGTAGTTTACAGGGGTTTAGGGGGGTTTGTGGAAGTTTTCAGGAGTGTAGGGGGATGGGGTAGTTTTCAGGGGGTTTCGGGGTATTTTTTTAAGGGTTTTTGTTTAGATCTCAGGAAGGGGGAGGGGTAGTTATTAGGGATATGGGGATGGCGGGTAATTTTTAGGGGACAGGGGGAGGGTTGGGGTCGGGGGCTGGTAACCTTAGCAACCCATAACCCTTTAGCGCGCATGCCTTTACCACAAACATTTGTGGTCAAGGAGTGCACGGTAAAGCAATGCGTGGTTATTAGGCGGTCATTATACAGATCACGCTGTTTAGGTATGAGGGGTGGAGGAACTCATTGCTCCGACATACAACCATCTTGGCCATGGTACTCATGCCCTCATATTTACTTCACACACATTGTCGATTTAGTGTACCACACAGGGTTTATCGATAGGATCAGTGAAACCCAAATCATATTAGATGAAAATGAGTAGATATTCATGTGCATTTATTTTCACTCCTGTAACACATTGTGCGTGGAATTGTAGTTGTATATATCTAACCCCTGTGGATGTGCTGAACTAGAAAGAGCCAGGCACGTATGTTTCAGTAAGTTAAAGGAGCACTTACCTGTGTACAGATCACTTAACATCACATCACATCACATGATGGGTTTAAAAGAGAAGATTTTAAAGAGGAAATTACATTTATTGAAAGAAGAAAAATGAATGTAAAGAAAAAAGTGACATTTCCTCTTTTTGGTTTCTAGTACAGGTTCATAAGGGCCAGATTCCTGCCAAATTTTCAAGATAACTATTACTTACATTTACTTACATTCATTGTATGTACACATTTTACTTGGTGAGCCTGAAATCTGGCTTGGATTTGACTGACCTGAACCTGTCGCTATTGTTTGTGAACTCTACACGCTGACAAATAGTGTAAGCCGTGTTTAAACTATACACAAGCAAGTAGTAGGACGTTTGTGAATTTGGCCAAACATAGCTGCCAAGTGGCCCAGTGTCATGTGTGATAACTCTAACCACCCCTAGTTTTCAAGGAATGTCAAATTGCATTCTTGGACTTGCATTTTCAATGTTACTTTTAGAAGTTTGGAATATGCTAATTTACCACACAACCTATTCAGCAGAATTGATATACTTCCAGCGTAGTCTAGTTAAATAAGAAGCCACCTATCAATTACAGCATTTGCTTGGACACACAACCCTAAGTATACTGGGCTAACCACTAACCTTGGCAGAGTGCTGGCCAGCATAAAGTGCTTCAGCGCCTTGTTAAGTGTAGTATGCTCTGTATGAAAGGATTTACAATTAAAATTACAAAACGTAAGCAGCATGCGCCAATAATTGCTTTTCACATTTGTCCATCTCCCAACCCCTTTCCATCAGACCAATGGCAGAATGTGTGCTATAGCGCTCAGAGGTCATGCCAATGGAAGAAAGTGGGCTACAATGCTGAGAGGTCACACCAATAGCAGAATGTGTTCTATAGTGCTGATAGGTCATACCAATCAAAAGCAAAATGTGTTCTATAGTGCTGAGAGGTCATACCAATGACAGAAAGTGGGTTATACAATACAGAGAGTCGTACAAATGGCAGAATTTGTGCTATTGTGCTGAGATTTCATACTGCTACAGCGCGGCTCCAAAAATAATTTTTAATTAACACTCACCATTACCCTGAAACCTTAAAACATACAAATCATGCATCAGTGGGGCCCAGAATACTGCGCATTTACCCTGTTCACTTACTCTCGGCTTCAAGGCTCTGGTGAATCGCAACAGAGATACGCTGTAACATTTAGGTGGAGCGTCTAAACCTTATTTAACTATTCATTATTTACACCTGCAGATTTAAAACATTTACCATGGTTTTATTCAGACTTAAATTATTCAGACACACCACCATAGTGGCAATGGATCTACTAGAATGAAAATTAGGCGTAGGAAGAATTCAAAGACCAGCTCTTACTTCTTCATTTATCTAATTTTTATTCAAAGCAAAACTTCATCATGTCTGACATTTAGGCATTAGTAAATCTTTATTTAGTAAAATCTTAAACTTTATTTCAAAATGATAATTTTATTTAGAGCTCAAGAAAATCGCTTTATTTTAGAAAACAGTTAAAGATTAGCAAAAGACAGATAGTTCCAATTTCATTCTCTCCTAACGTCCCTAACTAACGCCCTAATCTTATCCTTCAGTCCTGCAAAGCAAACAAGTAAAGAAAACATTAGGGTTCTTACATCCAGGAATCGGTCAGCAAACGGGCAGCATCTCCGATAGAAATTGGAAAGGCAACCCCAACTAGACCAAACCAGGGGTTTTTATACCCAAAGACCCACATGCATCAAGCAGAATTGCATTCGCAAACGGTGCGAATCGCAAATTTCGGCTGTTTGCAAATGCTATTCTTAATTTTGGGATGCATCATGTAGAAGTCCTTTTTTCGCAAAATTAGAAGTCGCAAATTTTAAGGAATCGCAAAATTAACTCAAAAAAGTGCATGCAACAAAAATCGCAATTTGCGATTCGCAAAAAAATCGCAATTAGGAATTCTTAAATTTAGAAGTACTGAGAGCAGGTGGTATTTTTTTTTTTTTTGGACACGTGAAACTAATTTGGAGTGTATTTAAGGGGTTCCACAGTAGTTCCAGATCTCTTTTAGGAGGGCAGCAGTCATTGTCCTGGCACGTAGGTGGAGGTTGATGGCAGCAGGAAGGAGAAGAAGGATGCTGAATGAAAGAATATTCAGATTGCGCATTACTTTGTTTGGCCAGTCACAGGCTGAAATCTATGACAAGTATAGGCCTAATGCTGACTCCATTTTAGACCTCATAGCTGAATTAGACCCAATTTTGCATAGAGAAACCCGTAGGACCCTAGCCATACCCACCCATGTGCAGGTGCTATGTTCTCTTCACCTTCTAGCCTCTGGGTCCTTTCAGGGAGTCATTGCTGTTGCTGGGGGTGTTTCACAGAGCGCACTATCTAGATTTTTCAATGATTTCCTCAATGCAATGCTGTAGAGGATAAGGCATCATATATTTTTTCCAAAGACACAGCAGGAATTGTTAGAAACAAAGTTAGACTTCTACAACATAGCTAATTTTCCTCATGTAATAGGCTGTGTAGATTGCACACATGTTCCCATTTGTCCCCCATCTGGGAATGAGTACATTTTTAGAAATAGAAAAAAATACCATTCTTTAAACATTCAAGTAATTTGTAATTCAAAAACAATCATCACAGATGTAGTTGCAAGTTACCCTGGGAGTGCCCATGACTCCTACATTTTCAAACATAGTGCCATCCATGCTCGACTGCTTTCTGGAGAATTTGGAGATGGTTATTTGCTTGGTAAATATAGTCAAGTTTAGCATTTTTTTCATTTTGTATCAAGGAGTGGCTTGATATTTTAACTTCATGTCTACCATTTCCCCACCCCCTAGGTGATAGTGCTTATGCTGTGAGGTCATATATACTCACACCATATCTTACAACATCAACCCACAAAGAACAGCACTACAACCATGCCCACATATCCACCCGCAATGTGATAGAGAGGACTTTTGGTGTCATGAAGTCTAGGATTCGCATCCTGCATAAGACTGGCGGAGCATTGCAATATCGGCCAGAGGTGTGCTGCAAAATAGTTGCAACATGTGCCATGCTGCACAACATAGCAACTAGGAGAGGCTTAGAACTTGAATTTGATGATATACTACCAAACATTGACAACCAGCCACAACAACCCCATGCAAGACTTCACGGCCCAGATGCAGCAGAAGGAAGAAGAAGAAGAGCGGAAATTACAGAACATTACTTTTAAAAGAGGTAAGAACCATGTCAATTTTGTTCAAATGTGACTTATATTTATTTGCAAACTTCAAAGCAAGTATGAAGCAACTTAGGACACATTAATGCATGTATAGTGCAAACAAATAAAAAAAATATTTGGGACATTCTCCAATCAATGCACAGTAATTTAATGTGGACAATCCTTCAGAATGCAGTCAATTGTTTTGACTAAACGTTATTTTCTTCCACACACACCTAATGCTTTGGTTTTTAATTTACCTACACCCTTAGATGTGCTTGTTTTATGTTCAAGATGTCTTGAGCTGCGACGTTCTCCAACTTGATTAGGTTTTTCAATACCACTGGTTTTAGCACAATGATCACTTTTGTCCTCTTGCAATGACTGAAGCACACTAATGTCAGGTTGCATGACATCCTCAGCACTTTTGATGGCATCATTCCTAATGAAAGCTGACTGCAACATTTACTTAACTCCTTCTGCATGCACATTGTATGTTTAATGATGTGTGCATTGCTATTGGTCAAACGATGTAATGCCCTGGTGTAAGTGTGCATGCTTGACATTAATCTCAAGTGCCTATTGCAATTGGCAATGTTTTGAGCCTGTATTGCTTCACACATGGTTTCCAAGGCTGTTGCCATGCGGTCCAGTTTACTATTTGACGCCATGTGTGCAGTTTCAAATACCTTTGTGAATTGACTTACACTGCTACTCATGGCACTGACGTCTTTACTGATATGATAGAGTGTGCCCTTCATTACCCTTATATCTTTCCCTTGCAGCCGCTGGACTTTGAGCAGCTTCTTTTCCACCACACTGGCATTGCTGTCATCTTTGGTTTGCAGGACGGGACCTTCGCCTATAAAATTGTTGTATTCTAGAGTGACGACTTAACTGTGTCTTTTGAAGGGCAGTGTTTTGAACAGTCTGCTGCTCATGTACATGTGCATTGGGCTCTTCTTCAGTTTCTGAGTCTTGTATTTGCTGCACTCTTTTCTTTGTTTTTTTTTTGGTTACAGTGGGTGAGGATGTCAAATTACTTTGTTCTGCTGGGGTCAGCAAATCAATATTGAAAGTGTTGTCCAAATCAACTGTTTCATTTTCATGTTCATGTTCTATTTTCCTCATTTTTAAACTTTGGGTGCAATGTCTCAATCTACATTTAAACTTAAATAAACATGCATCATGCTTGCAAAGTCACATGGACAATTGTGTTTTTTAAAATTGCGTTTGTAATTTCTATGTTCTAAAATGTACTTTTTCATATGGTGAGAAAACTACATCTCCCAACATGCATTGCTTCAATGCATTACAATGACTATATAAGCACCCTCTTCTGATGTACATCAGGGAACATGTTGGGGATTTGTAAAGTCCTTTCAAAGAGTTAAATAAGGGCATCTGCACTATAACAAATATAGCAAGAACTCAATGAAAAATAAAACACACTTACCTTGCGATGTGCCAGCATGCTCTGAGGTGTTTATTTGAATCACTCTAATGACTGCTTCAGTAACAAGGGTCCCCTCAACCATGTCCTCCAGGGGGTATTAGGTCTATCCATTGGGGTGCCACCACCAGTTTTTTTTGCGCATTTAATCCTGGTCGCAATTTTTTCTTTGGCACGACTGCGTAAATCATACCAGCGTTTCTGGAGATTTCAGGGACCTTAAGGGAATCTTTCCCAAAAAGCTGGTCATGCCTCAAAGTGACCTCTTCTATCAAAATCTCCAGCTCCTGGTAACTAAACTTTATTTTTATTTTTCTTGCTTGTTGGTCTTCTTTTGAACTTTTAGTAGCCATTTCTCCTTCAGCAGCAAACAAAAAAACACTCCTTCTCTAGCTGCAAGCAGAGCTCCAACTGCCAAAAGCCACTCCTGCAGTTTAAAAGGGGCTGCAGGTGTGTGTAATCAGTCTCCTGGCTTCCTGGGTGTGTCTTCATTGTAATGCAAGAAAATGCGAATTCGCATTTTGCGAATTCGCAAAATGCGATTTCGCAATTGAAAATTCGCATATTTGTTGCGATTCGGTAAAAATTGCGATTTTTACCGAATCGCAAAAAAATTCGGAAATTTTGATGTATTGCATTTTGCAATTCTTTATTTGGAATTCGCAATTTTTTGCAAATAAGAAATCGCAAAAATGTATATTGATGCATGTGGGTGTAAATCCCTAACTTAATCTATCTAAAATGTAACTAACACCACTTATTTGGGCTGTGATTGGACAAAATCGGGGTGGGTGAGCATCTCTTCACCACTACAGCATCATTTTCACAGCGTGTCAGCAAGAAATAATAAGTCTTTGTTTTAGGACAGTCTTTGGACTAGCCATTTCCTTGAGTGGCAACATCAAGCAATATTCTCATGATCTCAACGTTCAGTCCCCCAGGTTTGGCACCCATCCTAGGTTCCGGGCCACATCAGCCTTGAACCTCCTCGAGCACAGGCAGTTCACTCTGACTTGCAGGTTTTGGCGCGCCTGTGCAGTTCAGCTCTTGCTCACAGTTTACCCAAGCGTCCATCTTTATACAGGCCTCAGAGGCCACTTTTGGAACTATCGTGAAAACAATCACAGATTTATATTAGTGTTTGAATTTTAAACCCATTCTGTTTACCTCCCACCTGATTAATGTTTCCCAGTTAGTTGTTACCTAGCAAATAAGCCACATAAATGCATTTTATACTTACATTTCGACCTCTCCACCACATAAATGAATACAATAAGCACATTTAAATTGCATTTTGATTATTTTCCAAGCTGTGCATTAATTTACAACACAATAACAATACATATTAGCTGGGTTTATTTGCATCACGCAAGCAAGTTAGTTCTCCCTATGTGTAATAATAAAAAGAATGTGTGCACTTTACTTTATGGTTGGTTAATTTCGCAAAACATGCAATCAGTAAGTATTAATGTTATGGGACATTAACTTTACGAGGGGTACACAAATTTGTGTTTGCCACCTTGCTCCATCAATTCCCTCATCTGGTGATTCCATCACCAAATAACCCTCAAAATTTTGGAAAATTTAGCAGAACATGTTTCAACTTCTTTTTGTTAATATCATCTATAATTTTGTCTCTTTTTCTTTTGAATTCTTAAAAACCTTTTCTTTTATTTCTTCCAATTCTATCTCATTCTTTTCTCTCATTCTTGCCAATCGTTCTTCATTCCTTTTCTTTATCAAGTTTCTAAAATCTCTTCTACCTTTGTATATACAGCATAACCTTATAAAGAAAATCACTATCACTATAACTGTTATTAGAATTAGTATCTTACCTACAATTGAAATACCTATTTCTTGAAACCAATGTTTAATTGCCGAGAAGCTTTTACCCAGCCTTACAAGAACACCTTCAACTCCAGTGGTTCAATTTCTTTATGCAAATCTGTAATATTTATGATATAATTTTCAATATTCTGACTTTTATCTGGAATGTAAGTGCAACAATGTTGAACTTTCAAAATTTCACAGACTCCTCCCTCTTTTGCTAAAATTATGTCAAGGGCAAGTCTGTTTTGCATAACCATAGCTCTCATAGCAACCATTTCAGTATCTACCATTAGGAATCCTCCTGCTGTATCTGTTGATAATTTATCAACTATTGTGGACAATTTTCTGATTCTATTTGCATTGAACGAAATCCCCACTGCTGGCATCAGTGCTCCAAATACATCTCCTATTATTTCTAATGCACTCTCTCTTCTTTTTCTACTTAAAACTTTACCTATCTCATGCTTTCCATTAGTACCTCTATCTACATGGAAAATTTTAGGAAAGACCAAACCCACATAACATGTCCCATACCAGTTGTCTGCAGTCTATAATAGGCTCTATTCCCACATATGAAATAAATTCCAGAGAAAACAGGATCATTTCCTCCTTTAAATCCCAACCTCCTATAATTCTATAGGTGTCTTCACATTGACTCGCACCCACAAAATAATTGTCATACATTGAATTATCTCTTCTGATACAAAATGTTCCCAACATTGGTGCGTCTATATTGATTGCTACATTCACATTTTTATCCTCAATGTTCTCATCATCAAATGTGTAATATTTTGGCTTTGCATGCTTCACCTTCTCTTTTCGTTTATAAGCAATTCTCCTTTCCTCAACCATGTTTAGGAATGTCTTCTCTTCAACTCTCATTTTACATGTCAAATTATTAATAAATGCATACTCATGGGTTAACTCATCTACTTCTATAAAATATTCTCCCATTACCTCTGCATATTTTCTCTTATTTAGTGTATTATCAATCTTTAATTTCGCAAAGATCTGTTCTACATTGGAATAATGATACTCCAATTTCCCAGTCTTGTAAAACAAACTTGCAATTACACTACAAGTTACTCCATATGTAAGAGGAAGGTGGTGATAGGTCACCCCTTCTGGCACTGATGCTGGCAACTTTACACAAACATAACAATCATCAACATTCATCGTTTTGATGTACTCCAGCAATAACTTTGAAAAGGTATTTTTAGTGTAGTCACTAATGGACCTATCCTGATGCAACTCTGGCTTGTATACAAACGTCTCATGCACCTTTTCTTTCTCATTTGGCTTACTTGAATTCACATTCTGTTTTAATTTTATTAAATTAGTTTGGAAAGGAATCACAATAGCTAAAATTATCCATAGTATAGTCATCAACCCCATGCATATAGAAAAACACCTGCACCATTTTATAAAAATAGAACATTTTGTTCTGTGATTGTTCATTGCCATATTTCCCTAACACCGTTTCTTCGACCTTATGTCACCAATAATTTTCACACCACACTGCACTCTAACAAGTTTTCTTCGACCTTGTGTCAACTTCTATTCTAAATAATGCTATAATTAGATTCTCTAACAAGTTTTCTTCAACCTTGTGTCAACTCCAACCTCTTCTATATTTACAAAAACCGTCTCCCAGGACTTCCGACTTATTACTTTAATATCTTATACTTTGAACACCTATCTTTTCTCTTAGATGACCTTTTTACTCACTTTTCCCAATTGATTTTGGGTCATACAGATTTTCTTGACTGCTATTTCCTTCAACAATTGCTGGCAGGACAATATATGTCCACTAAGGTGATTTGTACCTCTGATCTGGACGTCTTACTCTTTTAGGCCTTTGAATAGTCTCTATTTTCTTTCCCAATGTTTCTTTCTGGCTAGGGATCTCATTCACTTGGTTTTCTGGCTCTTTTGTTTTGTTCACTATTTTGACTTTCTTAGTCTTCGGCTCTATTGTATTATGCTCTACTCTCCAAGCTCTTTTTCTTGTGCTTTTCCTTAATGGAGTTTCATCTGCACTGTCATCAGTTTCACTTTCAGTGTCTTCCACTGTATAATTGATTATGATCTTTACAATGTCTTTGTCTTCATCAGTTTCAGTTCTCTCTACTGTTACTCTGTTATGAACACCTTCATAACTGGTACTTGGAATCTCATCCTTGTCGTGAGTTACTTCCTTTTCTCCAGTTTCAGGATTTCTGTTCCTGCTTTCAGAGTCTGCAGTTTGCTTTTCAGTTTTCTCTTTTTCAACAACTTTTTCTATATGTTCCTTTGCGTCTTTACTGGTGCTTGTCTTTACCGATTCTCGACCTTCAAGTTGATCTTCTGAATCTGGTATTTCAACAATCTCCCTTTCACCTTCACCTTCAGATTCAGAACTGGCTTCTGATACTTCCATATGTCGACGTTCCTGACGATCTTCAATATCTGGATCCTTCTCTGGTTCACCTTCAGAATCAGTTGTACTTTCACCGTCGTATGGGTATTCAGGTTCAGGCACACGGATGGTGTGACTAGCATGAACCCACCTTTTCAGTCCAGCACACTTAACTGCAGTAGTACTGACCAACATCACTTGACATGGTTTTTGCCACCTTGGTACCAAACAATTCCTTCTGCGATGAACTTTCACTCGTACCCAGTCCCCAGGGACTAGATCATGAGCTGGAGTTTTCTCTTTGGTATTGGATTCAGTTCCCACCTGGTGGAGCACAGAAGTTACTACATCAGATAGATTCTTGCAGTAATCCAGAATGATGTCATCATTTATAGTTAGTAACTTATTAACTGGTACATAAGCCTGCCTCATCACCCTTCCCATCAAGATTTCGTGAGGGCTCAATCCACTTTTTCTGTCAGGTATGCTTCTTAATGTCATTAACACAAGTGGCAAAGCATCTGGCCACTTCATTCCTGTTGCCAAACACATTTTTGCAATTCTATTTTTAATTGTTCCATTCACCTGTTCAACTACTCCTGAAGCCTCAGGTCTATATGCACAATGTAGTCTCTGGCGTATGTCCAGCGCTTCACAAATCATCTGCATTAAATCATTTTGGAAATGCGGGCCTCTGTCCGATTCAATCGTGACCGGAAACCCGAAACGTGGTATTATCTCACACAAGAACAGTTTAGCAACAGTTATTCCATCATTCCTCCTCGTGGGGAAAGCTTCTACCCATCGAGAGAACAAACAGATTATCACAAGAACATATCTGAGTCTGTTACATGGAGGTAATTCAATAAAATCCATCTGAACTCTTGTAAATGGGCCACCCTCCCGTCCTATGGTTCCCAAACTTACAACAGTTTTTCTGTTTGGATTAAATTGCTGGCAGACCAAACATCTTTGACACAAACTTTCAGCAATCATTCTAAACTTAGGATTATACCAAGTCTGCCAAAAGAGACGAATCATAGCGTCTCTGCCAATGTGTGCTTGACCATGGTACATTCGGGCCATATCTGAAATCATGCTATCGGGCATTACTGGTCTTTCATCTTTGTAAACCCAAATCTCATCTTCCTCCCTTTATCTGCAACCTGATCTTAACCAAATATCTCTTTCCTCTGGTTCTGCCTCTTCCTGCATATGCTTCACTTCCTGCCAAGTTTCCACTACAGTGGTTAGCATTAAAGGACTTGGAACATGTTCTTCAGTTTTCTCTCGATTGATTGAAATTTGATTTTTGGCGCAATGTTTTGCAATTGCATCAGCATAACTGTTTCCTCTGGTGATATAATCTTAACCTTTCTTGTGGGCTGAACATTTTACCACAGCCAATTTTTCAGGCAGCTGTATCACTTCAATCAATGTCTTTACAAACTCAGCATTCCGAATAGGTGTTCCTGCAGAGGTCAAATAGCCTCTTTGGGACCAAAGCTGTCCATAATCATGAACAACTCCATAACCATATTGACTATCGGTACTATGGTTACTTTCACCTCTTTTCCCAACTCACATGCTCGTATCAAAGCAATCAACTCCGCTATTTGAGCAGAATGAATTCCTTTCAGGCAAGACGCTTCCAACACTTCTGCTACTGTACAAACAGCATATGCAGCACTTAGGACACCACTCTCTGTTCTCAAGCATGATCCATCCACAAACATGACAAAATCTGATTCAAGCAAAGGTTCATCTTTAATGTCTGGACGTGGCTTTGTGCAATATTCCAAAACATCCAATCACTTGTGATCAAGCTCACCTTTCACTTCTGCTTCAACTGTATCAGGTAACAGTGTTGATGGGTTGACATTCACACATCTGGCAATTGTCACATTCTCAGCTCCCAAAATTATTTTCTCATATCATGTCATTCGGCAGTTAGTCATGTACTGAGGAGAATCTCCACTGAGTGAGGTACATAGACTCTCACAGGAAATCCCATCACAATTCCTTCACTTTGCTCCAAACTTACACTGGTTGCTGCTACTGCTTTCAGACAACCTGGCAAAGCCTTTGCAACAGGGTCCAAAACAGCTGAGAAATACGCAATTGGTTTTCTCATTCTTCCATGCCTCTGAATTAATACTGACAGAGCACATCCTTCACGCTCACTGCAGTACAGTTAAATTCTTTTTCGTAATCAGGCATTCCCAAAGCTGGTGCTTCACACAATTTAGTTTTGAGCTGTTCAAATGCTTCCATCTCTGTTTTGGTCAAAACAATTGGGTCTCTGATGTCTGCCTTTGTCAGTCTCTGCAATGGTTTTGCAATCAATGAAAATCCACTTATCCACTGTCTACAGTAACCCATCATTCCTAGGAACATTCTTACCTGTCTTTGAGTTTTAGGGGGCTGCATTCCTTGTATCATTTTAATTCTCTCAATTGTGATCTGTCTGATTCCCTTTGTAATCTTGTGGCCTAAATACTGTACTTCTTTCTGGCAAAACTGCAATTTTGATGGAGACACTTTATGTCCCTCCTCAGCCAAATGATTCATTAATGCCACTGTATCAGCTATACAGGCATCCTTTGTTTTTGATGCTACCAAAAGATCATCAATATACTGTACTAACACAGATTCTCCAGGCATGATCACATTTTCCAATGATTTCTTTAGCAGCTGATTAAAAATCGATGGACTCTCAGTGTACCCTTGTGGAATTCTACACCATGCTAGGATACGATTTTGAAAACGAAATGCAAAAATTGGTTGGCTTTCTGGATGCAATGGAACAGTAAAGAACGCATTGTATAGATCAATCACTGTATACCACTCTGCATCATGTGGTATTTGGTACAAAATCACTGCTGGATTCGGGACAATAGGACAACATGGGACAACAATTTTATTGACTTTTCTCAAGTCCTGCACAATTCTAAATGTTCTGTTTGGTTTCTTCAATTCCATAATTGGCGAATTACAAGGACTACTCTCAATTTCTCTTAAAATTCCTTGCTCGATCATTTTATCAATTACTGGAGTAATTACTTCAATTACTTCTGCAGTCATTTTATACTGGGGTATATTCGGATAATTTGCACCTTCTTTTATTGATACTTTCACAGGATCAACTCCTTTCATCAGACCTATATCTTTTCCAGTGAAATCCCACACACTTTCTTTCACTGCCTCCTTCAGTTCAACAGGAATTTTCTCCTTATCGAAAACAGGAAACAGTTTGTCTTGTTCTGCCTCAATCATAAGCATTGTCAGTTTGTACAAACTATATTCATCTGGAGTCTACAATTCTATGCCATCTGGTGAGCAGTATATGGCACAGTTCATTTTACACAATATATCCCTGCCTAACAAATTAACAGGACTGCTGTCACACACCACAAACCGATGCATATCCTTATATGTCCCAATCTCTATTTCAACTGGTTTTGTCAAAGGAGTATTTATCTGTCTGTTAGCTACACCTACAACCTGGATTGTTTCACCCGAGAGAGGAATATTTTGATTTCCCCCTGACCTAACAGTAGAACGGGTAGCACCAGTGTCCACTAGAAAAGTTATTTCCACATCCTTCACTTTTCCACTCACAAATGGACCTGACTGATCTACCTTAAGAGTGGCTCCAAGCACACACTCTGCTTCCTCCCTCAGGCACCGTCAGAAACTTTCATCCGGCTCACTGCCATTCTCTTCTTGCAACCAATATTGAGGACACGCATTTACTCTTTGCGGTCTTTTTACCTGCTCACCACCGCTGAATCCTGTCTCTGCACTGTATCTCTGCTGATTTCCACTGTATGGCAGTGGCGGTTGCGGAATCTGACTTTGCTGATTTGCTATCTGCTGTTGCTGCGGTTGCTGCTGATTTACCTCAAACTGCACCTGCGGATTCAATGATATATGTTCCCCATTAACTCTAGGTGGACATTTACACTCTCGTTTCCAATGCCCTATCTGGCCGCAGTTGAAACATGGCATTTTCTTTTTCAATTCATCAATATTCCCCACCAATTTAGGTTTACTTTTAATCCCACCTTGATTCCCTGCATTCTTATTCTCCATCTGTGCTACTTGTTGTTCAGCTACTTTTACTTGTGCCCACATGGCTTTCTCTTTCAGCTTCTTTTGTTTTGCATCAATCTCCTCACTACAATATTTTGCTTGTCTCAGAACCTTATCTACTGAACTCGACTGCCAATCCATCATGCTATGTCTAATCATGTCTGAAATTTCTGGTCTTAATCCATATACGAATCTATAAACAAAGTGACTCATGACTTTCTCATTTAATTCCTCATAACCACTGTACTGTTTGAAAACTAACAACAACCTTTCATAAAATGAATGCACAGTTTCTTTCGGCTCTTGTGTTGTTCTGTCTATCTTTACCTAATTAGTTTCTTTTGGAGGTATTTTGTTTTTTAACCATACTATCACTTTCTCATATTTCCTCATCACGTCTGGTGAGGGAGCTCCAGTGTTCTCATCTCTGGGATATTCCTCCCTTGGCCAATCCTCAGATATTTTACATTCTGTGCATAAATCTGTTGGCACCACTATGTCAAATAATCCATCCAAATCGATCCACAATACTTTGGACACCTTTACAAATCTGTCAACTTGTCGATACCACTCTACTGGTTTCTCTCTCAGTGTGGGGAAATCATTCGTAAATGACAATATATCTTGTCTGCTCCAAGGCACATGTACATATCCTCCTCCAGGAATTTCTCTCATAGGGAATACAGTTGCCACTTTTCCCTTTTCTCTAATGGGGAAAGCTAAAGTAGACGTATCACTATTTTCTTCTTTCTTCTTTGCCCACTTGACTCTCCATTTGCCTACATCACCCCATTTGCGCAATAACACAATCAAATCTTTTATCTGAACTTGTCTTCCTGCAGTGTTCATATTTTCAATGTCTCTCTCTGCAAAATCTACTCAATAAGATTTCTGCAACGACTTTATTTTGGAAAAGTCTATTCCACACTCACTTGCCACTTCTTCTAATTGATCGTACATTGTCTTTACTCTCCATGTTATGCTTTTACATAAAAACATGAGTTCATCATTCTGATAAGTTTTCAATCTGTCTGTCCCAATTGTTCCAATTATTAATTCTTCCATATCTACTTTTAATTTAGACACATCCAGAAGTTTCAATTCCTGCTCTTTTAATTTTAATGATTTTATCCATTCACTCAACTCTTTTTCTGATGGTCCCATGGGTGTCTGCGTTAAATCTATTTTATCTGTACTTTTCTCTGGAGTAGCAGAGTCAGATTCTGCTCCTGTTGGGTATCCGCAAGACAAATTTTGATTAAAAGTTAACTTTGGTGGATTTACACTTATATTCTGCCTTATTTCTGATAGATCAGGACAAGTACTCTCTTTTGCTCTTTGTAAACTTTGTTGTAATGGAATGGTTAACCTAGGTCTTTTATTTTCTGATCTTCGAATACTGGTATCACAGGTCCTATGGTTACTGGTACAGTTACAGCTTCCATATTTCTAGTAAGGTTCTGAATCAATTCATGTGCAGAACGCTCATAATCAGACATATTTAGCTGTTCATTACTTTGTCTTTCTGCACTTAGCACAATTCTGTGTGAATCATTACTTTGTATAGGAGTTCCTGTAATTCTAGCTTCTCCTATCGGTGTACTCGGGACATATCTTGTTTCTACTCTTTCAGGAAAATCTCTAAAATTTGATGGTTGTCTCGGTGATTCATTAACTCTTTCTTCTGCCGTCGGGGCGTTTGGGGTAGTCCATAAAGAACTTGGCTGATATGGGGGTGGTCTTCTATTTAATATTTCTTCTAAAACAGCATCCTCTGATTCGCTTCACCATAGCTTTGATTTTCCACTTCTGTATTCTTTTTCTTTTCTGTACTTTTTCTCCCCTCATATTCTTCAACCAATCTGACAGGATACATGCCTTCGCACATACTTCCATCCCTCCATCTTCGCATTCTAGGCTCATGTATTTCTCCCCACAAATCTCTGCCTCTACCTCTCGGTCTAAGATGCCTACTCAACCTCTCACTTTCCATTTGATGCATCTCATCTTCCCACTCAACTAATGCCTCAAATTGAGTTGGTCTGGGTCTCGGCTCAAGTTTCATCATTTTGTCTCTCAAATTTCTCAGAATAGCCAAATCAAACGATCCTCCTTCCGGAAAGGCTAACACACCATCATCCTTTGTATACTGTACCCAATTTTCCAACCAAACGCACGTATGGTAACCATATTTCGTCAACATATAGAAAGCAGGCTTTTTCGGTGAAGGAAGTATTTTTCCCTCTCTCGTAACTACCTCTTTGTCTTTTACAAACATGTTTTTCAGCTTTTTAAACCATGAAGATTTCTTCCTGTCATCATCATAATAGTAGTATGACATTTTCGGTAAACTCTCCTGCTTTCAAAAGATTGCGTATTATTCTGTTGTTGATTCCGTAACACCAACTCATCACAGCGCGGTTCGCACTAATGCACCAGTTAGAACACGATACGTCACTATAGTGCTTAACCAATAGCCTTTGCAGCTTTCTGTGATGAACCAATCAACTCCTACTCTGTCTCGGTCACGTGGACCAATCCCAGCGCGACACTTTTGACGTCACCAGCGCTCCGGCTACTGCAGCGCCGACTGACGCCTCCCTTACAGGTTTTTTTTTCTTTTTTTCAAGAAGCCGTATTTACAAGATATTTTACAAAATCAGTTAGTAACTTACACAAAACAAATCCACTAATCTGTTTCGGTAATAAAGTGATAGAATTTTCGATCGCACAAGTATTCTGTAACCGGAGTAGACAACGCTTATCTCCTCAGAATGTTTAGACTCGCCGATAAAGCAACACTACTGGCTTTACCCTTCTATCAGGCAAAGCACATACAGAGATCTTTTTCACCTCCTTAGAGACAGCCCCAGAGTTTCACTTGAACGCGTATTGCAATATCATTTACACACATTTATACGGAAAACCCTATTCATATATACATAAACCCTGTGTTACCAGTAGGCAGCGCGTCCACTAACCCACCACAGAATTCCTCTTTTGTTAGCAAAAGAGAGACGCCACTTCCTTTACCCTTCAATCAAGCTCGGGTTAAGACCTATTACTCTCCCAGCAGTAAGTTTTAGTCGGGAAGCACGGAATGATCCCTATACTTGAAGGCTGAAATTTCATAGACTGTCCTCACTATACATTTATCCTTTCACACCTAAGATCCCTAAACAGTGATATGCGACGATACCACCGCAGTATTCGGCAATACTCCTTTTTTGAAACAGACTTATTCACTGTGCGACTACCTTGCCACACTTCCTACACCTGCAGATGGAGGCACTGGCTTCACCCTACTCTATGAAGCCTTTCCAGGACCACATGTAACGTAATACAAACTCAACAGATGTTAGTCATAATTCTGTACATCAAACTCTATATAGTACTTTACCATAACCCTAGCTAATTTCCTTAGTAACCACTACTCTGCTACCAAGTTTATAACTGCT
This sequence comes from Lissotriton helveticus, assembly GCF_964261635.1. Classification (NCBI taxonomy): domain Eukaryota; kingdom Metazoa; phylum Chordata; class Amphibia; order Caudata; family Salamandridae; genus Lissotriton; species Lissotriton helveticus. The sequence continues at coordinate 856,443,249 of NC_136072.1, read as the reverse complement.
ACAGCGCGGCTCCAAAAATCATTTCTAATTAACACTCACCATTACCCTGAAACCTTAAAACACACAAACCATGCATCAGTGGGGCCCATAACACTGCGCATTTACCCTGTTCACTTACTCTCGGCTTCAAGGCTCTGGTGAATCGAAACAGAGATACACTGTACCATTTAGGTGGAGCGTCTAAACCTTATTTAACTATTCATTATTTACACCTGCAGATTTAAAACATTTACCATGGTTTTATTCAGACTTAAATTATTCAGACACACCACCATAGTGGCAATGGATCCACTAGAATGAAAATTAGGCGTAGGAAGAATTCAAAGACCAGCTCTTACTTCTTCATTTATCTAATTTTTATTCAAAGCAAAACTTTATCATGTCTGACATTTAGGCATTAGTAAATCTTTATTCAGTAAAATCTTAAACTTTATTTCAAAATGATCATTTTATTTAGAGCTCAAGAAAATCGCTTTATTTTAGAAAACAGTTAAAGGTTAGCAAAAGACAGATAGTTCCAATTTCATTCTCTCCTAACGTCCCTAACTAACGCCCTCATCTTATCCTTCAGTACTGCAAAGCAAACAAGTAAAGAAAATATTAGGGTTCTTACATCCAGGAATCGGTCAGCAATCGGGCAGCATCTCCGATAGAAATTGGAAAGGCGACCCCAACTAGACAAAACCAGGGGTTTTTATACCCTAAATCCCTAACTTAATCTATCTAAAATATAACTAACACCACTTATTTGGGCTGTGATTGGACAATATTGGGGTGGGTGAACATCTCTTCACCATAACAGCATAATTTTCACAGCGTGTCAGCAAGAAATAATATGTCTTTGTTTTAGGACAGTCTCTGGCGTAGCCATTTCCTTGAGTGGCAACATCAAGCAATATTCTCATGATCTCAACGTTCAGTCGCCCAGGTTTGGCACCCATCTTAGGTTCCGGGCCACATCAGCCTTGAACATCCTCGAGCACAGGCAGTTCACTCTGACTTGCAGGTTTTGGCGCGCCTGCACAGTTCAGCTCTTGCTCACAGTTTACCCAAGCGTCCATCTTTATACAGGCCTCAGAGGCCACTTTTGGAACTATCGTGAAAACAAACACAGATTTATATTAATTATTGAATTTTAAATCCATTCTGTTTACCTCCCACCTAACTAATGTTTCCCAGTTAGTTGTTACCTAGCAAATAAGCCACATAAATGCATTTTATACTTACATTTCGACCTCTCCACCACATAAATGAATACAATAGGCACATTTAAATTGCATTTTGATTATTTTCCAAGCTGTGCATTAATTCACAACACAATAACAATACATATTAGCTCGGTTTATTTGCATCACGCAAGCAAGTTAGTTCTCCCCGTGTGTAATAATAAAAATAATGTGTGCACTTTACTTTATGGTTGGTTAATTTCGCAAAACATGCAATCAGTAAGTATTAATGTTATGGGACATTAACTTTACAAGGGGTACACAAAATGTTGTGTTTGCCACCTCGCTCCATCAATACCAATAGCAGAATGTGTGCTATAGTGTCAAGAGGTTGAACCATCGTCACAATATGTGCTAAATGATGGCATCAATATGTGCTAAATGATGGCATCAATATGTGCTAAATGATTGCATCACTATGCGCTAAATGATTGCATCTACCATAACATTGTAAACTCCAAGCATGAAAGTGGTGTTGGCTAAAATTGAGGACAGGCTGAAGGTGTCACGCATGACTTGGGGCAACTTGGCAAGTTAGCATAAATCACAACCAAACTTTGCATTATATTATTTTAGGAGTGTTTTCGTGATGAAGGACTGTACGCTTTGCAGTTCAGAATGCAGTTAACTGAGGTACACACACAGCGCTTTCAAATAATATTCATGGCTTTATCTTTTATGGTTTTCAGAGCCAAGCTCTGAAAACCTCCAGGAAGCCGTGCAATCAGATATCTCGCTCCCTTTTTGACGCTCATCAGGATAATTTAGCTGCACAGCTGATCATGCAAATGTATGTAAATTTAGCTAAGTATTAGATTTTATACTCCTGTGCCGTTGTGATAGCTGGAGAATACTTAGAGCAGGGCAATCCACCCAGTGACCCTGCAGGTAATCTTTGGGGTGGGAGGCTGAATAGAAAATTGCTCAGATTTGTCTCTGCGTGGATCTACGAGAGAGCAACTTGACCCAGTATAAGACGGAGCAGAAAGATGTTCTCTCAATCACCTGAAACCTGTATATCTATAAGGATGCAGGGCCAATGAATTCATTCATGGATAGAACCTGCAATAGCTGTTAACTGTTGACGTTTCCTGTGAAATTGACAGCCTGTACTGATTACATTTTGTCAACACCTTGTACCGCACTAGGGCCTGGCACTTCACTCCCTCTCCATTATATGGGCTTCAATTCCAAGTATCCCTTATGTATTATAATACTCTTTGTAAATGTTTTTCACGGATGAAACAGAAAACAACACCTGTATCCATTTCCCAACACACATTTCTATTTTCTATCTGGTGTATTTCATATTTGCTATTTTTTAAAGCATGGGACGGACCCAATAAGTGAGAGAGCGCTTTACCCAATACCATGCCACAAGAGGTGAAAAATATAAACAAACACATTATCAAGTAGGGATGTTTCAACGGTGCATGGATTACAAGGTGTACACGGAAGGCAAACTCAACATTTGAATGAGAACGGACAAGCAAGCCTAAACAAGGGATAATATGTACCTATTATGTAATGGAAATATAACACTTAAGGGCCTGCAGATTCTTAATAAATAGTAACCAAGAAATCAACAGATATTTAATTTAATGTGCACTAGTAGACCATACAAAAAAGTAACCTTGACAGGAGCCCTTTAATGTACAAGATCAGAAGCTTGCTGGCAAAACATACACAGAAGTGACACTGGAAGAATACATATTTCACTCCTCTTTCAAATATTTCCAAAGAGGAGATAGTCTTGCTAGTTCGAAGAATAGACTAGTTGTGGATTCCTTTTCTTTATAAATGCATGAGTTCAAGAAGGAGTGTGCCAGTGCTCCTCAGAGCACCGAAACCACCTGAAATGACCAAGAGGAGGGATTTTGAGAACAGACATATGTCCCGTTAGGTTGGGTCACAAGATTCATCATTGGTTGCAATCCAACCTACTTTATTGGGTTACAAATTGTGACTCTCTACAATTGGTGACCATTACTGGAATGGTTGCTTACAGGTGTCAGCATACCACCACCTCTGTGATGGCTTTTTAAATATTTTGTATGAAACGCAGTCCGTTTTCCATTAAGAAAACAGAACTTAAAAAAAAGTGCTAATTTTTCTAAAAACTTGTTTGAGAGTAGAGAGTGACCCTGGGCCACTGACTTCTCCCCCACAAATCTGTTTTTTTACATTCACAAAGAAAAAGGGATCCACAGGAGACCCCTCCTCTTTTGTGAATGACATACCACCATATGCTGGGGGTAAATACAATTTCTATGTTTTGCAACCGGATTTTGGTTGCAAAACGTTGATAAAAAGCCTAACAAATGGCTATTTGGGAATTAAGCACTAAACATGCTCCCTCAAATAGCCATTTATTATACCCTTCTAAACTTATTTTATAATCTGGCAAAAAGTTACCAAATCACAATATGGGTCTAGTACATTGTACATTTAATCACAGTGTTTATAACCACTAGTTTGACTTTGTATGCCTGGCCCATGGTTCTGTTAAAGGTAGTTGATAGTTCCAGGGTGGAGTAACTTGTGGACAATGCAGCTGAGTTTCCATATACTGTGGGCTTCAATAGGAAGCCATTTAAGCTTGATCTGCGTGTGTCTTTTAGTACTTGAGATTAATCTGCCTGTGGCATAGAGGTGTTGTAGAGTTTTTCTCCATGCATATTTTGGGTCTGTACTGTGCTGTCTGATGATTCCAACTAATGCTATTGAACAAATCAATACATTTAATAAATGAGGGGAAGCACATTAAACTCCACAAGGAAGGCAGGGAGCAATTTATTATTTATTTATGCAATTTTATATAGCGCTGACTTTACCCAAAGGTGGCAGAGCGCTTTACAATAGAATCAAGTGCATTACATGAGGAGATTTACAAACTTAAACATTACAGAAAAAATAAAATGAAATAAGAGGTGGCAATCACAGCAACAAAACAAAAAACAATAAGATTAGGTTAGCACAGGCATAGAAAACATATTTACAACATTGTAATAACTTGGAGCATCAGGAGAATGCCAAGCGGCCTTGAGGGAAGAGAAGAGATTTGAGGTCTGTTTTGAAAGTCCGGGTAGAGGTGGTTGTACGGAGAAAAGGAGGAAATGAGTTCCAGATTCTAATTGCATTGTCTGAAAAGGTTGAGTCATTGATCTTTCTTTTTTGAAGGTAGGGGGCTCAGGCAGTACGTTTTCAGCATTACCTGACAGTCTAGAACCTCCAGAGATTTTTAATTTAATCACGAGGTATTGAGGGGTGGAAGTGTGCAGGGCTTTGTGGATGATACAGGTGGTCTTGTAGAATGACCTTGATTTAATGGGAAGCCATCGAAGAGAGAGCAGTATGGGTGTGATGTGATCATTCCTTTTGGCCCCAAAAACAAATTTAGCAGCTGAATGGATTTAAGAGGTGAAAGGTGGGATTTGGGGAGGCCAGCAAGGAGAGAATTGCAATAGTCCAGTCTAAAAAGAACCAGAGATTGGACCAAGGTTTTTAGGTCTTGCTCCGGAAAGAGACGTTGAATCCCCCAGAAAAGGTGCAGTAGGTAACGTGCATTCTTTGCAATGGAATTGATGTTGGAGTGCAGATTGAGCCTTTTGTCTAGAATGACCTCAAGAGATTTAGTGCTGTCGACAACGATAGATTTGTTGTTGAGTAAATTCAGCTTATCTGTCCAAGATTGAACAGGGGGAGGAGAAAGTCAGGTAGAGAGAAGGAGGAATTCAGTTTTGGAAGGATTCAGAATGAGTTGATGAGTTGACATCCAGTTTTGGATAGAGTTGAGAGTAGTGTTGAGGATTGAGATGCCATATGCGGAAGACACCCTAAGGTAGATTTGGGTGTCATCAGCATAGAGGTGGTAACGGATCCCAGATTTACTAAGGAGATTTCTCAAAGGTTCCAAATAAAAAATGAAGAGTGGGAGCGAGGATAGATCCTTGAGGGGCGCCTTGACCTACTGCCATTGAAGACTAAAGGCTGTTAGATATTTTCAAACCAAAAAAGGGTTTTTAGAAAGGTTTACAGGTTCAAAATCATCAAATTAGTGTCAATCAATAATCAATACTTAAATTCATTTAGTAAATATGAAGTTCAAATCGATCAAAGTCATATAAGTAAAAAGACAAATCAGTATAAAATTATCTCAAAGGAAAAAGGGTAAGGTAATCAGTTCTCCCACAAAGAGCACACCCTACTTTGCTCCATATTGTCTCGGAAGGGGACAAAAGCATATTCTGGAAAGGCTCTGCACCAGCTTAAACAATACAATTCTAACAATTGCTACATCTACACATGGTTGCCAAAAAACACGATAATCATGTTAAGGCATACAGCTACAGTCTAAACTTGGTTTCTCAGGATCATTCACAATGAAGCCTCTCTAAATTTCCTTCAAACACACAGTGATACACAACAAAACGAGATACATTGGACCAACTTGCCCTCCGCAAGTGAAATGTAGCAACTCATTAAACATTCTGCAGTTATCACGTAATCAAAAACATTTCACGCAAGAAAGTAAGCAAAGTAACATTACACTTGTTAATTGGAAATTCAGCTTCTGCTAGAAATAAAAAGACATACTTTTATGAAACAAGAAGGCAGCCAGACGTTAGCTATTTTAAAATGTAGGGATATATATTATCTATGGTCAATCGTGAATAATGTACTGTAAACACATTTGCATGTTTACATTTTAATTTAAATATGAATGCAAAACGGTTAACATGGGAAAATTGCCATCAGAGGGCAGTAGCAAGTGGGATCAAGTGCATCTACGAATAATAACGAGTAGCCATTCTCCAACCTTGATAGCTCTATAGTTGCAAGAGCTGTTGTGAAATTGTTTCCCGGTATATCAGATGTTATTTCTCTCTGAAGTATAAGCTGGAATTTAAACATAAAGTTAACATAGGCTTGAGCATTTTGTTTTTTATTAAACATGAAACCCAGTCACTTTGCACAGTCGATGATTTGGAAATGGTAGCCAAACACATTCATCAAATCTTACTAGGATTGAACTTGTAGAGCACAGAGAGAAGTAGGAATTCTGTTTTAGTGGAATAAGCTTGAAGTAATGATTGCAATCCAAGTTTGAATACAATTTAGGATTTGGACACGGAGGGTGATGTCCTTGGTGCGGATAGTATTACCAGTGTGTAACAGCAGGAGACGATTGGGTTTCTAAGTAAAAGGTCGAGGGTTACATAGAGAAGCTGAAAAGAATAATGGAGTGGCTCGAGCCTTGTAAGACTCGATGATCCAGAGGTGAGAGGGAGAAGATGGAGTATGGCATGGTTATTATTTGTTGACTTGCTAGCAGTTGTGCACATTGACCCCATTATTTCCAAGTTTTTTTTGGAAAGGTTAAGCATTTAACTGAGTCAAATGCCTCTGCCAGATCTAGAATAAGAAGATGGTAGCCTTTATCCTCAAGAACGCGGAGAGCACCTTCGTCACTTCTGGAGCGATTTCTGTAGCACTGTGATTTATGCAGCACTGTGGTTTATGCAGCACTGTGGTTTCTGCGCTGCATCCTCTCCTAAATCCCAGTTGCGGTTAGTTCATTTAAGATGCTGATGTTTGTGATGTAAAGTTAAGTCGCTATGCAGTATATTCATTTTTGATGGCATTATTTAAAATGTTCAATATTTTAGTTCACACACTGATTTTTTATATTAATTTACTTTTATAAGTGCCATTTTTTCCACTATTAGCTGTTGTTGCAAATGTTATTTTAAATATTATTCTCAGATTCCTCTAAGAGCAAATTTGTTTGTTGCAGTCCCCCGTTGCGTTTTGGACTGCCATAGATTCAGCTTGCAGTGAACGATTGAGTGATTAAATTTATATAGCGCAGAATACAGAGTGTGCCACCTTCTGGGGCTGAACATTGTGCACAGTGGAATCACAGGTGCTCCCTGCCTTCTGAGAATGTATGGTTCTTAAAGAATCTTAGGAAGTGTAGGTGGCATTTGCCCAGCGTGATGTTGAAAGGGAGGATTTCCAAAGGTGGACAACCTATTCAAATACAAGTTTTGCTCCAGAGGTCTTACTGCAACACATACAAGCCCCAACATTCTTGCTGTACTACAAGCTTTCCTCCAGAGTCTTAATATGCTAAACCCTTTCCTCCAGAGGGCATGCTGTAATACAGGTTTTCCTCCAGTGGCCTTGCTGTAATACATGCTTTCTGTCAAGGGTTGCTCCGCAGGATCCGGTTGACGCAAGCAATGGTCTACCTCCTGATATTACCAACACCCTGAAAACAGAACACAGAGGGTTCGAACTATCAAGTGAGGGAAAGTTAAGGGAAGTGACTGCAGGGAAAGGAACCTGAAACAACAAAAGAACAGAATATAAACAAAGTCTGACATGTAAAACTACTCTCATCAAGTCTCACTAGATTAGTATATACCTGCTTGCAAATAATAAACGTAACATGGTTTCTCAGGGCAGATAAACGTCTCTCCTTTTCTCTCACAACTGAAATGAGAAACAGGTCAAAGACTCACAAACAAAAATACCATTAACATGTATTCTCTGTCATACTTTTCTGTCTCACACATACCACATAGAAGTGAGAAGACCTCAACATCAGTGGGATTCTCTTAATTGCATAAACTATAGATCCTTTCTTTCCTATACCAAATATGAGAAGTCCAGGGATTTGTATGTTGAAAAGGTAAGGTTATGCAAAGGAAATAAATAGGCAGTTTCAAAGATACAACCAGAATAAGCAGTACATCCACAATTGCTTATGAAGGTCACACCCCCATGAACTCCTATAGTGCGTGGTTGCGACCACTACCACACTACAGCGTAATCCAGAAAAATAGAATGGTAGCGCGTGGTTGCGACCACCACCGCACTCCGCCTTACAACCACAATTATCCAAAACCAAAGAAACGGTAGCGCGTGGTTGAGACCACCACCACGCTCCGATATGTATCCCAAAGGTTCCCAGTTCAATATGAACGGTAGCACGTGGTTGCGACCACCACCGCACTCGGCTATGCACGTACACACACGATTTGTAAAACCCAAAAGAAACGGCAGCGCGTGGTTGTGACCACCACCGCGCTCCGCTCTGCAAATACAGAAGTCAACAATTCCAAAAGAAACGGCTGCGCGTGGTTGTGTCCACCACTGCACTCCGCTATGTATCCCAAAGGTTCCCAGTTCAATATGAACGGTAGCGCATGGATGCAACCACCACCGCGCTCCGCTATGCACGCACACACACGATTTGTAAAATCCAAAAGAAACTGCAGCACGTGGTTGTGACCACCACCGCACTCCGCTCTGCAAATACAGAAGTCAACAATACCAAAAGAAACGGCAGCGCCTGGTTGTGGCCACCACCGCGCTCCACTCTACACTCCAGAAATAATCAAGGCGAACCGGTAACGCGTTGAACCTACCACCGCGCTCCGCTCACCTAAACGTCAGTAGCACTTCATACCTGACCCAAAGTACTCAAATACCGGCAGCTTCCTCCCCTGAACTTCCAATGGAGAGGGAAACAAAGTGAATCCACGGGACTCTCCAGCCAGAGGTTCCTCCAAACGAGTCCTCACCAAAACTTTCCCAGAATAATGCGCATCAGCCGATGCGCGCTCATGACTGAGGTAATTCCTTCCGGGGCAAAAGGCTCATGGGAATTGTAGTTTTTCCCGGGCCATGCAGGCTCAGCTCGACCCGATCCTGACAATTTCCTCCAGTGGTGTTGCTGTAACACATGCTTTCCTCTAGATGTATTCTTGTAACACAATTAGCCCCCAGAGTTATTGTTGTAATATAAACTTTCCTCTAGTCTTGTTGCAATAAAGGTTTCCCACTGAGGTCTTGATGTCATACATGCTTTCCCCCAGAAGCCTTGCAGCATAGGAGGGGGTGCAACAATGCTGAACATAAGAGGAGAGCAAGGAGCACAAGGAATAATAATGTAATATTAGTCCCATATTACTGAGAATCCTTGAATGTGTTCTTTCACCAAAGGGCAAGGAGACTGTGAATTTGAAACACGTTCTTTGGTTAAGAATGCAAATATTTTGTTTGCATAAGGACCAATGTGACTGAGACTCTATTTCTACTTATGGAAACCTAGTGCTGAATGTTGCTGACTTGTACTTGGACTACTTGCTTTTTCTCAACCGTGACAGTACGCTAAAATATATGAGCGTGTTTTTACATTGTCATGCCTCCAGGAGCTGGGCTACTGGTTTGCCATAGAGAAAAAGGCAACAGAAAGGATGGTTTAAGTTTATGAGGTTATCCCTTCAAGATAGGGAAAGATGTTGTGGATCATAAGTCTGTAAAGAGTTAGTTCTGCATATGCGGTCCCTTGATTGCAATCCCAAGTCCTCCCATGGACTTCAGGCATAGAACAGCTCTTGCCTTTGTATCATATCCAAGTCATACTTTTGAACCCTTCTCTTGCTTCTATCAGAAGCTAGTGTAGTTGATCCCTAACTAATGAAACATGACATCTTTATCTTAGCCCACTGGTCTTAGCTGGTGCAAAGTATCTTTATCACACAATCAATTATGTTAATATGCTAATAAAATCTATAGAGGGCATGGTTGCACCAGCAAAGGGGCTTCTCAGTACTTCCCACTGAGGACGAATATAATCCCTCTAAGAGAGAAGAAGAAAAGGAGGACACCAAAAAACCTAATAGGTGAAGAGCCACGTTTTAAGCTTGTGCATGAAGTGTGGATGGCTCTGTGCGTTCCTTAGCTTGACTGACAAGCTGTTCCAAAGGGCCGGGACTAAAACTAGAAAGCGGCGGCCACTCGTTCTTTTCCTTTGGAACCCAAAAATCGCTGCAAGGTTTTATGCAACTGAACGGAACACTCTGTTAGGGGCATAGGGTTGCATAAGATCAGAAAAGATAGGCGCACTTGAATCACTTAGGATCTTATGTGCTGTACTGAGGACTTTAAATTGAATATGCTTCTCAATAGGCAACCAGTAGGGCATGTGAAGAAGCCCATAGAGGGGGGTCAGAACTTAGGGAGGGTGAACAGTAATCTGGCCACTGCGTATTGGACCGACTGCAGCCTCTTTAAGATCAATTTCTTACCACCTAGATACAGGATGTTGCACTAATCCAGGCAAAACTGAATGAGTGATTGGATGATAAACTGTTAAATGTGAGGTTGAAAGAACCCGATAATTGATTTCAGTCCTCTCAGAACGCCAAAACCGATGCCGGCAATAGCGGTCAATTGTGTCTCAAAACTGAGGGAGTCATCCAACCAGATGCCCAGGTTTTTTGTAAATAGTTTAGGTGAGGGATGGGGCTCAAGACTGTCCGGCCACCAAAAATCTCCCCAGGATTGTATATGCTTTCCAAACAGCAGGATCTGTTTTACTGGAGTTAGTTACAGACAATTGTTTTCTATTCAACTAACCACTGAAAGCATGCAGCACTGAAAGTTAGTAATGTCTTTAGAGGCGCGAACAGAGTGGTGAAGAGGTTTTTATGAAAGAAGGCATCCAAATTCGTCCCAGTCTTGACAGGTGATCTGTTTGACATTAATGAGTAGGAAGTGAGAACTAAGGAGTGTTTTCTCAGTTGAGTGTCAAAGAAATTAACACTGGGCGTGTGCCCAGTAAGCTGAATCCAACTTTAGAGCATCTGCGCCTTCACCTGTGAATAACATTACAGAAGGTTCTTGATACCTACTGGGCAGCTCCTACTTTCAGCATAAGGGGTGTCATCAGCATAGGAGTGACTCCTCAAGTTGGTTTTGTGAATTAGATCTCAGTTAGACTTCTGATATTTATAATACATGCAGGGGACTTCTAAAAAAAACCCTGACCCTACATTTCAAAGGTTTTTATGTTGTGGTAAACTGTATAGTATGCACAATGTCTTCCAAATAAAACCAGTAAAAATAAGGTGATGATTCCAAAACACTTTGAGGGTGCTGGTCCAATGGAGTGTGATTCATTGCACAGAATGCCAGAGAAAGGACCAGCCAAATTAACCTTGAAATGTTACCTTTTTCCACTTTTTTCAACAGGCTGCTCAATAAATTGAGTAGAGCTGTAGCTTTTATATATCTTCATATACCTGAGGGTGCCCCAAAGCACATCAATTTGTATCCAGTTTTTGTCACCCTTATGGCCATCTCCATGTTAGTAATAAGAGGCAAGCTTGCCAGTTCATTTACATGCCAGTTGTGGAAGACCATCTCCATGCCAATCATGGAATCTTTCTTGATATACATTAAGGGACAGCTGAAGAAGCTTGCGACTCACACTATATTTCTCTGTAAATGAGACTGTGGTATTAGTGTCTTTGTTTAATTCCAAGATCGACAATGATATTTGCTTTTCCATGAGATTAATGAAATACTTTTTTGCTAGGCACAGTTATGTGGGTGGGAAAGAGAAAGGTCCTCCTGCATGGCTCACAATTGCGTGCCCACCTGCCTCGAGTTCCTCAGAGCAAGCTTTAGTGTTTTTTAACCCTTCCTCAGCAAGTCTGATGATTATGCACAAGGCTTGACATTCTCTGTGAAATGGAGTACGGACAGAGCAGGGAACTGTGGCCTGAGGAGCACACCATTTGAAGGAAGTGAATAGTGTCATCTTGTCAGGCTCTAGAGAACTAACATTGGGTGGCAGCTGACTGATTATAATAGCAGGTCAGTCCATTGTATCTATCACCTGCTTGTGAGAGGTGCATCTCCTGCAATTGTAAATAGTTCTGCCAGTCTGTTGCAACCAGAACCCTTGCCCATCTATGTGGGGCATGGATATCTTGACCGGTAGCTCACTTACATGTGGAGAGTGTATGACAAAAGTGGCTGTAGTCACACTGGGTTAAAATTTGTATGTGACTATGCTTTAGCTGTCCTTAAATGGAGGATTGGTAGGAGATCGATGGGGAGTGTACAGGCATCAAATGTGAACTGCAGGGGTTAGCTCCAGAATAATCCAAGGATCCTTTTCAGTGAGTCAGAAATGAGGAGTTTTGAGAAAGGTGTCAGAGGGACCTTTTAAAGCTAGGGTGTTCCACCTACCCCTTCCTGGCTAATTGTTCTCTGGAAGATGTTATCCCCACAGTAATCCCTGAAGACATCAATACCCTCAATCTCACCTTGATAAAAATGCAACACCTCAAACTCAATGCCCTAATAACTGAATTTATATTGATCGCACTGCCCTCCATCGCCCCTCATAATAAAGACTGCCTTCCACATCTTACCACCTTGAACTGTACCCCACACATTGTTGACTCTGCTTAATCCCTAGGAATAAGCTTGGACAACGCCCTTTCATGCAAAGACACATCTGTGCCACCATCAGGGCTAACCATCAGTTGCTTCTTCTTAGGAAACATAAGCCTTTTCTCCCCTCGGCAGACATCAAAACAGCAGTTAAAGCTCTTGTACTACCAAAACTAGACAACAGTAACTCTACTCTTGTGGGCCTCCTGAAAATATCGGTTTCACTGCTGAAGGCCACACGGAATGCAGCAGCAAGGCTCATTACGGGACCAAAAAAAAAGAGATCACATCAATCTGGACCTCCAATCACCGAAATGGCTACTCAAAATCGCATGAATGACTCATAAAGCATTGCACCACATTACCCCTTTCTACCTGGCCCAGAAACTGACACTCTTGGGTGGAAACAGATCTTCCCGAAGTACAAGCTCCCTACTACTCAAGCCGCGAAAATTCAAGATAAAGAAAATATACAACTGATCCTTCTCCGGACCTTCTCCCAGAAACTGGAGTGCTCCCCCCCTGAGATCAGATGCAACAACATCCCTTTTCAAGAAAGAAGACATTTTTTATTATCCAACAAATTCACCACCTACTGAGGACGTACCCCCTCTCTTCTTGATCGGCTTCCCCACTACCTACTCTTGAGTCTTGCATTGTTCTCTCTCTTATGTCGCTACTTCATTCACACAACGTTCCTCCACCACTCGGCCTACATTCAGACTGGGAATTATGTTGGACAGTGTCTTCTTATCTCTCTTTTACCCATCTGTGCATGCAAATTCGGTTCTCTGTGATATGTCATGTTATGCATACTATATCAGGCTATACTATATTCTCGTTATTATTTGTCTGCTTTTGTTTGCATTTTAAAGCACTCTGTCACCCGTAAGGGTCTTGTTTGCACTATATAAAACTATAAATAAATAAATAAGAGAAACAGGTAGTTACATGGGGCAGCCTACCTTGCCTTGATTTGGGTTACTCCTGGGAGGAGACTTCCGGCTTCACCTGGCTCTTTTCTTACCCGTGTGACAAAGATCATGCCTATACCTCACAACTTCCCAGAGCTGGTCACTGAAATAAACATCTGCAATACACAAGCGTATTAGCCACTTAGGTCTAAAGATGGTCCCGCAGCCTCCATTTGAGGAATAAAGATTTCTGAGCCAAGGCCACCACATAACTGGGATCAAGAAACTCTGTGATCTTCAAGAGGATGGAAGCTACCTCCAACTCCTCTTGCCCAGTTCAGAAGCAGAAACTTGAACTTCACTTTGACCTTCCACTACAGGCAGCAGAAGCTCCAATTTGTGAGACAGAACTGACCAAGGAACAAAGGAGCCAAGGCGGGATGCAACAAAGATCTGCACTCCTGTAACAGGGGAGTACCAGCACTAGTCTACAAGGGTGAGGGCAAGGAGTTCACAGTATACCCCTCACCCCCTTCCCTCAGAGTGGCCTGACCCAGTACCCTCGTGGACCGAATATATTAAGTCACTCAAGGTTGTCTGACTTCTGATGCTATAAACAAGCACTAAAAGCTACAAGGCTCTACCGGCAATCAGACCACGGTCCACAGTTTCCACAAAAGAAACAAGACTACCAGAAGAGAACTCCATCAATGGAGAGGCCTGCAACCACAACCAACTATTCAATATGACAAACCAAGTTGGGCATCCAGCTTGTTTGAGTGATGGGTTTGTGTATAGACAAGACACACACTCATCGGTCAGGCTGGGTGAGCTCCCAATCTTCTGCACTTTGTAGGGCATGAATAGCATACAGAGTGATGCACACTCCATGCTTACACTCCAGGAACAGCAGCAGGCACTATCTTCCATAACCAGCGAAGGACAATTTAAACTTACTGTGTAACATACAAAAACCCTAGGAGGGGTGGTAATGGAGCTTATGCTAGCGGGGAAAAGATAGCAGCCTGTAATAACCCCCAACCAAGCTGGTCACCCCATTAGATCTTCCACACCCAATACCTCACAGTAATGATCCCAGGATTAAAAACGGTGACTGTTGTACTGAAAAACACTGGGCAAGACTGGAGTATGGAAACAGACTCAGTGGCTTTCGATGTAACAGTTAAGGCAAGTAGCAATCCCAATATTCTATATTACATTGTTTTAAACGTCATAAAAAAATTCTTCTTTTTCTTACAAAATAGTAAGCATTATCTAGTCATCAATTTATTGACCTATGCTGACTGTCCTCTTCAATTCTGAGTCTCTAACCCCACACCACATCCCTGAGTAAGATTTGGACTGCTTGCCTTTGCCTCCTCCACGATTAAGTGCTAAAAGTGTAAACTTGGTTCTCTGTTCTGTATCCAACAGTATAGTTGAGCCCCTGGAAACACAAATGCTAAATGGCGCTAAATGCTATATTTTGGGACCAATTACCCCTGACTGCAAAGTGACTCTAGTACACGTTCCCACACTGCCGCTGTGTGACTCAGTGACAGGATGTCACCAATCACTCTGGATAAATCTCAGAAAGACACAGATTACATACCAGTCCTATTGCAAGTGTATTGATTAGAAGAGTTGACAGATTTTCATCACTGGAAGAATCTTGGGGGCAAGGTCCCAAATATGTTTCATCATCAAAGTGCCTTTTTTGAAATGTGAATTTGGGGATGGTTCACAAATATTTCGATCTGCTCCATGGTTAAATTGCTCATGGCCGCAAACAGCCCTTAGAATCTATTTTGATTTATTTGAGCTCGTACAAGACTAAATGAAATGATAAGTCACCAAACCCTTCCCTCTCTTTAGCCATTGTCTTTCTTCCACATTTTTGAACTGCACCATGTGTTATCTGAACCTTTGTCGGAAACCTTTCTCTGTAGTCGCCACGCATCAGCTAAGTTGAATCTGCTGCATAGGTTCGTTAGTGTCTTGTGGGACGTTGGGGTTCGTGCTTGGGTTTTGATTGCCTGTCAAGCCTTTGGTCTAACGCCAAGTTGAAGTCACCCGTCACCACCGTCATGTTATGGCACTGAGTTCTTGGTCTCTAGTTCCTTCGCTACCCCCTCCCAGAATGGTGTGTCATCAGTATTTGTTGCATAAATGTTTATCACTAGTATTGTCTCATCTCCTCTTTTAAGCTGCGTAGTCAGTAGTCTGCCTTCATTGTCATGCTGTACGTTCTCTATCTTTATGTTTGATTTGCTGTTGGTCAGGGTAATGACTATACTACACCTTCTATTCGAACCCACACAACTCATACAGCAGAATAGACTACATTCTCATATCAGGAACTCACACACACCTAATAGAACACAGAGATATCGCAGCCAGAACCATATCGGACCATGCCTGCATTAGCCTACACCTCACAGGAAGACACAACGAACACACAACCCGCAGATGGCGACTTAACTTCACTACCATCGCCCAGCAAGATGATAAGAGTAAAATCGAGAACGCCATTGATGACTACATCAAAAATAATGACACACCAGACGTAGAACCCAAAACCCTGTGTGAAACACTCAAAGCAACCATCAGAGGTGTACTAATAGAAATCAAGGCCAGAAGAGACAGGGAGGCGAAGGCACAACTGTCCCAGCTGGAAAAAGAAATCAAAATGCTAGAGACACGACACATAGGAGACACCGCAAACCAACACATATTGACAGAACTCACAAAGAAAAAGTACGAGTTCAACCGAATTCTAAGCAAACGGGCAGGACTATGGATAAAGTAGTATAAAGAAATAAACCTATGTGAAGCAAACAAGGCCGGCAAAACACTAGCATCATACCTCAAGCACAAGCAAAGAAACCTTTCTCTGTCCCACTGGGCAAGCAAGGGCTACTGGGTCTCCACAGTGTGGTTTGAGGGCATTCACATCTAATACCTCCTAGTCCATCCTACAATGTCTCTGCAAACCAAGTAGAACCACTTGACTTGCAGTGCTAGTGATGTTGAGCAGTCATAGGCTTCTCAGAAAGGTTGTGTGGTTGTACTCGGTCTCAGATCTTAAGGAACACAAAGCAGCACAATAACTGATTGCCTAACCCAGTGCTTTACTTTTAAAAATGAAAATGACTTTCTTTATTACACATTAAAACTAAGTATTACACAAGAAATAATGAGCAATCACAATTTAGCGAAGTAGGTTCTGGGCTAACTGTGCCTCTATTCGCTATCCTGTTCATCTTACCATTCATAGATTTTTCCCTAATGTCAGGAATCTCCACAATGTGTGACCAAAAAGCATATGGGTGGGGCCAGCAGGTAGCCGGAAGCAGTGTGAAGCCTTTGCCCCACGTTTGGGAGAGAGCAAATCCTTTGTGTCAGACACGGCCTCATCCTGATGCAATGAGCTTTCAGTCCTGGTGATGTTGAGAGGCAATGTCAGAGTACCTCTGGGTCGAAGATTCAGTCAACCTGGAGTCAGGTAGATCTCATCATGATCACAGCCCTACCTAATTCTGAGTGCTAGGCTTTCCGTCAAGCCCCATAAAAGGATTATAAGCAAGTGGTGGTAGTGGGCAAGGTAGCCACATCACCCTCTAGGTTACAGCGTCTTGGGATGGGCACCGGTGCAGGTCTTTAGGTCACAGTAGCACAGTTTGTACCATGGTCAAACCTTTTTGGTCACAATGCATTGGGTGAGCCACAGTAACATTTTTTTGGGTCACAGTGGCATAGGACGGGCCACGGTCGCAGTCCTTTGAGTCACAGAGGCAGCTGCTATCACAGTTCTTAGCATAGTGGCACTGATTAGTAGTGTTTCATGGCCCCAGCCAGGACAACACTCAAGAGAGTTTGCTGTCTGCAGACACCAGGGGCAATGCAGATCACTCTTGTGTGCCCTCCTCCTTCTTGGAAATCCTCACCAGCACCGGGGTCTCACTGCTTGTGGCTTTTTCTGTACAGTCACACTTCCTGCAAGTGTGGCAGGCACTCTCCTCTCTCAGCAAGCAGGTTGACTTCTGAGTACCTTAGTTGAGATGAACAACTTCTTCCAACAAGGTAAGACTTCAGGTGATGTCCCCTTAACACTATGAATCTGGCCTGTCAGGCAGAGACCAGTTCTTGCTGCGCAGCAGTCCTCTTATAAAACTTAATTTCTTTTTCACAGAGAACTTGATTCCGGGACAGCAAGTCGGTTATTGGACCCCACTTTCATACAGTGAAATCAGTCAGGAGATATGGATCCACTGTTCACACTTCAGTAACCGGTTTGGGGTGGTTCTCCTTTCAAGTGTCATCTTCAGGCTGCTCTCGAGACACCACCTTTGTGTAGAGTTATGCACCTCACAGAAGATACGTTTCCTGCTGGAGCTCCCACCACAGAGGCACAGAGAGGTGTGCCCTTGCTGCACTTGACTGTCATCAGTCATACTCAATGATCAGGGGAAAGACAAAAGGCTTACCTCATGCAGGGGGACTCTTTCAATGTGACAAATAGAGACAGCAGCTCCCCCTTCACCGCTCCATCACCCAATGACAATGCTACAGGAAGACAGTAAGGAGCTCCTTTCATCAAAAGGCCTACTTAAAGCTCTAAATCAGCTTTTCTCCTCTCTCCCCACTTCAGTGACTACGTCTCCTCCTGCAAGCATCAACAATGTCAGCAATACACTTCAACTGTGTGGAAAAACAGCATCACTTTCATGTTGTTCACAATACCAGGCCGGGGATATCCAAAAAGGATCTCATGAGCATGTATTACTCTTGTTCACTCTTGAAAACAATGCATGCAACAGGTAGGCCATAAGTTAGTGCTAAGATCTGTGTATGTGCATGCACATGCAACTTTACTGGGGTGGGCTATTAGGCCTCCACTCCAATAACACAGATGAAAAGGTTGGGTTGCAACTATGCATTTACAAAGCATGGCATGCTGGCACCCCGTTCTAGGTGCTAAACACACGAGCACAGAGTAGATCTGGAACCACACTCAAATCAAGAGACAGGCCCAGTCCTCTGTGCACATACAGGTTCAAGTAAGACTAGGTCCAAAATCCAAAACCAGGATACTAGAGACACCCAACTGGGGACTAGGAAGCAGATTGCGATCGTACAACATGCAGGGGACAGTACTGTCCCAACCTAATTGCTTTCACCCTTTCCTCTCCACTCATCTCTCTGCCCTCATTTCTTCTTTCTACATTTCCCCATGACAAATTACTCTATTTCTCCATATACCTATCACACTTTTTCTCTTATTTTTACTCTTTTTTTCTTCCTCCCCCTCACAGTCTTGTATCCCTCTCACTTCTCATATTCACTCTCCCTCATCCCTTGTTTCTCTGGGGTTTCCCCTTCTCCCTCTGGGGTTTCCCCTTCTCCTCTGCCTAATTACATGCATCTTCCTGTCCCGGTTCTTTTTGTCTGATGTGATCTCCCTATTTCTTCATCTTTCCTCTTCTGTCCACGCTGCTGACACGCTCGATCCCTGGCATGTCTCCTCTTCCCCATCTGTTTATTCCTGCACACCCTCCCAGTCTCATCCCTGCTCGCCCCTCCACCTCCCTCTCCTCATTGCTCGGAGCTGACAACAGTGACTGCTGATTTATGCGCTTTCCCTGGCTGCGTGCTGACTTATCACACCATCTTTTGTCTCCTAGATAGGGAGATGAGGCTCCGCTTTAATCTTAATTATGTTACACTGCAAGTCATCCACCATCTGCCTTCTTTGATTAACGCTTTGCGGGGGGAAGGGGGGAGGGAGCCTGCAGAGTTAGCTTCACTCTTGAAGAAGTTGACAGTGCTGGAAAGGAGTAATATTCCCAAAACACTCAGCTGGAGAAAGGAGATGTGTGGATTCAATCACTGCTGGAATGCCTCCCAGTGTGCTAATATACCGACTGGGACTGGAAGGACAGGGAACATTTAAACAGTAGCCAGTGTCATTAATGTCCTGGCTGATGAGTCTCTCATTTGCATTAGGTGTTAAAATCAGGCTCATATAGAGATCAGATTACTGCCAAGTTTCCCAGGTCCATTTTGATGTGCTGCTCCAGTTCAGTTTTTTTTCTCTTTCAATTGGGGGACTTGTAGTCCTGTTTCATAATGCAATAAATAAGACTACAAATCCCAGAATTCAAAGACAAAACCAGACTAGAGCAGCGCATCACACATGGACCTGGAAAATTTGGCAGGGGCCTGATGTGCACAGTTTATTTGCAGATTTTGAAATTGCAGAGCAACTTTTTACAAGCAGCAATGTCCTTTTGCGGTTATTTCTTAATTGCAAACAGGGCAGAAATGGGACACTCCCATTGTATTTGTGAACTGGCGTAGCTACACCTTTAGCCACTGTGATTCTTGAGGTGCTGTTGAGATCTCAGTTTTGTGTGCCGACATCAGCATCCTATTGAAGAGCGGGGGGGGGGGGGGGGGGGGGGGGGGAGTGCACGCACCGAGACTGCAGGTATGGCCGGTGGGAGGCCGGCGCCCCCCCCCCCACAACTGCCGGACAGTGGCGTAGCTTGGTCAGTAAGATTGAGGGGTGATAATTAAATTCAGATTTCCCATCAATCACGCTGGTTAAAATACCTTATACGAGAAACAGGGCAGGAGGGGGGCTTAAGGAGCTGTAGCAAGGGAGAGGGGAGTGTGGATTGTGAGGGGTACTTAAAGCTCGATATTTCATAAAATAACCACTTTTTATTTAAGACCTTTAAAACAGAGGCAATACAGAGAGAGAGTGTATGTGTGTTTGCATCTGTATGTAAAAATCCCAAGTGAAATCAGACAAACACCTCAACATACCCAACTTAAAGTACCTGTATCCAACCATTTACTACAAAATACTTATTAGGGGGGTGTAACACCCCAAATAACCCCCTGAAACTACGCCCCTGATTCCGGAGCATACCAGGCATTGAGGGCTGGTAACTGATTTGGAAATGGCAATCATGACGGACGAACATGGGGGAGAAAGCAGTGGTCCAGTAAACAACTGCAGAGTTCCTACAATGTCATTCGTATTAGAAAGTTATAAAAAAAAATGTTAATTGTCCCAAGCGACACAAGCTGATTTTTAAACAAGCATTGAAAAAGCCAATAGGCCCTGATTGGCCACAAGGCTTTGGGCTCACAAAGCCTACGGTCTAATTAATATTCATCAGACAAAAGGTTTTGTGACCTCCTACAAATTCACATTTTGCAATGCAACCAGTTAACACATCAGTCGCATCCCAGAATAATGGCAGGATCCCAACCCACTCGGTTTGCGTTTCGATCTGGCCTCTATTAAATCAGGTTCCAGATTGCTCCACACTGCGATTGAAGTGCAAAGTCTATTTGCAGTCACAAAGGCAGCGATTCAAAAAATGACATGTCAGGACTTCACAAAGGCAAGCAGCAAAGAATTAAAGGCGCATTGGTAGTCCTAATTGGCTACCTAATCACATAACATCATGAAATTGGCAAAGATAAAGAGTTCATAAGAAGTTTTGCTCATCCTTGAAAATCACAATGGTATGCATCAATGTTTTGCAAACATAGTTAAGTTTGCGACCATTGGCATTTTACCAACTTATTAGATCAGTTGGTAGAAATTGCCATTCGTGATAAATTAATACATCTCTTACAGCACAAAAATAATCTTGAGTTGCATTACAGATGCTGTTGAAAAATTACATATGGGATAACATTACCACTGCTTTGGATGATGCAGTTTTAACATACCACTAAAAATACTGGTGGTAATTGCATGGCAGACATGGGCAAAACTCAGTGGTTACACAGTTTATTCCTTGTGACCTTAGGGCCTCATTTATGAAAAGTGTTGCATCACTGGGATAAAACAGCGATGCCACACTTTTCAGTACGCCCTCCTTTCGACATCATGGATGCGCCGTATTTTATGTACGGTGCTCCATATTGCCAGGATTTACAGATATGCCAGAAATCCAGACGTATCTGTGGACACAAAATGGGTGCATTGCTGGAATCTGTCTGGAAACAGCTGCTACTCCAGCAATGTGCAAGGGAATGTGAAAAGGCCTGCATCACCCATTACACCTGCTTCATGCAGGCGTAAGGATTTGATGCAGTGGGCTGTAGAAGTGTTGCAGTGAAATCACATACAATTCACTGCAACACTTCTATGAGGCTTCTTTTTGTCAGAACACCCACCCTGCATACATTATACCTGTCCAAGTAAAATGTAGCGCAGGGGTGTACAAATGTACAAATCTGCCTAGATGCATCACTTTGCAAATATGGGGCAGTGTGGTGCATTTTTGTTACGCCACTGCAGCGTCACAAAAAGTGATCCAATGGTGGCATATTGGCCTCATAAATAAGGCCCTTAATGTTTTGGGTAAATCTCGAATCGAAACATATTACCCAGGGCATTACTTTCAGATAGATATGGCCCTGCTGCCAAATTTAGTACAGGGGAGCCAGAGAGTAAATACTACCTCATCTGAACCACATGCTTTGTAAGAGTCAGTTTGTTGAGGAGAGTTATACAATTATCGTCATTCTTTACTCTAGAAAATCATGTATAGACTCATGGTATTGAGTGCAGGTAATTCACTGTCAGTGGTAGAATACCCCCATTATAGACGGGAAAAAAACTATTGGTATTAGGTACAACAAATACCATAGCCAACTAGCACGTTAGAGTTTTTATAGTACGGCGCCTGCTCTGTTCAATACAATATGCTAATCCATTCTGACAAGAATTGCTGTTTATCGCTGGTAGTACATTTTTACCTCCAGTGGTATTTCTTACCTGCTGAAAAGCATCTGTGCTGATGTTGCTAAATTTACCATTGACAGTAATTGCAGCAGTTGGTATTTACCATGAGTTGTATTTTTTATGGTAGGATGTAAATATAATAGCATATATATTACCGATATTGCTTTGGAGTCGGACCTTCTAATAACCTTTTGCACAGTTGCAGTCCAGCTGTTCAATGTCATGCCCCATTCCATAGAACTTCCTAAAAATCACACCACAGTTATGAATGTTCTTGTTCTTCTGCTCTTAAATATTTAACATAAGCCACTGTAGCCCCACTATTTAATGTGGTGTATTGAGTTTTTATTGAACTTCTAGTTTTACCCCTACTTCCTGTCCCAGGTATGGTCCTACTTGCACTATATTGCTAGTCAATTCATGTCCAATGCCATTATTGTATTTGTAATTCTGCTCCTAAACTCATGCACCAAGCCACTGCTGTGCTAGTAGTTTTGCTATTAATTACGTGCAGTACTTGTGCTTATGCCATGAGACTTATCCCAAGCTGTTACAGTAATTCTGATGCTGTCATACCTATGTCCCATGGCATTGCAATTCTTGTATTTCTAATATTTATTCTCACATCCAATGTCATTGCTAAGCTTGTACTTTGGTTATTACTCCTGCTCCACTCTGACAGCTTTGCTATACTAATCTCTAAGACAGAACAGAACATATTGCACTTAAGTCCCATGTCACAACAAAACTGGCACTTTATATCCTTGCTATTCTTGTACTGCTGCTGTTGAACTCTTTTCCCCAAACTGTTGTCATAATGTGCATTCTGCTATTAAATCTGCGTCCCTTGTCACTGCTGTACCTCCAGTCCGCTACCGTCAAATACCATTGGTATACTTGCAGTTCTGTTATTAAACTCATGTATCTACCAAAATAAATCCACAGGTTACCAGATACACACAGTTGGGGATGTCCCATGACAATGCTGTGCTTGTAGCTCTGAAATTAAACTCATGGCTCATACAATTGTTTTGCTGCCAGTTCTGCTTTTAAACTCGTGTCCCAAATTATTGCTCTACTTCTGTCTCTACTATTAGAGTAATGTCCCAAGCTATTGCTGTCATCTGACTTCAGCTACCTTGAACACTGACAGCTTTGGAAGACCATGTTAATGGCTGAGCATGCGGTATACAGACCTTTATAGTATGAAATGTTACAAACATGGAATCGTATTGACATAACATGCACAGTCTCATATCACTGCTATCCTTACAGTAAACTCCGGGTTCACAAACTATTGTTGTACTCCTCTCTCTGCTATGTAACTAATGTCTATGCTGCTATTACACGCAACTCTCATGTCAAATTCATACTCCAAGCTCTGTTATCAGACTCATGTCCTGCGTCAATGATGTACTCATAGCTTGGATATTAGACTCATGCCCTGCGTCAATACTATATTCCAGCCTCTGCTATTAGTCTTATGTGTCCTGAGCCAAGCTCTACTTTTCGACTCATTTCCTGTGCCAAGGATGAGCTCCAAGCTCTGCTATTAGACTCATCTCCCCTGTCACTACTGTATTCCAACATCTGCTATTAGACTATGTCCTATGTCAATGCTGTTCTCATAGCTCAGATTTTAAGCTCATGTCCTGTGCCAATTCTGTAATCGAAGCTCAGATATTAGACTCATGTCCTGTGTCAATGCTGTACTTGTAGCTCCTCAGATATTAGACTCATGTCCTGTGTCAATGCTGTACTTGTAGCTCCTCAGATATTAGACTCGTGTCCAGTGTCAGTGTTGTACTCATAGCTTGGATATTAGACTCATATCCGGTACCATTGCTAAGCTCCAGGCTCTGCTGTTAGACTCATATCTCCTGAAAATACAGTATTCCAGCCTCTGCTATTCGACTAATGTAGGGTGTCAATGTTATACTAGTAGCTCAGATATTAGTCTCCTGTGCCAATGCTGTAATCCAAGCTCTGCTAATAGATTTATATCCTGTGCCAAAGATGAGCTCCAAGCTCTGCTATTAGACACCTCCCCTGTCAGTTATGTATTCCAACATCTGCTATTAGACTAATTTCCTGTATTAATGTTGTACTCATAGCGCAGATATTAGACTCATGTTCTGCGCCCATGCTGTACTCATAGCTCGGATATTAGACTCATGTTGTGTGCCAATGCTGCGATCCAAGCTCTGCTATTAGACTCCGCTCCCCTGTCTATACTCCAAACTCTGCTTTTAGACTTATGTCCTGCGTCAATGCTGTATTCATAGCTGGGATATTATACTCATGTTCTGTGTCAATGCTGTAATCCAAGCTCTGCTATTAGACTCATCTCTGTTGACAATATTGTACTCAAAGCTCTGCTATTAGACCCATCTACCCTGTCAATAGTGTAATCCAAGCTCTGCTATTAGATTAAGGTCCTGTGCGAATGCTGTAATCCAAGCTCTGCTATTAGATTCACCTACCCTGTCAATAGTGTACCTCAACCTCTGCTATTAGACTCATGTCCTGCGTCAATGCTCTACGTAGCTCTGTATTAAACTCCTCTTCCCTGTCAATGCTGTATTCCAAGCTCTGCTGATAGACGTCTGCTCATGATCAATACCGTACTCCAAGATTTTCTGTTCAACTCATGTCCTGTGTCAATGCTGCACTCCAAGCTCTGATGTTAGACTCATGTCCAGGGCTGGACTGGGAACGGAAAATGGCCCTGGCAAAGAGCTCAACCAGGTGGGGGTTCTAGTGGAAAGCTTTGTGCCGCTTTTCGCTTTTGTTGCAGGGGGCCAATATTGCAGTTATGCTGCAAACCGGCTTCCTGTAGCACAAACGGCCCCACCCTGGCGGCCCACCAGGAAAACGCCCAATGCCCGCTGCAGCCAGTCCGGCCCAGCTCATTTCCCTTGTCATTGCTGCACTCCAAGCTCTGCTGTTAGGCTCATGTTCTGTGTCGTTGCTGCACTCCAAACACTACAGTTAGATGTTCCATATCAACTTCTCCCCTTTCAGTGCGGTACTACAAGTGGGGTATTAGAGTTATGATCACCATTCATTGCTGTACTTCAAACTATGCTATTAGGCTCATGCTCTGTGCCAAATCGGTACTCTGAGCTCTGCTATTTTACTCATCCTCCCTGTCAGTGCAGTATCACAAGCTATGTTATTAGACTCATGTCCTGTGACAATGCTGTGCTCCTAGCTCTGCTCAGTCATACCCTGTGTCAAAGTTGAACTCATAGCTCTGCTGTTAGACTCATATCGTATTTAATGCTGTTCTCCAGTCTCTGCTGTTGGGCTCATGACAGATACACACCTTCTTTGTTTCAGACAATGGAAGTGGTGTTTACATGTATGTATATTTCTTTAATTATTTATCTGTACAAATGTACACATATATGCACTATTAAGTATGTGTTAAAAATATTTGGCTAGTGTTGGACGCCATTTCTGGTGTAATGGAACATCAAATGCATATGGTGCCCCATCATAAAAAGTCTAATCTCTGGCCCAATTTTGATTATTTCTCACATAATGGTGGCACTGGTATACTAATGGTAAATATTTACATATATTGGGCATCCTTGGACTAATCATGGCAGCTATTATTGCCATATTGTGAATATGATTGGCCTAATTGTGGTCATCTACACATAATAGTGCCCATCCTTAGAATAATAATTTCAATGACTGACATTGTCATGTCCCTTAGGTTAGTTCCTTCATGTATATACCGATTACATACATTACATCCCATCCACATGACATAACGGTCTTACACAGGTGACTTTTTACCCAGTAGCTGACTGCTGTCTCTCTGACATCAGGCTCTTGGTACCATATCTTAATCCCTGTAGCTGACGTACACAAAACATGTTCCCAGGAACGGTAGATTTATTCTGTACAAGGTTCACCACTTTTTTCATTCATGGCCAACAGCCACCTGGATATGCTCATGTTTGTTTAGGAAAGGATTAGCAGGGGATTATAGAATGTTTTCAAAACATATCGATTCTAGAAAAAACCCAGAGTGACCACTTTAGTATAAAAGACTCTCACTCCCCCTTACGAGGACAGAGGAAGAATTCCTTCCAGGCTGGACCGAGGCCCTGCAGGCTGATCCTTCAACAGACAGAGACCTGACATCCCTTGCGGGGTGCCATCCTCGACGCAGAGATGGGGTCCTTTATTCAGAACCATCAGGTGAGGGGTTAGCACTTCCCAGGGGGATTCTTGGCTCTATTAGGTTCCATTAGGACATATCCTAACACATACACATACATGCTTCACCTACACCTCTAGGCTAGGCACGGTTAGGTAGGATACGTACCATAGGAGTACGCTGAGGCAATTGTTTTATGTAAAATGCTTTTATTCATCTTATTTGCATTATGGTAGAAATGTATCTACTTTTTATGATATTGGTACTAGTTCTACATTCATCTGTTCCTGTGTTTTGATTGTCGCAGCTAACATGTTTCATACTAGACTGCCGCTTGACCAGTAAATACTTATTGAAACCATTCCAATCATCATTCTATGTATTCTGAGAAAAACAAGCATGAGCGGCAGAGCGAAAGATAACATATTGTTTCTACGATAACTGAGGGATTGGTGTTGTCATGTTCAGTGTTTGCCAGAAACTACCTACCACACTGTACATTACAGAGGGGTGATAGTGGTATTGAAGAGCTGGCAGGTCCACCGGCTGACTCATCCTGCAGGGCTGTCCAGAGTCTGTCTGCTGACCAAGCCCTCAGTTTAGGTCATTCAAAACTCACAGGTCCTGGGGGGTTCTACGAACTATACAAGAACATGGGATGGTGGTTTCTTAGAATTATGGTGAGCAGCCATTTTGCAGTTGCAGCCTTGACATTGTAGAGCACATTCATGACATAATGTTGTTATCTTTGGTATTATGGTGGGCCACCCTGCCATGCCAATAAGAGACATTTGTACTAGGGAAATCATAAGTTGGAATTTGAGGACCATGCATAACATTTATTTTTCCAAAAGACAAGACTTTTTGAGTGTATTAACTCACTATAGGAAGTGCATATTTGATTAAAACATTATTTTGAAAAACTGATATGCTGATGTTTAAAAAAAATATTCAGTTACCAAAGCATATGTAAGTTACTCTTTAAATAGTATTCAGACCACGTTGAGGAGATGTATAGTTGTATTTCATTTGTGCCATTGGGCGCTTTCTGCTGTGTCTGTTAATGCATTAGTTTTGTGGAGGCACTGCATATAGATAAAGCTGTTCCTGGCATTGCTGTTAGTTACACTGTCTTATGTATTGGAGCAGTTGGCCTTCTACTGCAGTATTCTGTTTTAAATTTCCTCCACCTGAATATTGAATACAGACTGTCGGCTACCACAATATCATGAAAGTAAGTATTTTAAAGAAAGTTTCATTTTTTGTACATACTTAATTGCAGATTGACCTATTTTACAGATATATGTATCTTCTAAGTACATAGATGTGGAGATTTGGAATATTAATATGTGCTTAAATATACACACATACTTTCATAATATTGTATTAGTCAATAATTCTGGTTGCAATATCTTGGCATGACAATACTTTTCACCCAATGTTGTGACATCCATCGGGATGGTTACTACTAGTAATCCTGCAAGCTGTGGTCACTACTGTGACAATGATCAAAGCCATTAGTAGCTCTGGACCATTGTATTTCATCAGAAGCAGCTCCCAATTTTTAAAAGATTGGTGACCCTGTTCTAGCGTCTGGCATGGTTCCTTCACTGAGTATCCAACTGAATTTAAATGGCAGTCTACTATCTAAAATATTGTGTTTATTTCTACCCCAATTTTCTCTAACAAAATCCAACATCATTTCACAGTTTCTCCCGTTTGATCTCTCTTGTGGAATGGCCACTTTCTTTGTAAATGGACTTACTTATCGGTTACGCCATCCTCCATGGGCTGCTTTTGACTTAGATCCTCTGACTTTGAGTATGTATGAACTTGTTTTTTCTATTTCTTTGTTATCTCCCTTTGATCCTATTCTCTCTAAGGATGTTACATACTATTGTATTTTATTTTTACTTTGACCTTGCATTTTTCATTCTATTTCATTAGTTCCATAGTCTCAGCTACTGAATGTGTTTATCTTCTTCTGGTTGGTCCTCTCTTTCTGTTTGCTACTTCGTTTACTTTTTGCTCTTTTCACGATCCTTGACACAGTTCATAATTTGACTCATGAGTCATTGCTATTTCTTCCTCCTAATTATCTTTAAAATTTTCTCCATCCTTTCATCCACAAAATGCTTTATATTCTGATTGTGTGCTAAATAAGGCTTCCCTGGCCTCTGAACCCTTTAAAAATTATTTTTATCTTTTTTTCCAGGGCCTCCTCTTTAAATATTTGCAAGAGATTGCTGTTCTCTGTTGAGGCGTCTTAATATTGCAGTCTCCAACGAATGTAATCAAAAATCCACGCTTGAATCTCTCTTTTCTCCTTCATGCTGTTTATAATGCCCATCCTTCCCTGATGGTGTTAAGAGTTTGTGAAATCTTTAAATCTTGCTTTTTTGGGATGCATAAAGGGGCTATATCTCCTTTCCTCCTTTTATATGTGTTTTCGACTTTATTTAGATGATACAATCACCTTTTTAAAGCTTAAATCCCAAGGATTTCCTAATGGACCATGGAAGGTTCTATTTAACTGACTTATCTATGAGGGATATTTAGAAAAAATTGTTTGACTAACTTTTCAGAGTTTCCTTATACAGGAGCTGTTCCAGTGTATAATCTGCCTCCCTCTAATTTTCTGCTTCTTCCACATGTTCACATGCTCTTACATTTCATTACAGTTCTTGATGCCTTTAGCCCCCTCATTCACAGTGAGCGAGTGCTCCTGCGCCAAGGATGTCGCGTAAGCACCTTCATTAGGATCACATTTGGTTTTCTGAATCCTGCACGTTGCATCGTAGGGCTGTGAGTGTACTTATAGTAATTCCTCTTAGTTTCTTTAGAACTGGTTTGAACTTTTCCTCAACTGCCCCACCAGTTTACATCTTTAGTCTGTGAGAGTTGGGGATACTTACAGAGCATTTTATGTCTACATTTACAAGATAGATTCAGCGTCCCTCCATCAGTCAACGTTTCAATTCCTTATTTGATGTTAGACACAAAAGAGAGAGAAACAAACATTATCCTCCAGTGGCAAAACCATCATCTGCACATTTACCAAGCCCCCTCTCTCATTCCCAATAAGAAAGTGAGTGAATCAAGTGGTGCCACGTCCTTAAGTCCTTAAAGGTACTGGCTGCCTTTGCTAACCACATCTAGCTTCTCTTCAAGGTGCGCATTATAGATAATGGGGTAACCCAATAAGTCAAGATGGACCTGGGTATAGTACAGGAATATAGAGGGGGTCCGTGACAGATTTGTCATGAGTTGAATTCAGTTCTATGAACAATTTGTATTGTGTACATTACTACAATACTAATACTCAATATCTCAATGAACAACGTAAATCATACATTCAATATTAATTCAAGAATACATGTATTGAAAAACCACACATGTAGAAGTGCCAAAACAACAAAAATGGAATAAGGAACATCACAATTCAATG
Organism: Lissotriton helveticus; assembly: GCF_964261635.1. Taxonomy (NCBI): domain Eukaryota; kingdom Metazoa; phylum Chordata; class Amphibia; order Caudata; family Salamandridae; genus Lissotriton; species Lissotriton helveticus. The sequence goes on along the minus strand of NC_136072.1, from coordinate 856,413,455 downwards.
CTTTAAATACACTGGTAGTGAAGACCAGTCCAAGAAGACCTGTCCGCTATATAACATTCATTTACATGTAATCTGTAAATTTTTCAATGTGCACACAATGCATGTTCAAGGGCAATCCGGTATAGAGCAGGTACAGGTCTTGGTACAGTGACAGGCATCGACGTTTCGATTCGGCTGATGCAGAGAGGGAAACTTGAGCCTCAGCTGCGAGTCTTCATCAGGACGGGGTATGGCAACCTACGGGTTAAAAGGCTAATTTAGATCTGGTGCTAGGTGTGTGGTACAAAACGTAAGGTCAAAATGAGGACTCTGACCTATTACTGGAGTCAGGCCTGGCTACTCAGGTAAGCTGTAAACTTGCGAAGGCCAATGGCCAAACTGCTCCAGAGGCACAGAGTTTCAAGGTGTGCAGTCACTTTAACACCATCTACTGGGTACATCCATAAATGACGAGTGTGAAGTTAATCACAGTCCTGTGGAACATATAAAGTGTATCATATATACAGGGAAAATACAGTGCTGGAGGATAAGAGCACATATGCTAGAACAGCGTGTGGCCTAGCTGGTTGAGTAAACTGAGATGGAGACCACCATGAAGGAAAAGTGAAAGGCGATCGGTCTCAACTCAGTGAAAAGTGTTAGGCAGCCGAGTATGGACTCATAAGGAAGCGTGGGCTAAGTGGTGGAGCCTATACAGTGTGTGGTGTTGGCTTCATGACATGCTCAAGGCTACACGAGGAACGCAGTGCAGTGCGGGCGGGTTCAGAGACCAATTCCATTGTGTGCAACAGAAACAGTTAAAAAAGGGAAAGAGAAAGTCTGCTACGTAACATGCACCTATAATTACCCAAAGTTCGCATACCGTGGTAAGTAGCTAAGGAGGCCTATAGACATAGGGCTCAGAGGTCGGGTATAACGCTTACCTTGTTAAGAAGAGAACGCCGTGAAGTCCATGTTGCTCCTATGGATCGTCGGCAAGGACTGAGGGAAATGTGGTGTTCTAGTCGGTGGAGTAACCGGCTGAACACGTCACGCTCACGTGACTTCAGTTTAATAAATAGCGTCTACGCACGCACGTACGCCAGTTGGGCGACGGCGTGGAAGACGAGAAGCAACCCAGAACTGTGTCCGTGTCCTTATTATACAAGGCCTAAGTGTTAGCCCCATTGTCCCCAGTCCGTCACTTCCCTAATGTTGTGTCCACCCCACACGACATAACAGCTGGCGACGAGGGTGGGCGTGCCCTCGCTGCATTGTCACCGCGTCTGCCGTGGGGCGGCCGCGAGCTCTGCTTTTGGCTCGCGGCGCTCGTGCCTGGCGTGCCCCCGAGGTGTGGCTGACTCCATGCACCGGAGGGGAAGGAGGAAGTCTCGGTACCGCGGCTGCATCGGCAGCACGCGGGGACACCAGGTGAGGCGCATCAGCCCTCACACCCGAGGCACCGCATCAGCCGGCATCAGGCCCAGCACCACGTGGCTGACGGCGAGTGGGGGAGGGGCGACCCCATCTAACGCACGGACTTCCACCGCAGTGCTCTCCTCATCCCTGGGTCAACAAAGTGACCGTTAAATCCCCGACGAAATGGGCCAAGAAGGGATCTGGAACAGCTCCGACGGGACAACCTAAGTAGTGTGGTTACTGTGGGGGAATACCACATCCAGCGTCAGAATGTACCGAAAAAATAAAACGGTGTTCGGGCTGCGGACGCTGCAATCACTTCGAAAAAGTCTGTCGAGCGAAGAAGTACCGGAAACCACGCCAGGTTGTAAACGCTGTACCAGAAGGGGACCCGAGCCAAAGCAACATGGATGATGATGAAGAGGAAGAGCGGACGGTGCACAAGGTGCACATGATTGGCACCGCCACTCGTAAGGCCAGAAGTCTACCTCAGTGTGGCATCCGGGTAGGCACCCAAGATGTACTGGCAGTCGTGGACACAGGAGCGACCATCAACCTAATGGCCTCTGCCCTGCATCAAACTCTGGATCCACCGCCAGTGCTACTTCCGTCAGCCATCACAGTATTTGTATATGGACAAGATACCCCTTTAAAGATTAGAGGGAAATTCAAGACCTCAATATCACACGGAGACCGGTCCATCACCGCCAACGTGTTCGTGTCAGAAGATGGACAGGGCATGCTATTAGGATGCAGGGTGGCTGAAGAACTAGGAGTGGTGTCGTTCGCATTCGGAGTCCATCAGGAATCTATCCAACAGCTGTTGATGGAATTCGCCAAGGTATTCAAGGGCATCGGAAAGTTCCGAGGAAAGGAGGTCCACCTTCACATCGACAACACTGTACAACCTGTAGCCCTGAGACACCGCAGAATAGCATTCCACCTGCGACCGTTGGTCGAAGGGGAACTTAAGAAGCTTAAAAATGCGGGAATAATAGAGAAGGTAACAGGCCCAACCCCATGGGTTTCGCCAATCGTGGACACGCGGAAACCCAAGCAACCTGGTGCGGATCTGCGTGGACATGCAGCTCCCCAATGCCGCTATCAAGCGAGAACGCCATATAACTCCCACCATCGATGACCTCATAGGTGAAATGGCGGGTGCGTGTTGGTTCTCCAAACTGGATCTGCGATCAGGATACCACCAGCTAGTACTAGATGAGTCCTCTCGCAACATCACCATGTTTTCAACGCATCTAGGGCTCAGGAGATACACCCGCCTGAGATTTGGGATTTCGAGCGGGGCGGAGGTCTTCCAAAATGTAATACAGGAGCTCATTGCCGATATCCCCGGGGTGATCAATGTCAGTGATGACATCATGATACACGCGAGGACCATACCGGAGCACAACATCCGTCTGACACAAGTACTACGGAGGCTACGAGACGTGGGGCTCACCCTGCATCGGGAAAAGTGTGAATTCCTGAAGCGGAAAATACAATTCTTTGGCTACACGTTTTCCATTGATGGGGTGAACCCTGACCCAGAAAAGGTGAAGGACATCAAAGAGGCTGCACCCCCCACCACCGTCACAGAAGTCTGAAGTTTCCTTGGGAGGGTGAATTAGTGTGGAAGATTCATGCGAGACCTGGCCAACTTGATGCTACCCCTGAGGGAGCTAACTAAAGAGGCCACGCCTTGGAGATGGGGCCCGGAACAAGATAAAGCATTTCGGGACATCAAAGAGGCTCTATCAGAAGCCACCACCCTGGCATTCTTCGACCCAAGGAAATTGACATTGGTGGCTGTAGATGCTGGTCCCGTCGGACTAGGAGCGGTGCTTATGCAGCGACAGCGAGCAGAAGAGGATTGGGCCCCAGTGGCTTTCGCCAGCCGGTCCCTTACCGAAACGGAGCAGAGGTACTCTCAGATTGAGAAGGAGGCGATTGCAATACACTGGGGGTGCCGGCATTTTCACCTATATGTATATGAAAACCCTTTATGGTTGCCACTGACCACAAGCCATTGGTTGCGTTATTCTCAGGAACCTCGACCAAGCCTCCGCCACGCATTGAAAAGTGGATGCTACAGCTCCAAAACTACAACTGTCGAGTGGAGTACCAACCCGGGTCTCGCAACCCTGCAGATTATCTATCACGCCACCCGCGAGCAGCCACACCGGAAGAGATGGAAGATGCAGCCGACACAGAAGAATATGTAAGGTGCGTCACGGCCCGGTCTTGTCCGCTGCCCATATCTATAGAACACATCGCAAATGCCACCAGGAAGGATGACTGCCTTCAAAGAGCCATAGTGACCGTGCAAAGAGGAAACAGTCACAAGGCAAAAGAAGAGTGGAAAATCCTGACTCCGGGGGCACAACGCATAATGGACAGCCTGTACCACGTGCGAGAGGAACTGAATGAGGATCACACTGGATGCCTACTACAAGGACACCGGCTGGTGATACCCTCTTCCCTAACAGATCAGGTCATTCAATTGGCTCATGTAGGCCATCAAGGTATGGTGAAGACGAAATCTCGTCTTCGGACCAAGGTGTGGTTTCCTTTAATGGATGATCTGGTTGAGGCCACCGTTCGGTCCTGCGCAGCATGTCAAGTGACCGGAGAACTTCCCAGACCCGCTCCGATCATGGCGGAACCCCGGCCCAAATCTCCCTGGGCATGTGTCAGCCTTGACTTTGGCAGTCTTCCCGATGGCCGCCACACAATGGTGGTAATCGACGATCACTCCAAATATCCGGAGGTGGAGATCATATCCACAACCAGTGCTACTGAAGTAATTCCGAAGTTAGAGAAAATCATGGCAGCGCATGGGCTAATACAAGAACTCAAGACTGATAATGGCCCTCCATTTCAACCCCAGGAACTAGCCAATTACTTGAATGCACTAGGTATCCGACACCGGCGAATCACTCCAAGATGGCCGCAAGCAAATGGCAAAGCTGAAAGATTCATGCGGACTCTTAATAAGGTAATCCGGATTGCCCATGACAAGGATCATTCTATTGAACTGGCTATCTTTACATTCCTAAGGAACTATCGGCAGACACCCCACACCACCACGGGTGTCGCTCCAGGACACCTGCTCATGGGTCGTGTGGTCATTGACTCTATACCTCACCATCCGCGGTGGCGGCCTGCATCTCCCGATGAATGTCAGGTCGAATCCCGACGCCAGAGATCACATGCGCAAGTCAGTCGACGGAGAAGGGCCCAAGTGCCCCAGATCGCCCAAGGGGATATGGTATTGCTGAAGAACCGGGTCTCCAGGGGTAAATCCCGGCTTCCCTATGAGCCTGACCCCTGGACAGTAGTCAGTGTTAAAGGCACCAGAGTAATTGCTACCAGATTCGGGGAAACTGTAACCCGCAATGAGTCGCACTTCAAAAAATGCCAACTTAGTGGAGCCAGCGCGACGCCCTCTGTGGCCATGGAAGGTTCACCGTCCCCGGTCAGAGACACTACCAGCCCTCAGACCATTGTGGACATGTCTTTTCCTACTGAGTATCCAGAAGCCCCTGATGAGACGCCCAGCCGGGGTGGCAGAGTGGAGAGTGAAAGCGTCGAAGGCAGTGGGACGGATCCGGACCACGCGACTGAAGAAATCCCAGTCGAGGCTGAGTCCGGGATTGGTGAGACCCAGAGCCGAGGGATGTCCCAATACTGGCTGCGACGGAATCCGGTGCCCTCCAGTCGTTTGAAAGACTACGTAATGTAAGACTGTTCTTATTTACTTATATTGGATGCAGCCCTGCTATGCAGAAATAATTGCAGATAACAGACTACGGCAGACATTTTGAGAGACAGTGTCACTGTTCAATGATTGTTTTCATGTTTGTTGGGGAGGAATGTGGTGTTCTAGTCGGTGGAGTAACCGGCTGAACACGTCACGCTCACGTGACTTCAGTTTAATAAATAGCGTCTACGCACGCACGTACGCCAGTTGGGGGACGGCGTGGAAGACGAGAAGCAACCCAGAACTGTGTCCGTGTCCTTATTATACAAGGCCTAAGTGTTAGCCCGATTGCCCCTGTCCGTCACTTCCCTAACGTTGTGTCCACCCCACACGACATAACAGGAACGGCCACGCCGGTAGATAAACCGGTACGAGCAACGTGCGTAACGTGCATGTTGGAAGGGTGCTCTAGCACAATCGAGCCCAGAGGCTCCGATCGGCATCCGGGTGTGCGCGAGGGGGGATACCAGTCTAGAAGCACCCCCTCTTACGTAGCACACGTAGCGTGATGTTGGTTGTAAATCAAGAAATGTTTTGAATTAGGCAGATTCGCATATGTAAAGTTGGTGTACATCAGTTACAATACCACCCTGTTAAGCAATACGGGTACACATGTACTGTGCAGTGCGATAATGCCCATCCTCTGTCACTGATCGTTTACAGTGCAAGAACATAATTATAAACAGTGTGGTCATTTGCAGTACAGATAAAAACATTTTAACAGAGTATATGACAACATATAAAAACAAGTAAACCAGTGAAAACACATTACACAGAATGTATTACGGTGTCCCATCATAAAGGTCGCTGCAAACAAGGGGGGGAGGGAAGGTCTACGAATGATATATTCCAAGTGTGAGAATGTACCAACACATGAATACTACATATATACAATGCTATGTACAAGTGAAGACACATTAGTCAATGTGTGTTCAAAAGTGCCCCTACATGATACAAATGTGTGTGCAGATGGAGCGAAAGGTCATCCCCAATTCTATGTACAATAAGGAACCACATTAGCCAATGTGAATTCCAAGAGACCCCTGTCATGCAACCTGAGAAGGTTCCAAGTGTGAGAACACATGAATACTAAATATATACAATGCTATGTACAAATAGAAACACATTAGCCAATGTGTGTGTGCAAAAGTGCCCCTACACGTTACATACACGATGCAATTGTGTGTGCAGATGGAGCGAAAGGTCATCTCCAATTCTATGTACAATAAGGAACCACATTAGCCAATGTAAATTCCAAAAGACCCCTGTCATGGAACCTGAGAAGGTAGGGGCAGGGCCTTCATTGTGGGGTGGAGAGCTCAGGGATACGAGGCGTGGAGATTTACCCAATACGTAGACTTGCTGCCTGTCTGGCGATTTCCTCATATTCATTCAACCCCTTGTGAATTGTGTCGAAAGTGTGGATCCATTTACATTCGCGGTAGTTGAGATTATGGGAGAAGGAGCATCCTCTTGGATTGGTGTGTACCTTCTCTATCACCCACCATCTGAGATTTTCTGCGGAATGTCCAAATTGCGTGAAATGTTCCACTAGTGGGGCCCCTGTGTGGCACATCTTATTTTGCTGCAATGTTGAAAAATGCAGCATTTTCCTCTCTGCGTGGTCTGACCTATGTATAGGAATCCGCAAGGGCATTGAATGGCATATATGACTCCCGAAGAGTTACAATTAGTATGTTCTTTCGTGGTGTGTGTGTAGTCGTTGTGTGTGAAGGATTTGGTTTCTTTGGTCAAAGGGCATGCCTTGCAATTCCCACATTTATAGTGGCCTTTGATGGGTGGCATGTTCCATAGATGAGTCTGTGCATTTAGTTCCTTGAATGGAAGTAGGGATTTGACCAATGCGTTTCGGAGACTCTTTCCTTTGCGGAATGCATGCAGGGGAGGTTCATGCATCTTGAGATCATCGGCAACCATGTGCCAGTGTTTGTTGATTGTTTTCTTGATCTGGTTGCTCTTGGTGCAAAATGTAGTGATGCAAGTGAGCCTATTTTGGGAAGTGAGGGTCCTCTCTTTTGGTGTCAATAGAAATTCTCTATGGTTGTACCATGCTCTCCTACGTGCTTTTTTAAGGAGCCTGATTGGATAGCCTCTGTCTCTGAGTCTGTTGAGCAGATCTGATGATCCGGAAAAATAATCTTCTCTTTTGGAGCAGTTGCGCCTAACCCTCAAAATTGACCGTAGGGCAAATTATCTTTAAGGCTGCGCGGATGGTGGATACAGTATCTGAGTAGAGTGTTTCTTTCACTAGCTTTCCTGTAGAGTGTAGTATGGGGTTTATCTTCCTCAGCTCTAATGGTGATGTCTGGGAAGTGAATTTCATTGGTGCTGTGGTCCAGAGAGAATTGGATGTCAGTGGATTGTGCATTGAGCCAGCAGTGAAAGTCATTGGGTTGTGTTTCAGTCCCCTGCCAGATCATAAGTACATCATCGATGTATCTGCGCCATAGGACAATGCTATTCCTGTATGGGATATGAGTGTTAAGGACATATCGATGTTCGTGAGCATCCATGAAAATGATAGCCAGATTTGGGGCAAAACTTGCCCCCATGGCCACGCCTTCGGTCTGGTAGTAGTATCTGTATGGGAACATAAAGACATTTTTGCTCATGGCAATGTCTAAGAGTGTAAGGATGAATTCATTGGGGACTCTGGTGGGTCTGGGTCTTTTCTACAATACCTCCCTAATGACCTCCAAGGCTGCCTCCTGGGGGATGCTTGTATATAACGAGGAGATATCCATGGTGACCAGTATTTCTTTACTAGGGTCAAATGCGTGGTTATCAACTAAGTTTATGGCTTCCATGGTGTCCCTAATGTAGGTGGGGGACTCAATTGCAATGGGTTTAAGAAAAAAGTCCATGAATTCACACAACGGTTCTAACAGAGAGCCGCATCCTTATAGGATGGGTCTGCCGGGGGGTTTATCCATCCTTTTATGTATTTTAGGCAGAGTATATATTGTTGGCATGCGGGGTTGTTTGTTGTTCAGGTATTCGTGCTCATGTTTACTAAGAAAGCCTTCGTTCAAGCCAATACTAGTGGCATCTTTAATGAGTTGGGCAACAACGGAGCTGGGGTCTGATGTGAGTATGCTATAATTATCAACTACTCCAAGTTGTGTCAGGCTTTCCTGTCTATAGTCCGTGATGTTCTGGACTACTATAGCACCCCCCTTGTCTGCCGGTTTTATAACAATCTAAGTGTTATTTTTGAGAGAGATCAGGGCAGAACGTTCATTCTTAGAGGTATTAAAGCTCACATATTCTTTTTTTATCCATTGATTGCATCACATCCCTCATCACTATTTGTTTGAAAGCCATGATTTTAGGGGACATCATGTGTGAGGGGGGATTGAAGGTTGAGGGAGGTCTAAGGCCTGTGCTTGTGAATGTGGGATTAAAAGGAATCTTCGTAAAGTAATATTTGAATCTGACCTTCCTGAAGAATTGATGGAGTTCGAGTTTTAAATTAAAACTATAAGGTAGGTTAGTAGATACAAAAGAAAGCCCTTTCTTCTAAGGTGGTTTGTTGGGAGAGAGAAAGCAAGCTCCAAAAGCTAGTTTCACCCAACCACCATCATCTTATCTCAATTGATTTTCTTACAATACATGATGCAAATGAACTTAACCGATCAGACTCACCTTATGTATCAAGATCTTGCTTGCCCGTTTGCTATAAGCTCCTTATGTGTCTTCCCTGGGCCTAAACCTCCTGGGGATATCTAGCTGTATGTGCCCCCAGGCTTCTGGCATGACCTGTTGATGTTACGCATGCAGGCTGTACAGTTGTCTGTCACAATGTCAATTTCAAAGATATTGAACTGCACATAAATTGACTGGACAGTATTAATTACTAAAATCTCACCAAGGTAAGCATATCTAAAGAAAGATAGGTTTACTATTTCTATCTCCCTATCTACTTGCCTTGACGATATGTTGGTATTTGATGTTGTGGAGTTGATATAAGTGCAAGTTGATATTTTTAATTTAACATCATGGTAGAATGTCATATGTGCATATGCTCATAGGTCCTCACATTCAGCCCATGTGCTCAAGCCTTCTTGCACTGCCTGCTATTAACCCACAGCTCATTGAACAATCTGTCAAAGGACGTAGATCTAATCAAATTGACTACACTGTGAGTTCATATACCCCATTGCTGCACGGGTGGGGGAGAGAAAGCTCTGAACTCAGCTCCTGATATGTTCAGGCCAATGATAACCATAATAAAAAAATGTAAGTCCTTGTTTTTTCCCAATTTGTGTTTGAAGGGTCTTTTGAAAATGTATATTTGTTGATAATTAAATACTTGTTACTTCAATACCATTGCTACCGAGCCAGCACTAATGTAAATGAAGGTACATATGCTTTAATTTTCTTAAAATTCAGCTATTTGTGTGTAGTGCAATATTGTTTACACACAGGTAATACTTACGTTATGTAACAGAATGAGATAGCTCTTTTATGTGTGTATCTGGCATGGTATCATGCAACCAAGCTTAACGCCAACTGAAAGTGCAATGGGTTGAAGACAGGAATACAAATAATTTAAGTGGGTTACTGGCTTGTAAAAGGTGAGGTAGCCTCTTGACTGTGGTGCCACATAATTTTCTATAAGGAAGCGTGTCTTCAGTTCTTTCCGAAATTGACGATGGGTAGAGGTGGTCTTCAGTGATACAGGGATGGTGCTCCAGATCCTTTGTGAATGAAAAAGGCCTATTACCTATTTTATTCTTTTTTTCTCTTCTCTGGCATCCATCTGTTAGCGTCCTGGTTGTCTGTGTGCTGGGAACTCAGATGGAGGTGAGCTTGTCAGTCAGATTGGAGGTTGCTGTCCATGATGACATTGTAGATGAAACAGCAGGCTTTGAAGGTGGCGCAGGCCTGCCTGAACAGCCATTGAAGATCTGTTAACGTGTGTTTGATATGGTAATATTGTTTTAAGTCCTCTATGACAAATGCTATGGCATCTAGGGTGTCCTTAAGAGTGTCCAGTGTAATGTATGAGAGGCTTTACAGTAGGGTGTAGCCACCACCCAGATGCAACCGTATGAATCCTTAAACAGCCGTTCTGAACCCGTTTTCTGGGACTAATGGTTTCACTTAAAAAAAGAGGTAGTACCAGGTCGTCTTGGCAACTTGTTTCTTGAGGTAATCTTGCAACCATATGAGAATTTAAATGAATTGCATTGGTTGTAAGTTGGGCTTTGAATCCGTAGAGGTTCATTCCGTTAAACTAGGCTTGGGATAGTTTTTGTTTTTTGTTGTTAGTGAGTAGGAGGAATTCAGTTTTAGGTCCTGATTATGACTTTGGCGGTCCTGGAGAGGTCCGCCACGCCAGCGTCCCGCTCCAAGACCGCCAAACCCGCAGTCAGACAGCCCGCCAAATTAGGAGTTTTCTCCTGGTCTGGCAGGCGGGCCTTTGGCAGTGCCTGTTAAAAAGGTACCTCAATAGTAATTCCAAAGCCTGTTCCTGCATGGCATGATCAATAAAGACCATGCCCTTCAAGAAAGGGGGGGTCATGAAGGCAGGAGGCACAGCATGTGCCCCCTGCATGCCTCCAATGGCCCTGAGGCAACAGGGAGCCATGCAGGGCCCTCTAGGTTTCCTCACTGGGGCCGTGGCCAAGATGGCAGATGGAGCGGACGCAGCTTGAGAAGCTCCACAGTCTGCCCGTCAATAACCCGTTTTTTTATCCTAACCATCCTGTTGCTACATACCAGCACTGTCACCCATGCTCGGTGGCAAGAATTGGGACTGAGCGGAGCAGTATCACATGTCAGGAACCACAGAATCTACGTCCTACCAGACACCGATGGCGGAGCCAGACACGTCCCGGCAGTGACAAGCTCAAATAGGCCTCATACCACGGACTGGGCTGATCCTGCTGGCCTCAATGCTGATGACTGGGGCAGTTTCTGTGTGCCCTGCAGGCCCCGGTACTGGCTGGAGGAGATATCTGTGTTTGGCGAGCGAGGCCCGACGTGGAAGAGTGATGCCCGGGACCTCAGGTGATGGCTGCTCCTCCCACAGAACCACAACGAGAGAGCAGAGATTGACCCAGCCACTGCACGGTCTGGATCTGCACACAGATGGCGTGAGGGAGACACAAGTACAGTCGGCCTTGCGAAGGACTGTGCCTGCATTCCTGCACCTGGCCCTGGCTGAGATTGGTGGCTGGACAGAGCCAATAACCGCTTCGGTTCGCTGGGCCTCCCTGGACTGCTGCAGCAAACGAGTAGCCATCAACGCCTTAGAGTGACCGGGTCCCACTGAAAGTACAACGCAGAGCGGATTAAAAACTGTTGGAGACATTACGTCCTCCCTCCCCACCAATAGCTAAAACAAACACCGCTGTTGAAAATTGGGGAGAGGATTGCACCTGGACCTGGGATGGGTTTCGGGGTAACACCCCTCCTCAGCTAGGCTAGCTTGAATCCAGTGGCAAAGTGAGCAAGGGACCCACGTCTGGGCATACCCTGCTAACTTAGAGCAAACGAAGCAAACACAAGGAAATTAGGGATGGAGTGCTGAAACTTTTCAGACACTCACCCCCAGTCACAGTTCTCGGTTGAATCCATCATCGTTCTTTAGCTCACTTCACCACCCCAGTTTAGACCCAGCCATATGCAAATCAGTCTTGACCTTGAGCCTCATGGGAACAGTCCAGCCCTGTTAGAAATGGGGGTCTCTAGCTGGCAGAGGTAGGTACCTTTGTCCAAATAGGTACCCTTGCTTCTTGTCAGGGTAAGGGGAATACACACTCTAGATAACCCCTGCTCCCCCCTTGGCATGAGCAGACAGGCTTATCCCAAAGGCAATGTGTAAAGTATTTGTACCAACACTCACAGTAAGACAATGATAATACCACAAATGGACACCACACCGGTTAAAAAAACAAAGTATCTTTATCAACACTTTAACAAGACCAAGACGACAAAAATCCAACATACAAGTATTAAGAAAAATGACTTTCAAAAGGTTTTAGCAACTGAGTCCACAGAAAACTATGGATGCGTGATTTCTTGCAAAGTACCTGTCGTTGCAACAAAGTTCACCAAGCCAAACAGCCACAGCAATTGGAAGCGTAGAAAAACAAAGAGATGCATCGATTCCTGAGACATTTGTGGATGTGATGCGACAGTTCCGCTGGACACAGGAGAGCGGTGCGTTGGGTCCGGTCTGTAAGGGGAATTCTTCAGCTGTGATGCCTTGATGCATCGATTATTGCAGTGGTGACAGGCCCTGTGTCGGTTTCAGCAGCGGCGCAGCGGTGTGGGGAGATTCTTCTCGCAACAAGGCATTGAGTCGGAAAAACTGTCGCAAGAAGAGCGATGCGTCCATTTTCTTGCTGTTGCATTGCGTTACAGCTCCCAGTAGCAGAAACAATCTCCAGAGGCCACAAATAGGCACTCCTGGCAGGTCAGAACTCCCAGCAAAGAAGTTCAGGGGAGCTGGGTGTGAAGTATTTGTGTTCCTGAGACTTCAAAACAGGAGGCAAGCTCTAGTCAAACCCTTGGAGACTTTCCTCAAGCAGGGGACACAGCACACAGCAAAGTCCTTCTCCTTTAATTGGCAGAAAACAGCAACTGCAGGCCAACCCCAGACACACAGCAAGTACTTCTCCTCAGTTTCTCCAGCTCTTCTCCTTTGCAAAGGTTCTGCTTGATTCCAGAAGTAGTCTAAAGTTCAGGGGTTTTAGGTCTAGTACTTATACCCCAAAATGTCTTTGTTCTCTTTGTGCAAGGGTCTCTGAGCCGATTCCAAACCAGTTCTGTCCTCTCTGGTGCAGCTGTCCGGCAGGAGGTGGAGACAGCCATTGTGTAAGGCAGTCAGGTGCAAGGGAAATCTCCCATCATTCTAAAGGCAGACCGGGCGTATTCAGGTGCTAGTGAGAACTCCACCCCCTACTCTGAATGCAGCCCAGGTCTATTCAGCCCAGCCCTGACTCATTCAGCAAAAGCAGGACACACATCAACCCCCCAGCCCCCGGTGGCAGTCTGAGAGAATGCACCTCCCCAGCCCCCGTCACTCCAAAACAAGACAGTCAATACACAAAAAGGCAGAGGCACACAGAATGGAGAATGGTTAAACAAGAAAATGCCTACTTTCTAAAAGTGCCATTTTCAAACACACAATTTAAAAAACATCTTTAGTAAAAGATGTGTTTATTAAATTCTGAGTTCAAAGAGCCTAAACTTTATTTTTCTATCTTATCCCTATGGGAAGTTTTGATTGTAAAATGTTACAAAGCCTCCCCATTCTGTCCTATGGGGCAAGATAGCTTTTCAGTAGTGAAAAACAAAATTGGCAGTATTTCACTATCAGGACATGTTACATACATCAGTACATGTCCTACCGTTCACATACACCGCACCCTACCTAGGGGGGTACCTTGGGCCTACCATGGGGGTGTCCTATATATAAAAAAAGGGAAAGCTAGGGCCTGGCAAGTGGGTGTACTTGCCAAGTCGACATGGCAGTTAGCAAACCGCGCACAGGCACTGCAGTGGCAGGCCTGAGACATCTTTTCAGGGCTACTCGTGTGGATGGCGCAATCAGTGCTGCAGGTCTACTAGTAGTATTTGATTTACCAGCCCCGGCACACTTAGTACACTTTACTAGTGACTGACCAGTAAGTCAAATATGCCAATCATGGACAACTAATCATGATCAAAATTTACACAGGGAGCATATGCACTTTAGCACTGAATAGCAGTGGGAATGTGCCCAGAGTCCTAAAACCAACAACAACAGGTCAGGAAAAAATAGGAGGAAGAAGCAAAATGTTTGGGGGTAACCCTGCAAAAAGGTCCAAGTCCAACAAGCCGAACTGCCAGGCCAGGTCCTCCCTGGACCGGATGGGATGGGTTTCGGGGTAACACCCCTCCTCAGCTAGGCTAGCTTGAATCCAGTGGCAAAGTGGGCAAGAGACCCACGTCTGGGCATAACCTGCTAACTTAGAGCGAACGAAGCAAACACAAGGAAATGATGGATGGAGTGCAGAAACCTTTCAGACACTCACCCCCAGTCACAGATCTGGGTTGAATCCATTATTGTACTTTCGCTCACTTCGCCACCCCAGTTCAGACCCAGCCATATGCAAATCAGTCTGACCCTGTGCCACATGGGAACAGTCCTGCCCGAACTGCCAAGCCATGCCTTCCCAGGATCAGAAACAAGCTTCCTAGGACCTGTTTCTGGCATTTCAGCCATCTTCAGCCAGGCTTGCTTGAATCCAGTGGCAAAGTGAGCAAGGGACTCACGTCTGAGCATACCCTGCCAACTTATGGCGAAAAAAGCAGTGCAAAAGGGGGTGGTGATAGACGGAGCATCTGAACCAATCAAACACTCACACCCAGTCAACAGATCTGGGTTTAATCCATCACTGTTCTTTAGCCCACTCTGCCACCCCAGTTCAGACATGGCCATAGGCAAATGTCTGACCCTGTGCCTCATGGGAACAGTCCAGCCCGAACTGCCAAGCCATGCCTTCCCTGGACCGGAAACAAGCTTCCTAGTACCGGTTTCTGGCATTTCAGCCGTCTTCAGCCAGGCTTGCTTGAATCCAGTGGCAAAGTGAGCAAGGGACTCACGTCTGAGCATACCCTGCCAACTTATGGCAAACAAAGCGGTACAAAAGGGTGTGGTGATGGACGGAGCATCTGAACCAATCAAACACTCACACCCAGTCAACAGATCTGGGTTTAATCCATCACCGTTCTTTAGCCCACTCTGTCACCCCAGTTCAGACATGGTCATATGCAAATCAGTCTGACCCTCTGCCTCATGGGAACAGTCCAGCCCGAACTGCTAAGCCATGCCTTCCCTAGACCGAAAAAAAAGCTTCCTAGGACCGGTTTCTGGCATTTCAGCCGCCTTCAGCCAGGCTTGCTTGAATCCAGAGGCAAAGTGAGCAAGGGACTCATGTCTGAGCATACCCTGCCAACTTATGGCGAACAAAGCGGTACAAAAGGGGGTGGTGGTGGGCGGAGCATTTGAACCAATCAAACACTCACACCCAGTCAACAGATCTGGGTTTAATCCATCACCGTTCTTTAGCCCACTCTGCCACCCCAGTTCAGACATGGCCATATGCAAATCAGTCTGACCCTGTGCCTCATGGGAACAGTCCACCCCGAACTGCCAAGCCATGCCTTCCCTGGACCGGAAACAAGCTTCCTAGGACTGGTTTCTGGCATTTCAGCCGTCTTCAGCCAGGCTTGCTTGAATCCAGTGGCAAAGTGAGCAAGGGACTCTTGTCTGAGCATACCCTGCCAACTTATGGTGAACAAAGCGGTACAAAAGGGGATGGTGATGGACGGAGCATCTGAACCAATCAAACACTCACACCCAGTCAACAGATCTGGGTTTAATCCATCACCGTTCTTTAGCCCACTCTGCCACCCCAGTTCAGACATGGCCATACGCAAATCAGTCTGACCCTGTGCCTCATGGGAACAGTCCAGCCCGAACTGTCAAGCCATGCCTTCCCTGGACCGGAAACAAGCTTCCTAGGACTGGTTTCTGGCATGTCAGCCGTCTTCAGCCAGGCTTGCTTGAATCCAGTGGCAAAGTGAGCAAGGGACTCACGTCTGAGCATACCCTGCCAACTTATGGCAAACAAAGCGGTACAAAAGGGTGTGGTGATGGACGGAGCATCTGAACCAATCAAACACTCACACCCAGTCAACAGATCTGGGTTTAATCCATCACCGTTCTTTAGCCCACGCTGCCACCCCAGTTCAGACATGGTCATATGCAAATCAGTCTGACCCTCTGCCTCATGGGAACAGTCCAGCCCGAACTGCCAAGCCATGCCTTCCCTAGACCGAAAAAAAAGCTTCCTAGGACCGGTTTCTGGCATTTCAGCCGCCTTCAACCAGGCTTGCTTGAATCCAGTGGTAAAGTGAGCAAGGGACTCACGTCTGAGCATACCCTGCCAACTTATGGCGAACAAAGCTGTACAAAAGGGGGTGGCTGGTGGGCGGAGCATTTGAACCAATCAAACACTCACACCCAGTCAACAGATCTGGGTTTAATCCATCACCGTTCTTTAGCCCACTCTGCCACCCCAGTTCAGACATGGCCATATGCAAATCAGTCTGACCCTGTGCCTCATGGGAACAGTCCACCCCGAACTGCCAAGCCATGCCTTCCCTGGACCGGAAACAAGCTTCCTAGGACTGGTTTCTGGCATTTCAGCCGTCTTCAGCCAGGCTTGCTTGAATCCAGTGGCAAAGTGAGCAAGGGACTCATGTCTGAGCATACCCTGCCAACTTATGGTGAACAAAGCGGTACAAAAGGGGATGGTGATGGACGGAGCATCTGAACCAATCAACCACTCACACCCAGTCAACAGATCTGGGTTTAATCCATCACCGTTCTTTAGCCCACTCTGCCACCCCAGTTCAGACATGGCCATACGCAAATCAGTCTGACCCTGTGCCTCATGGGAACAGTCCAGCCCGAACTGTCAAGCCATGCCTTCCCTGGACCGGAAACAAGCTTCCTAGGACCGGTTTCTGGCATGTCAGCCTTCTTCAGCCAGGCTTGCTTGAATCCAGTAGCTTGGCAGTTCGGGCTTGGTTCCTTAGCAGCCTCGAAAATAGGACTGCAGATGGAGCAACACTGACCTGGAGATTACAATTACTCCGGTGAGACAGTAAAATCTAAATTGGCACAGTCCACTAGAGGGTTTCAATTATGACTGAAATGCAAGACCACAAATTCCATCATGCATTGCAAATACTCCTCTAATAAAAGAGAGAGGGACCCCAACACCAAAGGGATAGGGTACCAGACTGACTTTCTGTCATAAAAATTTCCCTTTGGGTAACTTAATTCCAAGACAATAATTTTAACTAACACATAAACATATATTGAACCACACAAAAATCTATCAATTGAGGCAATGCATACAGACAATGATAAGAACCAATAACTTCAGCTAGCACAGTTTATTCATTTACATAAAAACATAATTAAAATATATAATTAAAATTGGGAACACAGACAATATAATGAAGGAACAAATTATACACAAATAATCATCAATACCTCCTATTACTACAAAAGAGGGAAGGTACACAATAAAGGTTGACGTTCTGCAACAGTCAGAGTAGTCTTTGATTAATATATGGTGTACTTCTCCCTTATTTCAACGCGTTTCGACAGACAGTAAAGGTTTAGCCGCCTTCATCAGGAAAATATTAACTATCTTCCCAAAGACTTCTTGAACGACCTATAGGCTCGGGGTGAGTAACCTCCTTCCTAGATATTAAAATTCTCGTCCAGCGAGACAAAAGATTTCTAGTTTTTATCCACTCAAAGATATTTTATGTGGGCTTTAATCATAGGCAGACTTTGCTTCGTCTATTTACAGCCCCAGATGGATAAATATGATGGATATTCTAAATGCTTGGGAATAGATCATATATTGCTTGAACGATGTCTATGTATATCTTTGGTTATTTAGAAACTGTTCAATCTATATTGACTATTCACGCGGTAAGGTAGACACATCGATAGTAACAGAGCATGCGAAGCGTATATGTATATACGTCTCCTCAATCGTGGCGATTATTGTTTTTATATCGATTGGCCTCAAGCTTGAAGAGTTATGTCCAACCTCTCAGCCCTGTTCCTTTAAATATATACAGCCTCTTATATAAGAGTGCACCAGTGTCCCGCGTGTAGTCCCGGCAATTTTGTGGCAAAAAATTGTTGTTTGTGGCTCACAATCGGTTTCCTGCTGCCTGGGTTTACGTCGGAAGAAGTTCAAAGATTGAACGGAACGCATCAGGACTGCCCATAACTGCTCAATTAAAGGCTTGAAGCATCAGTGTTACGTGTGTGGCTCAAGTCTTTTCAGCAAGGGGGAGAGAGGCGAAACGCGTCATGGCGGGCATGCTGGCGATCTTATGCACGAAATAAAAGCACAGAAATAATCAGCACCAGACTTGGGTTTTGCTCATCGTCATTTCTTCTCTTGTTAAACATTTTGCGTGTGGCGAGAAACTTTTCAATTTTGAAGCACCCAGAGGATTCGGTGGTGCGAGCAAAACCCCTCCCCTGTGTGAGGGCTCTGCAGCAGGAAGCTGTTGGTTCCGTGACCCGGAACTGAAATTAAGCGACTCCTGCGTGGTGTTAGCTGCAAGGAGCTGGGAAATAACCTGCGGCGACGGAATGAATTGGCACCTACTGGATCTGGAGATCGTATGGCAGCCTGATAACCTAGTCGAAGGTAGGGAACAGACGTTCCAGTGGGGAGTGTGCTTGGGCTGTAGCGTGGACATTTGTTTTGTGGTTCGCAAAATATAAAACGCTAAGCCCAATATTTTAGTGCAGTGCTTAATTTGTACATCGCAAACAGCTGAAATGTCGGCGGACGTGTTGCGAAGCAGGGAGGAGGTGGCCGAGGCATTGTTTGTGGATTCCCCGGCTGGGGGATCGTCACTTCCACGACAGAATGTACATGCAGAGAGTAATCCTACCATTAGGTGCATGTATCGCAAATTGGAAAAATTAATGAAAAAGGAACAGTCCAAGTGGTGGGAGAACAAGTCATTATCCCGATATCTTCAGGTTGGCAGAGTACCGAGGGGTCTACGTATAACTTTAGCCCCCAGTTATGACACGCCGGACCCAGCCATGCTAACGAAATGGGCAGAAACAAACTTGGAGTCCTCCAGCAAACTCATGGCTATCCTAGTAAAAGACGCTGAAAGTGACCGCCTTAAGGTACAATCTGAAGTGGAACAATTAGAAACAGAAATTGCCCGGATTGAACGAAATGTAACTAGTGACATAACAACTAAATTAAGAGCGGATATGATGACAAGATTAAGTAAAGAGGAGGATTTTATAAAAAAACGGAAAGCCTTCAAATTTGAACACGACCGAATCGATTACCTTAATGGCCAAAATCTTCACTTTTGCCAGGAAGTTCGATATGCAAAGGCAAAAGTGAGGAAAGCACGCCAGGACCCAATTAAGGAAACTCCGATTTCAGTGTCGTCAACTGATCTGAGCTCTGCAGCTGAAAGCGATCCTGACAGCGAGATAGCAGGGGCACATCAGGTGGGGTTTACAAGATTTTCCTTGGCACAAGAGGTGAGCTGTCTGTGCCAAGATCACCGAGATACCTCAAGATCGCGGATTCCAGCAAATGGCAGATTAGGCAACAAAGGGTGCTAGAGCGCGCAGGTCACCCGACTATAATTTATTTCCACCATATGCACATTTGGGCCCATAAATTCAATTCACCATATTTATTAATCGGGTAACCTACACTTTACTACCAGTAACCCTTGTTCATTCCTATTTATTTCCAATGTACCTGACTTACCAATCCTTGTCGCAGGTACCTATGATCACAATGGATCAGGGAGCTAGCTGCAAAAGATAAGCAGTCACCAAAAATACACTAACATTTATAATATTTGCACTCTTTATAATAACCACAGACTCAGGAAGTTTTGAAAACCTTTATCTAGTTCTCATCAAGCGTAGAAAGCATGAAATTCACAGTGAGCAAACTATCAATAACCAAGATCATGAAAATAGTGTAACCATACAGGAAATAGATTATGCCAACCATTTAAACTCTAAAAGGAAGGTGAAAACGGAAACATGCTAGCAAGTATTTTCCAGAAATCAGACTTAATATGATGTGACTAAAGGACGGGAAAGATAAGGAACATGCTAAAATAACACAGTTTGAATACCCCTCGAAGGTGGGTAGGCAAAAGAACTTCAATTGGTACTAAAGGGATTTGGAGATACCATGTAGCTATAGGGAGGGTAAAAATGGAACACGCTAATGATTCAGAGCAATCACATTAAATTCGGCTAAGAGGAGGGTAAAGAAAGGGAACATCTATATTTTCGTGAACAGTATTTTACAGCTTCCTTAAAGGATGGGGAAAAATGGAACATGCTAATAAAACAGCAAAAGTGGGAAAAACGTTATTATCGGTCAGCACAGGGAAGGTAAGAAAAGGAACAAATGCGCAAATAAGAGTTTTAGCAGTTTCAGAAAGCAAGAAAGGGCGTAAGTATATTTCCCGCACAGATTTAAATTGACTTAGAACAGTGTGGAGACCAACCCTGGCCACGGGTCAGTTAAGGACAGTAGGAACCCCAAGGAATGCAGTCACCAGTAGGCCAGCAGGTGCAGAATGGAAACCCAGGACAGGAAAACCAGATTAGGATCAGGATAGGACCACCAAGGTAAGACCAGCACCCGCAGTTCAGTTGCAACGCCTGCGCTACACCTTCTCTGCAGCTATCAGTCAAAACCCCGATTGGGTTCTCGATTTCCCCAACAAAGTGCTCCGCCAGCACTTAAGGTTCTCAAAACACCGATTGGGTCTGTGAGTCAGTCGGACAGAGTGCTCCGTAGCACCTCTGTTTCAATCAGCTATTAAGTGCGTAGGGTCAGTGACAGGTCAGCTATTCGGACAAGTCGGACAATTTCTCTAACTAACCTAGGCTAGTTATACTGTTTTCGGGTCAGTGTACCACCCCCCAAATGTTGCAAGTGTAAGGATCCCCAATTTTGATTGGACAAAAGAGAGGACAGGTCATCACACCTCCTAGGATTTGACTTTCTTAAGCCCCCTATTTGCATTCTTCAGACCGCCCCTTGAATTTATTAATTAATAATAACAAACAGGTAGATTAATTAATTAGGGTTATTCGAGGTTCATGAATACAAGCAAGGCGCTATACGTGCGAATCCTTGCTCCATCAATCCCCTCTTTGATGATATTTTATATCATCACTAATTGATAGAACCAGATGCCAACTTTTCACATTTCACCCAGTTCAATCTTTTCAAACATTCGGTTTAGCTTTTTCTCAGTCTCTTTATTAGGGTGAGAATTTTTCACCCTTTTATAAATCTGATTATATAGTTCTTCTAATTCTAGTTCATCAACATTTCTTTTTGGTGTTTTCGACATTTGCAGCAAATTACTATTATAAACACTACTAACCCTATTCCTGCAATTGGCATCAGTACTTTACTCAAAAAACTTTTACCTAAGTTTGAAAACCAATGACCTATAGCAGAGAGACCGTCAGTAAGTCTCTTCCAGGCACTGTCAACCTCAAGTGGTTTGAGCTATTTTTCCAAATTAGTAATGTTCCTCTCATACCCTTTAATTTCTAAACTTTTGTCAGGTATGTAAGTGCAACAATTTTGCGCTTTCTACAGTCTGCAGACCATCAGGAAACCTCCAGCAGTATCAGTTGATAACCGATCTATTACTGTTGACAATTTGCAAATTCTGTGTGTGTTCAGAGTCACTCCCACTGCAGGTATCAATGCACTAAATACATCACCTACAATTTCACTAACACTTTCTCTTTTACTACGTACTAATTCATTAGTTCTTTCAGTGCTTCCAGTGATTTTCCCCACATGGTATATCTTTGGGAAGACAATACCAAAATAAAAGCTTCCGTACCAATGGTCGGGTAATTTGAAATAAGCCTTGTTCCCACATATAAAATAAATTCCAGGAAACACTGGCTCTGACCCATCTTTGAAACCCCAACCCCCAATTACCTTGTAATTGTGTTCGCATTCACTGGAACCAATGAAGATAGTGTTATAATAACTAGTTTTCTCTCTTTTAAGACAAAGTTTCCCCTTCTTTTCGAAATCCAGCAACATGGCAGCATTAGCCCCACCATTTGAGGTGCTTTCTATGCTTTCGGCCCATTTAGGAATGATCTGATTTTTATCTTTTGCTTTCTTTTGGAAACTTTCTCTTCTTTTCTCTATAATATTTAAAAACATTTTCTCTTTATCGTGTAATGAACAGGTTAAGTTATCCTTGTGTGCGTTATCTATGTCTATTTTACCTACTGTAAATAATCACTCATGTATTTTACTATATTTCTAGTTGTATGTACAGGGTTAAGGTTTCTTCGCACAGGGAGTTCAGAAAATGTCACATCAAGGTTTGAGTAATAATACTGTAAAGGTCCTCTTCTATAAAATAAACTAGTTAGTATACTACAGGAAATTCCATAGGTTAAGGGCAAGTGGTGATACGTCACACCTTCAGCAACCGAAGTAGGTAGCTTCATGCAGACATAACAGTCGTCTATTTCCATAGCTTCTACATAATGTACTAACAGGTTTGCGAAAACATATAAAATTAGTTTTGTCCTTGATTTTATTGGCATGTAATCTTTCCTCATCTGGTGCTTATAAATCTAATTGTGTTTGCTTAAGGCTAAGTGGCTTTTCTGGTGCATCTACTCTTTGTGGTGTATTTCTAGTGTGTGATTCTACAGTGTCTTCTGGTAAGTGATTATTTGGGTACAAACTCGGGTCTTTACTCATCATAGAAGGAATAGCTATTGTTAGTCCTATCCAAAGTATAAGTACTATTGCTACACTACATAAACATACTTGGCAGCATGTTTTTAAACAACTTTGTCTCGGTCTCCCATTCACAGAAGAAACAGACATTTTGGCTTAAAGAAGCTTCAATCCCTCTTTGTAACTCTGCACAGCTTGCTTACTCGAGCAAATTTCAGGTAGTTTCTGCTTCTTCTTCGGTCTGTTCAGTAATCAATTCTTCCTCACTTTCGTCACTTATTTCCACATTTTCAAATTCTTCCAGTACAAAGTAAGTCCACTCGGGGCTTGGATACTTGTTATTCAGTTTCTTTATACGGGCACTTCTTCTCTTTGGCTTTGTCACCACGGGGTCAGTTTGACTTGAGACCTCACTTACCAGTTCAGACTCTTTGTTTATTGTTTTTAGTCATAATCTCAGTCTTTTCACAAATCTGGGTACTGAGTCACCTTTTCTGAGTCTTTTAACTGGCACTGTGTCTTGGCCTTCTTCAAACACTCTTTTGTTTTCGTTCAGTTGTGGCACATTTGGTTCAAGTTCGTCTTCAGTATTTCTCCCTAACTGACTAGGTCCAGGTCTATCATCAGTTTCTTCTGCCTGGTTCCTAAACTGGCCTTGTTCAGGTATATGCTGATTTTGGCTTTGATCTGTTTTGATTTCTTCTTCCTGAACACAATTGTCTAATCCTATATGATCCTGTTCAAGCTCTTCGAACTCTTGATTTTCTTCCGCTTGAACTTCCGCCCTAATTTATATCTGTCCCTCTTCTGGCGCAGGTGTTTTTGGTGGAGTGTCAATTACCTGTTCTTTCCCTATCTGGTCCTCCTCAGAATCAGATTTGACTTGAATTTCGATGATCTGAGTACCTTCTTCTATACCTGTCTCGTCCTCACTATCCCACTGTCTATCTAAATAGATTTGTCTTCTGGTTCGTATAGGGTCGATATTCAGGTCGATTATTGGGACCCAATCATCTTGACTGGAGCTTGGTTGTTCCTCTTAAGCTACTTCAGGACCGATATCTTGGGACCCCTCAGCTGCACAACCTTCAGCCTCAGTTTCTTCAGGTTCAGTCACTCTCTTCATATGGCTGGCATGGATCCAGCGAGGTACTCCTGCACACTTCACAGCTGTGGTAGTTACTAGTATCACCTGTCGTGGCTTTCCCCCCCTTGGTGCAAGGCAACTTTTCCGAGTATGTTTCTTTATTATGACCCAGTCACCTAGATTCAGGTCATGTGCTGGAGTCGTTGGCCTGCCGACGGTGTCTCCCCCAACCTGGTGAGAGATAGAACGCACTTGGTCAGCCAGCTCCTTACAGTATTCTAGTACCAAATCATCAGATATGCTTATCATTTTGTATCCTGGCACCCATGCTTGCCGCATTGCTCTCCCCATTAGTATTTCATGGGGGCTCAAGCCTGTGTCTGGAATACTTCTGTGTCCCATCAACACAAGTGGCAAAGCATTAGGCCATTCCAATTGGGTGTATTCACACATTTTTCCCAATCTTGCTTTAATTGTGCCATTCAGTTGTTCTACCACTCCAGAAGCCTCTGGGTGATATGCACAGTGCAGTTTTTGCGTGATTTTGAATGCTTCACAAATCTGCTTAATTATTTCATTTTGGAAATGACTTCCTCTGTCAGATTCAATCGTGACTGGGAAACCGTAACAAGGTATAAGTTCCCTAAGTAATAGTTTAGCTACTGTAATGCTGTCATTTCTACGTGCAGGGTAAGCTTCCACCCACTTTGAAAACAGGCATACAATGACAAGTAGGTACTTCATTCCTCAACAAGGGGGTAACTGAATAAAGTCTAGTTGTAGTCGAATAAAGGGGCCCTCTGCCTTTCCAATTGTTCCTGGTAATACCACAGTTTTCTTTCCAGGGTTAAATTGCTGACAGACCAGACACCTCTGGCAGAGTGCCTCTGCTACGTTTCTGAATTTCGAATTGAACCAGGTCTGGTGAAACATGTGAATCATTGGTGTCTCTGCCCAAATGTGTGTCTCCATGTATCTACCTAGCCATAGGAGCAAGCAAACAGTCTGGCAACACAGGCATACCATCCGCATAAACAATGACACCATCTTTCACCTTTTTCTGGCAACCAAAGTTTCTCCATCTTTGTTTTTCCTGTGGCTCTGCTGTGTCCTGTAAGTCTCTCAATTCCTCCCTTGTATTCACTCCCTCTAGCATCAGAAGTTGACAGCTGTTTCCGTTTCCCCCAACCTTTATATTGATGGCTATTCGGTATCTTGCACAATGTTGAGCTAATTGATCAGCATATTGATTACCTGCTGTCACTTTGTCATCGCCAGATTTGTGAGCAGCACACTTGACCACAGCCAATTCTTTTGGTAACTGGATTGCTTCCAATAAATCCTGCACGTAATTTCCATTTCTGATAGGTGTTCCTGAAGAAGTCAGGAACTCCCTTTGCATCCATAACTGGCCAAAGTCATGCACAACCCCATAACCCTATTGGCTATCAGTATATATGGTTATCTTTGAGTTCCTCCCAAATTTGCAAGCTTTTGTCAATGCTACCAATTCAGCTACTTGTGCAGACTTGACTCCATGCAAATAGGATGCTTCCACTGGACCTCCCAATGTACACACTGAGTAGGCAGCGCTTAGGCCTCCTTCCTCATGTCTCATGCATGAGCCGTCTACAAACATCTCATAATCTTCATTAATTAAAGGATTTTCTTTTATATCTGGCGTGGTTTTGTGCTAAATTCAATCAAATCAATGCAGTCATGTTCAGTTTCCTCCCTCACTTCTGCTGCGAATGAATTTGGCAGTTTGGTAGCTGGGTTCAGAATATTACATCTAGCAATGGTTATGTTTCCTGCACCTACAAGGATTCTCTCATACTTAGTCAGCCGACTAGGTGTGAGATACTGGGTTTTAGTTCTCGTCAATAAAATCACAACAGAATGTGGAACATACACAGTTACTGGATGTCCCATCACAATGGACTCACTCTGTTCAAGACTTGTGCATGTTGCAGCTACAGCTTTCAAGCATCCAGGTAATCCAGCTGCTACTGTGTCCAAAGTGGAAGAAAAATATGCCACTGGACGTCGGGTCAAACCATGAATTTGGGTCAGGACGGAAAGTGCACAATTGTCTCATGTGTCACAGAAAAGTGCAAAATCTTTTGAATAGTCAGGCATTCCTAAAGCAGGAGCAGTACACAGACAATCTCTCAATTTCACAAAAGCAGTCATGCTTTCGTCATCCCATTCCACAGGATCTTTTGCTCCTTTCTTTGTCATTTTTACCAATGGTCTTGCTAGGACTGCAAATCCCACAATCCACTGCCTACAGTATCCTACTACTCCTAGAAACATTCTGCTATCTTTCTGAGTGTTTGACAATTCCATGTTTCGAATTATTCTAATACTCTCTGTGGTAACTTTCCTGATACCTCTCTCCAGATATTTTACCGGTGAGGTACAGAATTGCAGCTTTTCTGGCGACACTTTATGTCCTCCTTCACCTAAATGGTTCAGTAAGGCAATGGTGTCAGTCACACAGTCTTTTCTGCTCTTAGACGCCACCAAGAGGTCATCTATATATTGCACAAGGACTGATTTTTCCGGCAATATCAGAGTTTCAAGGCATTTTTTCAAAATTTGAATAAAGATCGAAGGGCTTTCAGTGTACTCCTGAGGAACACGATTCCAGACATACATATGGCTGTCGAATTCTAATGAGAAAAGAAATTTGCTGTCTGGATGTAATGGGATTGAAAAGAATGCATGACATAAGTCAATGACGGTATACCATCCAGCATTCCATGGTATTTGATATAGAATCACTGCAGGGTTTGGCACGACAGGACAGCAAGGAACCACAATTTTATTAACCTTGCGCAGGTCCTGTACTACCCTGTACTTACCACTAGGTTTCTTAATGCCAATTATCGGTGAATTACAAGGACTGCTCAATACTTCTTGTAAAATGCCTGCTTCTAGCAATCTTTTTACTTCAATAGCGACTCCTGCTTTTACTTCTGCACTCATTTTGTATTGCTTGGTGTTTGGGTAGACTGCATCTTCTTTTATGGCTATTTTTATGGGGTCAACGTTTGCCATTAATCCTACATATTTTCCAGTAAAGTCCCATAACTCTGGTTTCACTGTTTCTTGGAGTTCTTCAGGTAAGTCTTGTATTGTCAGTCTTTTAATTTCTGAGTAAGGTCTTGCTAACATTAATTTGTAAATTCCGTCTTCATCTGGGGTCTGAATTTCGACGCCATTTGGAGTGCAAAAGATAGTGCAGTTCATTTTACACAACAAATCTCGTCCTAATAAGTTTACCGGACTGGAATCACAAACAACAAATCTATGCATTTCTTTAAAATTCCCAATTTTAATCTCCATGGGTTCTGTAACTGGGGTACTAATTAGCTGATTACAAACGCCCACTACTTGGATCGCTTCTCCCGAGAGGGGTGGGTTTGGAACGTCTGCTGTTCTCACAGTAGAACGGGTAGCACCAGTGTCCAACAGGAAGGTGACGTCATTTACTTCAACCTTTCCTTCAATGTATGGCCCTGACTGGTCCACCGGCAAGGAGGCGCTAAGCACGCACTCCTCGTCCTCCCCCCTCAGGCACCGTCAGTAGGTGTCGTCACAGAGGAACGTGTCATTTAACAAACATTGTGAAGCTGCTGCATTTCTATCCTCCCTTCCTTCCCAACCTTCAGTGTCTTCACTCTGTTGTGCTTTGCTCCTATAATTTGGCCTAGGTGCACGAGGCAACTGATTCTGTTTTACCTGCTGCTGAGTCTTCCGTGGTGTCTCATTCTGCGTCTGTGGATTCAAATCATTAATTTGCACATTACCATTCTGTACAGCCTTACACTCGTCTCTCCAGTGTCCTATCTTCCCACACCCGTGGCAGGGAAACTTCTTTCTTGCCTCTTCTCGGCTCATTTTTACTCAGGACTTTCCCCCACCTCCAGGACCCTGACTCTGAATACTAGTCATTTTATTCAAATGTTGTTCTTGGTGCTCTGCTAATTTAACCTGTGCCCACATGACTTTTTCTTTCAATTCTTTTTGTTTATCTGCCAATTCATCCTCGCAATATTTAGCCTACTTCAGGACTTCATCGATTGGTTTACCTTGCCAGCAAATTTTATTGTCTTTGATCCACTGTGAGATCTCAGGCATTAACCCTAACAGAAATCGATAAATGAAATGGGTCATGTCCTTCATCTCAATGTTATCTAAACCACTGTACGTCTTGAACACCTTTAACAGTTGTTTATAGTAAGAATGCACAGTTTCATCTCGATTCTGGGTAGTTCTGTCTATTCGGGTCCAATCAGTTTCTTTTGCAGGCACCTTTCCTTTCAGATACAACATTACCTGATCGTACTTCCTCATCACATCCCCTGAAGGAACCCCTGTCTTTGGGTCCCTCGGGAATTCCTCACTTGGCCAATCAACAGCAATTTTACATTCAGTCCATAAATCTAGAGGAACTACAATGTCAAAGAAACCATCTAGATCTTTCAGGAGGCATTTTTGAACTTTCACAAATCTCTCGACCTGTCTATACCAGTCTACAGGTTTTTCTCGCAATTTTGGGAAATCATTCGTAAAGGACACAATATCATGTCGGGACCATAGAACATGTACATATCCTCCACCTGGCACTTCTCGCATAGGATATAACTTTTCCGCCTTTTCTGATTCTTTTAAAACATATTCAGATGTCAGTTGCTTTGATCTACTATCTTCCTTTTTCTTGGCCCACCTGGCTGTCCATTTCTCTAAATCTCCCCATTTTTGTAACAGGTTTAACAATTCTCTAATCTGTACCTTTTTCCCTGACTTATTCATGTTCTCCAAATCTTTGTCTGAGAATTCTGCTCTGTAAGGTTTTTGCAAAACTTTAGATCGGCTAATGTCTATTCCCATAATAGCTGCAGTGTCCATCAATTTCTCATGGTACACTCTGGTATTCCGGGTAAGACTTTTACAAATGAAGAACAATTCCTCCTCACTAAGGGTGTTTAGCCTGTCCAACCCCACATTCCCAGCCATCAGTTCCTCCAATTCTATTCTCAGTTTGTATATATCCAATGGTTTTGGCTGAGGATTTGGTTTCTCTAATTCTCAGGTCCATCTGTCGATTTCTTCAGGAGTCACTACGGTAGCACTTCTAGTACCTGAAGATGACTCAATTTTTACTTCTCTTGAAGTAAATGGAGTGCTTTTCCTCTGTGAACTCCCTTCTGGTTCCCTTATCGGTAAATCCATCAAGGAAATCACAGATTCGCATTCACTTGCCTGATCATCTACTATCAAGGGCTCTTTTCTCGGCTGTACTACAGATGGGGTTATTATTGGAGTTTTCGGACTACTTTGCTTATCCCCGTACAAAGGAACAACTGGTCCAATAGTTACTGGGATTGTCAAAGCTTCAGGACTGGTATTCAATTGGAAGATTTTCTGAATAAATTCTGTTCTTTGTTTAATTAAAGCTTCTCGTTCTCTATCCTGCAGTACCTTTCCCATGGATGTTTCATGTACTATCTGCGGAGTTAGGGTAGGATTATAATTCGGGGCAGTTGGGTGTGTCATGCTCGGTCCCTCACCATAATTAGGTTTCAGAAAGGGGTTTCCTGTATTCAAGGATCTTGATTCCTCTTGATAAGGAGGTCTTAGACATGTATCTCTCGCACTTAAGGATCTTGGTCCTTCATTATAAGGTGGGGGATTTTTCATTAATAAATCCTCCAGATAATCATCATCTGAATCACCACTGGTCATTAAATACTTTGTCTTTTCTGTCCTTTTCCCTCCCATGGGCTCTTCTACTGTTATTACAGGGTACAGTCCTTCTACCATCATGTTCTGTCTCCATTCTTTCATTCTTTTTTCTCGGGTCTCTCTATTTACTTTCGGGTAAAATTTTGTTAACCCTTTGTCATTTCTGGGTCCGTCTTGCTCAAAAGCCTCTATTTCCCATTCCTCTAAGGCCTCATATTGCGTTAGTCTGGGTCTGGGATGTAAATCATTCATTCGGGTTCTCAAATTGAACAGAATCCTGCCATTAAATGTACCTTCTAACGGAAAGGCCAAAATTCCGTCATCTTTAGTATATTCCACCCAATTTTCTAACCACACACAAGCGTGGTAGCCTCTGTCAAACATCTTAAATGATGCGGGAGTATTAGGAGGTGGAATGATAACTCCTTCTCTAGTTTTGATAGGCTTGTCTTTCTTGAAATAATTCTTTACTTTGTCTACAAATGTCATTTTCTCTTGCCTCCATACATAATGTGATATCTTTCTGTTCTCCACTGATCTCTTGCAAACCCTTGATATCTAGGATCCGGTCCGGACTCGGGATGATTCGAATACCACATATACTGTTTTTTTCTTTCTGCAAATACTTTTTGTTTACAAATTCACTTCCAATACAAATTTGTCTTTTATTTTCTGCAACCCACCAACTGTGCAGTTTCAAATAATTTCAACCAATGGGTGCGCGGCGTTTCTCGTGAAACAAGTTCTCACGCTCCTGTGTTCACCCCTCCTTTACAATACTATCTCAGCTAACACGCCCGCTGTCTCAACCAATACCAGCGCGGCACTGAGTGACGTCAGCGCAGCTCCGCTACTGACTCCCTCCTTCACAAGGTAAGGAAAACTCAATTCTTTCTTTAAAGTGCAATTGCTCTATTTATTTTACAACGCAAAAACATTCGCCACTGTACTCGAGTGTCTAGAAAGAAAAGATTTGTTTCACTGCAAGTAAATCCCTTCTGTTTACTTTTCATATACTGCAAGTAGATCCCTTCTGCCTACTCTAACACAAGCATTAGAGAACCTGCTACTCCTTCGACTCATCCACTTAGGGATATATACTAAGCCAAAAGTTTCACCAATGAACCCCTTGCTATCAACCAAGCTCAGACGAACCTGCTACTCCTTCCGTGTGACCCTTACTAGGTGATATCACAATAGAAGTTTTGCCAGCGAACTCTTTGCTATCATTTATTCATACACTTATGCAGAAACCCTAATTAGTGCTTCCAGTTCTGCCCAACCTGCACCAATTTTCCTCAAGCCACTGATCTGACTGCGAGGTGGATTCTCCTCACCACCCGCTATTCTGCCCCCGGGGATTCCAGACAACATATAACAATCACTAACGAGTTGATTAGAACATTAAATCAATATAGCAACATTTCAAAGAAAATAAAAACATTTCAATACATTTCAAAACAATTTTCATTTGATCGATCAATACTCTGAGCAGCAATATTTTCACAGTTAGCAGCAGTTTACCTATCTACCTAACTTAACTAGTCCTACCTACCTTTAACTAGTCCCTAACCGTCATTCTGCTACCAGAAAATTACTGATAGAGCGCGCAGGTCACCCGACTATAATTTTTTTCCACCATATGCACATTTGGGCCCATGAATTCAATTCACCATATTTATTAATCGGGTAACCTACACGTTACTACCAGTAACCCTTGTTCATTCCTATTTATTTCCAATGTACTTGACTTCCCAATCCTTGTCACAGGTACCTATGATCACAATGGATCAGGGAGCTAGCTGCAAAAGATAAGCAGTCACCAAAAATACACTAACATTTATAATATTTGCACTCTTTATAATAACCACAGACTCAGGAAGTTTTGAAAACCTTTATCTAGTTTTCATCAAGCGTAGAAAGCATGAAATTAACAGTGAGCAAACTATCAATAACCAAGATCATGAAAATAGTGTAACCATACAGGAAATAGATTATGCCAACCATTTAAACTCTAAAAGGAAGGTGAAAACGGGAACATGCTAGCAAGTATTTTCCAGAAATCAGACTTAATATGATGTGACTAAAGGACGGGAAAGATAAGGAACATGCTAAAATAACACAGTTTGAATACCCCTCGAAGGTGGGTAGGCAAAAGAACTTCAATTGGTACTAAAGGGATTTGGAGATACCATGTAGCTATAGGGAGGGTAAAAATGGAACACGCTAATGATTCAGAGCAACCACATTAAATTCGGCTAAAAGGAAGGTAAAGAAAGGGAACATCTATATTTTCATCCTTAAAGGATGGGGAAAAATGGAACATGCTAATAAAACAGCAAAAGTGGGAAAAACGTTATTATCGGTCAGCACAGGGAAGGTAAGAAAAGGAACAAATGCGCAAATAAGACTTTTAGCAGTTTCAGAAAGCAAGAAAGGACGTAAGTATATTTCCCCGCATAGATTTATATTTACCTAGAACAGTGTGAGACCAACCCTGGCCACGGGTCAGTTAAGGACAGTAGGAACCCCAAGGAATGCAGTTGCCAGTAGGCCAGCAAGTGCAGAATGAACACCCAGGACAGGAAAACCAGATTAGGATCAGGACAGGACCAACAAGGTAAGATCAGGACCCGCAGTTCAGTTGCAACGCCTGCGCGACACCTTCTCTGCAGCTATCAGTCAAAACCCCGATTGGGTTCTCTATTTCCGCAGCAAAGTGCTCCGCCAGCACTTAAGGTTCTCAAAACCCCGATTGGGTCTGTGAGTCAGTCAGACAGAGTGCTCCGCAGCACCTCTGTTTCAATCAGCTATTGAGTGCGTAGGGTCAGTGACAGGTCAGCTATTCGGACAAGTCGGACAATTTCTCTAACTAACCTAGGCTAGTTATACTGTTTTCGGGTCAGTGTACCACCCCCCAAATGTTGCAAGTGTAAGGATCCCCAATTTTGATTGGACAAAAGAGAGGACAGGTCATCACACCTCCTAGGATTTGACTTTCTCAAGCCCCCTATTTGCATTCTTCAGACCGCCCCTTGAATTTCAGGTTCCCATCACATGTTCCTTACACATAACGATGGTGAATTTAACAATTATTACAATGTAATACATTTAGTACAATTCAGCATCTTCTACTAGGTGAAGGTGTCTCTTTCCAGGCGCATCTTGGCTGGGACTTCTGTGTTGGCATGCATTCAATGTCAAAGAGTACATTCTCTGGCGGTGGACTGTCATGCGCAGAAAGGTTTTCCAAGATGGAGTATCCCCATCCCTCATGCCCAAGGATTACGATACATGAAAAGTAAATAGAAACAGCTTTAGAACAAAGAATAAATGAATGCACTGTATACCAGGAATCCCTATATTATTCCCATTATTTCATAATAACTATAGCATTAGTATTAATGCAAGACAAACAGCATAGCGAAAGCAGCGATGCAAGAACACAAAGCAGCCATTTTATCTCTACTGCGCAAGTGCAAAAGGTTTCCCACCAGAACTGCGAGTACGTCACATCACATGGTTATGACCGACGCATGTGCAGAAGAAATTCCCGCGTAGCAGCAGCCATTTTTATCTGCAAGCGTATTATTATTAGTAAACACATAGGCAAGCATCACCCGGATACCCAAAATGTCGGAATAAGGGGTAAATTACTAATGACAAACGGGTTGATTAATTAATTAGGGTTATTTGAGGTTCATGAATACAAGCAAGGCGCTATACGTGCGAATCCTTGCTCCATCAAGGGCCAATTGCAAACGCAACCGATGGCGCAAATGCCATGATAGAAAACAACAAAAAACCACGAAGTTCAAGTTCAAGTTCAAGTTCGAGCATTTATATAGCGCGCTACTCACCCAGGGGGTCTCAAGGCGCTTGGGGAAGGGGTTCATTATTTGTCGAATAGCCAGGTTTTGAGTTCTTTTCTGAAGGAGATGTGGTTTTGAGTAAGGCGGAGGTGAGTGGGGAGTGTGTTCCAGGTCTTGGCAGCGAGGAAGGAGAAGGATCTGCCACCCATGGTGGATTTTCGGATGCGCGGGACTGCGGCGAGGGCTTGATTGGACGATCTTAGTTGGCGGGTTGGTTTGTAGAAGGACAGTCGTGTGTTGAGGCATTCGGGTCCTTGATTGTAGAGGGCCTTGTGTGCGTGGGTGAGAAGGCGGAATGTAATTCTTTTGTTGACGGGAAGCCAGTGGAGGTCTTTTAGGTGTCCAGTGATGTGATCTTGGCGAGGGATGTCTAATATGAGTCTCGCTGATGCGTTTTGGATGCGTTGGAGTTTTTTCTGTAATTTTGCTGTGATTCCGGCGTATAGTGTGTTACCATAATCCAGTCGACTCGTGACCAGTGCGTGAGTGACAGTCTTTCTTGTCTCTAGGGGGATCCAGCGGAAGATCTTTTTGAGAATGCGGAGTACGTTGAAGCAGGAGGATGAGACTGCGTTGACTTGTCTGGATATCGAGAGAGAGGAGTCTAGGATGACGCCAAGGTTGCGAGCATGGTCTGTGGGTGTGGGTGCTGTGCCAGAGCGGAAGGCCACCAAGAGTCGTCCCAAGCAGCGGGGGAAGATCCTAGGATGAGCAACTCCGTTTTGTCTGAGTTGAGTTTAAGGCGGCTATGTTTCATCCATTCGGCTACTTCTTTCATGCCTTCGTGAAGGTTGGTTTTGGCGGTGTTAGGGTCTTTGGTGAGGGAAAGGATTAACTGGGTGTCGTCGGCGTAAGAGATGATGTTAAGGTTGTGTTGGCGCACGATGGAGGCAAGTGGACTCATGTAGACATTGAAGAGGGTGGGACTGAGTGAAGATCCTTGTGGTACGCCACAGATGACTTCGGTGGCCTCTGAGTTGAATGGGGGAAGTCGGACTCTTTGAGTTCTCCCAGCGAGGAATAAGGTGATCCAATCTAAGGCTTTTCCATGTATGCCGCTGTTGCTGAGGCGTTGTAAGAGGGTGCTGTGGCAGACTGTGTCGAAAGCGGTGGAGAGGTCAAGTAGAATGAGGGCCGCTGTTTCTCCGTTGTCCAGTAGTGTTCGGATGTCGTCAGTCGCTGCAATGAGGGCTGTTTCGGTGCTGTGTTTGGCTCGAAACCCAGATTGAGATGGATCGAGGGAGTTGTTGGATTCAAGGAAGGCGGCGAGCTGGCTGTTGACTGCTTTCTCAATGACTTTGGCCAGGAATGGGAGGAGGGATATGGGTCGGTAGTTTTTAAGGTCAGAGGGGTCTGCTGTGGGTTTCTTCAGAAGGGCGCTGAGTTCGGCGTGTTTCCAGCTTTCTGGGAAGGTGGCAGAGTTGAACGAGCAGTTGATGACATCACGGAGGTGAGGTGCGATGATGGAGTCCGCTTTGTTGAAGATGTGGTGGGGGCAGGGGTCGGTTGGCGAGCCAGAGTGGATTGAGTTCATTAGGCGGGTGGTGTCTTCAGTGGTGATTGGGTTCCAAGCGCTAAGGTGGTTAGTTGGTGGAGTAGGATCTGAGGGGGGTGGGGAGGGTTGGTCGCTGGGAGTATTCTCGAAGCTGTTGTGGATGTCGGCAATTTTGTTGTAGAAGTAGGAGGATAACGCATCGCAGAGGTCTTGGGAGGGAGTGATGTTGTTAGATGCTGCGGTGGGGTTGGTGAATTCTTTGACGATGTTGAAAAGTTCCTTGCTGTTGTGAGTGTTGTTGTCGAGACGATCCTTGAATGCTGATTTCTTGGCAGATCGAATCAGTTGGTGGTGTTTGCGGGTGGCTGCCTTGAGGGTGGCCATGTTGTCGGTGGTTGGGTTTTTTCTCCAAGTTTTCTCCAAGGTACGGCATAGCTTCTTGGATGTTTTAAGGTCATCATTAAACCAGGGAGCCTTTTTGCTGGCTGATTTGATGTGGTGCTTTTTCAGGGGTGCTAATTCGTCAGCACTGTGGGTGATCCATTGTTTGAGGTTGGTGGCAGCTTGGTTTGGGTCCGATGAGAGGGCGGGTGGGTTTTGGTTGAGCGATGTGAGGAGTTGGTCGGTGGTGATCTTGTTCCAGTTTCTCCGAGGAATAGGTTGAGGGTGGCTGTGGGTCGGGGTGGTTTTGTAGCTGAAGTGAACACAGCTGTGGTCCGTCCAGTGGAGAGCTGTGGTGCGATCGAAAGAGATGTGCTTGCTGGAGGTGAAGATAGGGTCGAGCGTGTTTCCGGCTTCATGGGTGGGGGTGTCGACAAGTTGTTTGAGTCCGAGATTGGCCAGGTTGTCCAGCAGGGTGGTGGTGTTGCTGTCTTGTTTGTTGTCAAGGTGGTACTTGAGGTCTCCTAAAAGAATGTAGTTCTCGGAGGCGAGGGCATGTGGGCTGACGAAGTCCGTGATGTCATCGCTGAATTGAGTGCGGGTACCTGGAGGTCTGTAGATGAGGGTGCCTCTAAGTGTGGTCCTAGGGTCGGTGTGGATCTGAAAGTGGAGATGTTCGGCGGTTGCAAGATTATCGTCGGAGCTGGTCGTGATTTTGATGGTGTTCCTGTGGATGATGGCGATGCCTCCTCCTGTTTGATTGGTGCGATCTTTTCGGATGATCTTGTAAGCGTCAGGTATGGCTATTGCGATGTCGGGTGCTGATGATGTGTTCATCCACATTTCTGTAAGAAAGGCGATGTCCGGTGACGCAGTGTCGAGTAGGTCCCAGATTTCAGTTGCGTGTCTGTGGACCGAGCGGGTGTTAAGCAGGATGCACTTCAGGTGGTTAGAGTCAGAGCTGTGTATGGAGGAAGTGGATTTGGTGAAGGACCTGAAGCAGTTGAACTTGCAGGAGAGGCAGGCGAATGGGCCGTGGGTACGTCCTGGGGTGGCATCGCAGCATTGTGGTGTGCGTCCGGGGTTGAGGGCGAGGAGAGTTGCGGCATCATATGTGATTTTAGAGGGTTGGGGGCGGCGGGGAACAGGCGCTGGGCGCGGTCCAGGCGCGGACGGCGCAGACGGGCTTACCTTTGGCGCACCTTTGGTGCGCATGGGGCGCGACCGCAGCGCGTGAACGCTGCGCAGGAAAGCATCTGTCATATATGAATGGTGGGGGGGGGCGGGGGCGAGGGAGGATCAATCTGGGAGGCGGGGGCGGGGTGGGGAGGCTGGCTGCAGGCACAACAAACAAAATGGCAACGATACCCCGAGTGAAACTGGCCGAGATTGGGGCACAGAGGTGGAATATGCTATGGTCTCGGTGCAATCAGGCCAAATTAATGAAGTTACGTTCCCACGTTCCCAAAAGCAAACACACACAAAACACGCAGGTTGCACAATGCGAGCGCGGAAAAAAATACGAAGCGCTATGATTTCTTGGCACAAAGCAGGCAATGGGGAGAGCGCTACGATACCAGAAGGCAGTCTGAAAGCAGGCAGGCAGTGTGAGTAGCAATGCGGGGCGAGCAGGGAGCGACCGCTTCTCACGGAGCAGCGAGAGAGGTCACAGCGCTATTT
This sequence comes from Lissotriton helveticus, assembly GCF_964261635.1. NCBI lineage: Eukaryota > Metazoa > Chordata > Amphibia > Caudata > Salamandridae > Lissotriton > Lissotriton helveticus. The sequence continues at coordinate 856,376,662 of NC_136072.1, read as the reverse complement.
CCGGCGAGGCAGGGCTTTAAAGTCCGTGGGAGGGAGGATCAATCTGGGAGGCGGGGGCAGGGTGGGGAGGCTGGCTGCAGGCACAACAAACAAAATGGCAACGATACCCCGAGTGAAACTGGCCGAGATTGGGGCACAGAGGTGGAATATGCTATGGTCTCAGTGCAATCAGGCCAAATTAATGAAGTTACGTTCCCACGTTCCCAAAAGCAAACACACACAAAACACGCAGGTTGCACAATGCGAGCGCGGAACAAAATACGAAGCGCTATGATTTCTTGGCACAAAGCAGGCAATGGGGAGAGCGCTACGATACCAGAAGGCAGTCTGAAAGCAGGCAGGCAGTGTGAGTAGCGTTGCGGGGCGAGCAGGGAGCGACCGCTTCTTACGGAGCAGCGAGAGAGGTCACGAAGAGGACGCTGGAACAAACAAAACCGTTCCCAGGTGAACAATCCCAGCCCTGCTCAATAATCAATCTAACCAATGTAAAACTCACAAAAAATGACCTGACAGTCCTAGGCTTTGGGCTGTCATATTGTCCACCCTGTAATTTTAATTACGCTGATACCAGGATGGACACATATAGATTTGTGAGGAAACTCAAGCTAAGCAAGTTTTTTCTGCTACAACCCAACAGAAAAAATCGAGCGGAAAAACCGAGTAGTCCATCGTTACTAGTTTCAGGAGACCGTGCGGCCTTTGATGACATCTGGGCATTGCAAACAGAATCAGATACACCAATGGATATGTCAACAACAGCCTCGAAGGAAGATGTAGGAATATGTAGAACTCCCTTTAAACCTAGATCTGTTTTTCAACCGCTGATGACCGATGACAATTTGGATGTGTATCAGGAGTTGATCACTAAGGATCTAAAGAAATTGTACATTGCCACAAATAAAAAACATGCAGCAATCAATAAGAAAAATCAGAACTACAACAATTTGGTCAAAAAATTGGATGCCAACAAAAATGCATGGCATGGAGAAGTGGCAATCTCATATCTAATGAAGAATTTCAATTTCTGAAAAAAGATCATCCAGTAGTGCCTACTTTTTACCTGATACCCAAAATTCATAAAAACGTGGGCACACCGCCGGGTCGACCAATTATTTCTGCGATCAATAGCTACACGGAGAACATCTCGAAGTACATAGACTATTTCTTGCAAGACTGGGTCAAAAAATTATGGGCCTTATTTATGAAGGTGTTGCGCCGCCGGTGCGTCACTTTTAAAATGGGAAAAAGTGACGTACCAGTGGCGCAAGGCCTTCATAAATGAGGCCCTATGTTCTTATGTACAGGACACCTCGGATTTTATTCGCAAATTGAAAGAAATTGTTTAGGACTCTTATTGCCTTTTAATGACATTTGATGTGTCTTCATTATATACCTCTATAAAACATGTTGATGAAGTAAAAGTGGTACAGCATTACCTAAACAAACGGGCGATACATTTTTCATCCCACAAAAAAATGCTGCTATCTATGAAGCAGATTTGCTTATAACAAAACTTCTTCATGTTTAATAATCAGGTATACCAGCAGATCAGGGGGGTGGCCATGGGGGCGTGTTTCTCCCCCAGTTTCGCATGTTTGCACATGGGACTGTGGGAGGAGCAGGTCCTCATGGTGCAACATCAAGCCACCATGCAAAATCATGTACCCCTTTATCTGAGATATATAGATGATCTGTTTATGGTTTGGCGGGGGTCAAAGGAAGATGCACAACACTTTGTGGATGAATTAAATAACAATAACTTAGATTTACAATTCACCTCCACAATAGATGCTGAGTCAGTCTGCTTCCTAGACACCGAGGTATATGTAGAGGGGACAGGTCTGGCAACTAAGCTGCATAGGAAGCCTACTGCAGGCAATACCATACTGCATGCGGATAGTCAACATCCGCATTACCTAATAAGCAGCATTCCCTTTGGGGAGATGCTGCGCATTAGGAGAATATGCAGCTCAGATCAGGAATGCCAGAAGGCTCAAGAAGAGAGTAGGATAAGATTCCTGGCCAGGGGATACTCGGAGGAGGTCCTCAAAAAAGCGATATCTCGTTCTAGAGCAATATCGAGAGATCAAGCACTAACCCCAAAACCCAAAGTGGTAGGCAATGCAAGGAATGAGACCATGATAGAGCCTAGAATCATACTAACATTTAACAAACAACACAATGACAGGAAGATTTTCTATAAAAACTGGAATCTGGTGGCAGGGGATCCTGTCATAGGTGGATTAGTACCAAAAAAACAGAATTAACCTTTAGAAAATCACCATCTATGGCTGATAAATTAGTGAGTAATTGTCCTGAGGTTACAGTACCAAGTACATGGATGGCACTGAGTAAGGGGTTCAAGAAATGTTTTAGTTGCAAAGCATGCCGTTACGGCTGCAACAAAACCCATTTCTCAGCCCCCTTCAAAGAGACACCGGTACCTATAAATAAGAGACTCACATGCAAGACGGACTATGCGGTGTATGTGCTGCAGTGTCCTTGTGGGCTGCGGTATATGGGGAATACCCGACTGCCCGCCCACAAGCAGATATTGCAGCACATCAGGGCGATTACGGGGAAGGATCAGGCTTACCCTGTTGCCCGGCATTTTGAGAGTATACATGATAGTGATCCTAAACACTTACAATATTTCTTAATTGATACTGTGCTCCCATTGAAACGCGGAGGTAATAGGGAAGCACAATTACGCCTCCTGGAAACAAGATATATACTGGAACTATACAATAAGACTCCGGCAGGTCTTAATGCAACGGAAGATCTGTATACCTGCCTATAGTTCCAGGGTGGTATCAGTAAACAAAGTAAAATGGCTGTATTTATAGGATTAACTAGACCGTGAAGTAATAGTACTATCAGGATGCATCTGTAGGTTCTGTCAATGAATAGGAAGAATCAATAACATACAAAATCTGCATGTAGGCGAACCTCCTGTACCTATTTTTTAATTTTGCACAAGTTTCACTTTAATGCGAAATTTTCACATGAATAGCACTTTAGTTTTTTATATGGAGAAGGAGTACATAGTTTATAAAATTGATGAAATGAAGTTGCCCAATTTAGGACAATAACCCACTTGGGTAGTATTTTGCAGTTGATGTACATAGAGAACCAGAAGAAGTATATATGAATTTAAAAGTATTTATACTATGGATATTTGTATATTTGCACATATTTATTGCCATTACAGATTGGTGTCAATATGGGAATGTTTTTTTTCTTATTTTAGACACTGTGTCTTTTATTTAATGACGAAATGTTCTGATGCAAATATGTTTTCTTTGTTTATTTTTAACTGCATCAAGCGTGGTAATTGATGCCCGCCCTTTTTTAAACTATAAGTACGCTCCCAAATGCTTTGCAACATGTCATGTGATCAAGCCTCTGGAGAGAGGCGAAACGCGTCATGGCAGGCATGCTGGCGATCTTATGCACGAAATAAAAGCACGGAAATAATCAGCACCAGACTTGTGTTTTGCTCATCGTCATTTCTTCTCCTGGCTGGATACGTGTTTTCGTGTGGCGAGAAACTTTTCAATATATATATATATATATATATATATATATATATATATATATATATATATATATATATATATATATATATATATATATGAGTATATATATATATATATAGCGGTTCTGTTTCTACTGGCTGTAGCGGTTTGAGGGGACCCAAGGTGGTGACCGTGGATTTGTGCATTTTCTTGGAGATTCCTTCACCACCCACTTACCTGCACATGATCACCGTGCCCGCAACAATGTATTCCTCACTTCCCCACACCGCCGACCCAGATGCATATACACGTTGCATTCTGGGAGTTGAAGTCTGTGCATTTACCTAAGCAACCAACAGGTGTGTTGAATCAACATGGGGGAGGAGACTTTAGGGCGTGCTAGCACTTATTGAGCAGCAGGACTTGGGCAAGCGGATGAAGGACGCTTTGCAGTGAAGGGCGCTGAGGAAGGCGTAAAGCCGAAATGCATCTGCCACCACTGTGTTGTGCTCATTAAAGCGTGTTTACCCCTTTGGATTCCCCTCTGGCCTCTGATTTCTTCGTAAGGAGGGATGTCGAGTTATATATTTTGCGCATGTCAGTGGTGCAGCACAGATGACCTTGCTACATGAAGAGACCCGGACTACAACTGACACCGCGCTGTCTGACAGCGTTTACCAGGCTCGGGGGATCGAGATGTATGGTGTCCGCCAGTTTTTCCAGGCTGACATGAGCAGTGTGAGGTATTATACCTCCGTTAGGGCGTTACGTTGCTGAGTGACTGCCCCTGCCCAATAGCGGTTCTGTTTCTACTGGCTGTAGTGGTTTGAGGGGGCCCAAGGTGGTGACCGTGGATTTGGGCATTTTCTTGGAGATTCCTTCACCACCCACTTACCTGCACATGATCGCCATGCCCGCAACAATGTGTACCTCACTGCCCCACACCGCCGACCCAGATGTATATACATGTTGCATTCTGGGAGTTGAAGTCTGTGCATTTACTTCAGCAACCAACAGGTGTGTTGAATCAACATGGGGGAAGAGACTTTAGGGCATGCTAGCACTTATTGAGCAGCAGGACTTGGGCAAGAGGATGAAGGACGCTTTGCAGTGAAGGGCGCTGTGGAAGGCGTAATGCCGAAATGTATCCACCGCCACTGTGTTGTGCTCATTAAAGCTTGTTTACCCCTTTGGATTCCCCTCTGGCCTCTGATTTTTTCGTGAGGAGGGATGTCAAGTCATATATATGTATATATATATATATGTATATATATATATATATATGTATATATATATATATATAATATATATATGTATAGATATATATTTAATTGTTACATTATTATGTAATTTAAAAATGATAAGATGCATTAAAAGTATTAGTTGCATTGTTTTAAAGTAAATATATATATATTAATTATATGTGTGTTTAACTTTTTAAATTAAGTTCATTTGTTATGTTTGTTAAAATGTATATTTAATCTAATTTATTTTTTTAAATAATTGTATTCTTTAATATAGTTATTAATTTATTTTATATATATATATATATATTCACTGAAAAAACCATAGGTTATAGACCATATATAGTTAGGAATTAGCATTTAAAAAACCTTATTTTACTCACACAAAACCATTGAAATTCCATATATAGTTAGTTGCACTAACTATATATCGCGCACCCGCAATCCACTGCTGATCATGTCACATATTACATCATTCATGACATGGTCAGTGACATCACTGATGACATCACTGATGACAACATTCAGTGATTATGTGTTTCTGTAAAGTTTAAATATGTTTTACATATTGAAGAATGAGTGGATGTATAAGTGTCTGAATGAAGGTTTTAGTAGGTGCGTGATTGACTGTATGAGTGAGTGATTAAATGCGTCTTACTGAATGCACGGGTTAGTGACTAAACTGTCTAAAAGTGTGCATCAGTATGTCTGTTGTTGTGCAAGCTGCTGCACGTGTTGATCAGTAGCTATATAAGTAGCTATATGGGTTATTGATTGGTTGCACAAGTATTTGTATGGGAGACTGAGTGTGTGTATGGCTGGCTGGGAGGTGTGTGACTCTGTGCAGATCAATGTGTACTTGTATCAGTGATTCTATAAGAGAGTAACTATGTGTTAGTATATGTTTCAAAAATGTAAGGTGTTCTGTGTTTAACTGTATAGATGAGAAAATGGAAGTGTGATTGATTCTTTTCAGGACTGACTAGGTGTGTGAGTAACTCCATGGATGAGTGGCAGAGTGTGAGTGTCTGTATAGGTGTATGAGTGCATATGATAGTGTTGTAAAGATGAGTGATTGTATGTATGAATGATTGTATGAGTGAATGTGTGTGTAGACATAGGAATCAGTGAGTGCGTATGTAGTAACTAGTATTGGTGTGTCAATGGTTTCAAAAATGATACTCTCTATTTAACACTGGGTGTAACGGAGGTTATATTAGAGTGTGAGGAGATGCATTGTATTATCACATGAATGATATCATCAGTGATGTGATCATTGATGTCAAGTGAGATGTCATCAGTGATGTCATTTGAGATGTCATCAGTGATGTCATCAGTGATGTCACTGACCATGTCATGAATGATGTAATATGTGACATGATCAGCAGTGGATTGCGGGTGCGCGATATATAGTTAGTGCAACTAACTATATATGGAATTTCAATGGTTTTGTGTGAGTAAAATAAGGTTTTTTAAATGCTAATTCCTAACTATATATGGTCTATAACCTATGGTTTTTTCAGTGAATTTTCAAGGTTTTGTAAATGCTAATTCCTAACTATATATGGTCTATAACCTATGGTTTTTTCAGTGAATTTCATTGGTTTTTTAACAGCTAATATCTGTAGCTGTAAAATGTATTCTTCTTTAAATCCCAAAATATATTTTATATGTTTATTAATAACTTTTTTTTTTAATATTTTTTTTTCTTCGTTCCCGCTTCGCGAATCGGGAAGCTTCCCGTTAGCTGACCTTGATGCCGCGAAATAGACCGCGAGCCGGTAAACGTTTCTTTACCGCAACTGCCGCGTTAGAAAACAACATCGTGACGCCTCCCGTCCGCATGACGTTTCGCGTTGTCGCGTGATACGTCATATGACGTGCTACGTTAGCGAACTCGTACGCTTACCGAGTCGCAAAGCACAGGTTTCTGGAAGCAAACCGGGAGGCCCTGCAAAGCGCGTAACATACACACAGCAGATCATGTGACTTGGTAATAACACTTTTCATTGGTTCATTTCACTTTCGGTTTCCTAATGATGTAAGACTAGGTCATATGATCTAAAATGAACACTTTTCATTGGTTCAGAACTATTTTTTTTCCCAAATGGTGAAAATCCCTCCTTCTTTCCTCACTCTGACTTTCATCATTGTGAGAGAAAGACCCTTTGTTACCAGTGAGCAATGGCTTCTTTACTAGCTTCAGCTGGTGCTTCCCCACCACCTCCACCACATCCAAGGAAGAGTGGACCACCTGCTAAAGTTATAATTCAGCAAGAAGAGGAAGAAGAGGAACAGGACGACCTAGATAATCTCCCTATTATGGCCAGAAGATCTGTTGTACCGGAAGTAACGGGACCAGAGGGCAGGGAGATGGTGCCAAATATACAAATGAGATTTCGTGAAGTAAAACAAGTCTGCGTACATTGCAGTGGATTCATTTGCTACGCAGAAAGTAGCATCACTCTGATCAACAGAGCTATTGACAATCATGCTCATGTTTGTCCGAAACTCCCCAAACAATAAATTCTTTTTTTTTGTTTTCTTGCTCCTGTTGAGCCCTTTACAATGAATCGTTTTCGTTGCCCCCTCCGAAAAAAAAACAAAAAAAATATAAAACTGTTCAGAAAAATTCAAAAAAAGTAAAAAAATGTTCAGAAAAATAATAAAAAAAAATAAAACAACAAAAACAATTTAAAAAAAAGTTCTTTTCAGAACTACCTCCCCGTTATTAAAAAATTGGTACAATATTTGTAACTGTGCCAACCTCTATTTCTCTTAGTTCGCTTCCCAGTTCGCTCCCCGGTACGCGAACCGGAAGCGAACCAAAATTTTTTTTTTTTAAAAAGAACAGTAAGTATAAGGGAAGGAAACAGACACTTATGTTAAAAGAAAGACAGCTATAAGGGAGTAAACTAGAGATACTATTACCCGTAATCCACTGCTGATGATGTCACATATTACATCATTCATGACATGCTCAGTGACATCATCAGCAGAGGATTGCGGGTAACAGTATCCCTAGTTTATTCCCTATAGCTGTGTTTCTTTTAACATAACTGTCTGTTTCCTTCCCTTATACTTACTGTTCTTTTTAAAAAAAAATTTTTAGATCAGTCAGAAACAGTGAAAGTAATGAAATATAAAAGACTACGTAGAATATGAGCACTGTATGCAACAACTTTGACACTTACAGAAGCCTCACCTTCTCCATGCCTCCTACACAGTTCTACATGTACATCATAAATGCAAACAGAACAGAATTAATTATACATGTTAAATGGTTTATTTTTGCTGTTCTCAGAATGTATCAAATTTCACTAAAACAGTGACTTGAAGGTATTCATCATATAACAGCGGGGAAAAAAAAACACAATCAAAATGATTGTGTTTAAAAAACCCATACAACATTAGAAATCAGAATTCAGAACTCCTTAAAGTTAACTTACTTTCCATGACGGCCAAGGATGTCCTATGAACAGCTTACACTCTGTTGTGCTGTTATTACTTTCAACCCGCCACTTTCTGAAAGAAAACCTCCATCGTTTTCAAAAACATGTTACATACAATAAATGACTTCTTGCTCTCTACCACAAGATTCCACAAGGCCAAATCTTGTCAGAGCCATGTATAACTCTTGGATTTCTTGTTAGCCAATCCCGTCTTTTCGCATTTCCGCAACTTTCAGAATTAAAATGTTGAAGATCATTTACACAATCCTGGACTAGTAATATCTTCCCCTTCTTGCTCAATCATGTTCTACATTTCCTATCACACTGATACTGCTTACTATGAAGCAGACTTACACTACCTTTATGACTAGTACAATTATTTAATTCTCTACATCACTTTTAATCACAAAGCAATGTAAAACAGTAGACAGCATTGCAGACTTACATTCCCTCTACTCCATGTTTTGATTGGCTGCTTCAATTAGCTTATAAAAAGAAATAGTTTTTCTGAACTCATTCAAAGTGCACGTATTTCTCAATAACGTCCAGTGTTATGGTAAAAAGTTATGTCTCTGTACTACACTTATCCTCAAGGCCAAATAGTGTAGGAGCCATGAGAACTTCTTGAAATTCCTCAGAGCACATCCCGAGATTCTTTCCCTAAAATTTTGGTTTTAAAAACACCAGGTAAGAGTTTTTAAGGTCATATGGCAATTTTTTTTTGAAAATGAAAACAGAATCATTGCAGAATGACCAGCCATTTCTACACTTTAAATAAGCTGTGTAATGTCCTGATGTTATTGAAGGACCATCATGATATATAATTGCTACAGTTACAAAAGTCCTTCCTGATATTGACAACTGTGAAGCCACAAAATTTTTAATTAAAGTTGTCAATTTTGTTCCATCAGGCCTACATCGTTGGAACATTAAAATGACATACTGGCCATATGTTCGTATAAATAATGTGGACATCATTTCAGATTTACATTGCCTACACTCCATATTGTGATCAGCTGCTTTTACTAGCTTATTAAAAGAGACTGATTTACTGTCTGGCAACGTTAAATATATAAATCTTTCTGAGTCTACACTAGTACTACTTGATACCCTACAGTTCTCGCAGTCATGCTGCCATTGATAAGAAAGCCCAAACAGATGATCTACATCTACACCTTCAGCATACAATACATCAAGCATATACATTAAAAACTCCTGACAATCTTGCTGACTATTTTGAGAGAATTGTGTTTGGCCTGAACATCTGTCTAACAGATTTCGAATTTCAGACACACTTTCTATGTTTGTTCTATCAGTGCTACATTTCTCTAACACAGAATTTAACAAACTGCAAAATCTTTGATCAGAATTGACCACAATCTCTTCTTTTACATTTTGTAGAGAAAACAAAACATTAACCACTACATTAGCATAGCAGTTGACACCAGAACTGTTTTCAAATTGAAAACCAACAACATCTTCAACAGAATCCTTTTTGTTTCTGCTTATAATTTCAGGTTCATCGACTTTTCGTCTTTTTGCTACAACCTCCCCAGTATTGGTCACATTTCTTCGTTTCCGGCCTACCACACGTTTCTCAAACAAAGGATACTGAGGCAAATGTGGCGCATACTCTCTTCTCAACCTATTGTATTCCTTAACACAATCTAGATCCGCACAAATGTTTGTGACATCACACTCAATCAAGTACAATCCCGATAAAGTCCTAACTCGTGACAATGCCACATATGCCATACCCTCCTTGAACAAAGAACTGCCAATATTCACCAATGCACAGTCTACACTTAAACCTTGCGATTTATGGATTGTCACCGCATATGCCAAGCAAACAGGAAACTGCTTACGACGAACATATAAGTCTTTTACAAGCAAAAATCTAGCAGAACAACGAGCAATTAGCTGTACTTCCTCAATGCCATCAAATTTAATTTTTAAAAATTCAATTCCATCTCTATTTCTGTATTTCACAAAATCAACAACATTACCCATTGATCCATTTACCAGACCTCTTTCAACATGTAAATTCCTTCTTAAAATTATACGGCAGTTCAAGCACACATTCAGAGTCTTTTCAAAACCCGCAGTTTTAGATATACTCTTCTCTAATGAATCCAATTTTGTTTTCAGATTCTCAGACAAAATAATTGTTGATCCCATATGCTCTACTCTGTCAATAGCTTCCAATTTCACAATCTCTTGCTTTTCTAAATGCAACATTTTGTTGTTGAATTTGGCACATTCTGCAAGAGTTGGCATCAAACATATTCCAGATTTTTTCTCAGTAACTTTCTGAAAAATATTCTCAGGCACAACATCTTCGTCTGGATATAAATTTGTCAGTAATCGTGCATGTAAAGCTTCTTTCCCATGCTCGGTCACTTTTCCAATTCTAACATCTTGTAGAATAGTCTTGTAAACTTCATCCTTTGCCTGACGCATATTTTCATGCAGTTCAGCATAATTGAAGTTTAACCATATATTGACGTTGCCAATACTCCCTAAGCACTTCCTGGTATCTTCATGCGTGAGCATTTTGAACACAGGTTGCCCTTTCACTGGTGTCAGCTGCAGAAGATCTCCGAAAACAATGATGTGTTTGCCACCAAATAACACATCATACTCTGTTTTGAGAACTTCTTGCATTCTCAAATGCACAAAGGCAAGCATGACATTGGAAACCATGCTTACTTCGTCAATGATAAGAAGTTTCATTTTCCTCAAGACTCTTGAAACTTCAAAACAAGCATCTCCAGATAGCTTGTGATATTCTAATTTGTTGTCATGCTCCACTGGCAGCATCAGTAAACGATGTAAAGTAATCCCTTTAATGTTATGTGCTGCCAGTCCAGTTGGAGCGGTGACAACACAAGACAGCGATGACTCTGTCCTTTCCTGCAAATAACATGAAATTGCTTTAATAAGGAAACTTTTTCCAGTTCCCGCTTCTCCACTCACGTACAGTCGGACAGGCTTCAACGACGTACATGAGCACTCTTTCTTGTCATGACTTAATCCATGATCAATTTGCATGGTAAGTTCGTCATATATTTTCCTCTGCTCAACGTTGAGTTGTCTTTCCAACTCTTCTAAGTTAACCGCATCCTCCTGAGCATGTGCCATGGCTCTTTCCACTTCATTCATAGCAGTGGCAGCTTCATTTTCGATAAGAGGTCCTCCTAGTGGATCCTGACTCAATGAAGCAGAACTCTGACTGTCCTGAGAACTGTCTCTGGCAATCTCGGCTGCAATCGTTGCTTCCTGCTCAATTTCCACATTCAACATTTCTACATATTTGGGAAAAGCAGGACATTCTATGGTCTCCTTGGCAGCATTGAATGAGTCTTCGTAACAAAGGAAATCTCCAAGCAGTTCCTCTTCTGCACGCCAAGGCTTAAAAAGTTGCAAAAGTGCTAAATAGAAAAACTCCTTTTTTTCAGGAGATTCGCCACTCAATTTTCGATGGTTTATCAAGTGGCATTTTCTTTGCTTGACCAGACATCCCTCACTTCCTATTACAGCATACACTCCTTTCTCAGTATCTTCTTTGATGTTCCTCTTGAATATGTAATTTTGCAGAACCTCATACAGACAAACATTCTCGAGGTGACTGCTTCGATTTGGATAATATGTATCCAACATGTTGCTCTTCAAAATGTCGGTACTGTTTGGCTCCTTTTCCGCCAAATACTCAATTTCCCGCACAGGTTTCAGAACTCGATTACGCGTTGCAGCAAGACCAACACTCGCCCAAACGATACTCCTGGACTTGGCATAGAGACTTGCTGAAGACAACCGGTCAGAACATTCGTAAGCTCCGATTTCTCGATGCGACAACATCTTCAGACTGAAACTGTACAACTTCTTGCTGAGGCTCTTTTCATGGGAAATGTCCTCCCACATATCCTTCAATTCTGTCTTCTCTTTTTTGGTGATGTAAGATGTCACATACCGAGCCACAGCCATACAGTTATCAGCCACAAACTGTATATCCATGTTAGCATTCCACATGGACAAAATCACCGGGTTGTAGTCGTTGATATACTTAGACTCTTCGTTCCTCTTCAAATTGTATGTGTTTTTAGGTGATTTCTTCATCACATTATGTCGCAGCGAAGACATCAAACTGTTCACTCTTCCTTTAGAAATCACCGATCGTGGAAAGCCGAAACGACATTTGGTGTAGAACTTGTCTTTGTTCCGGAATTTACGACGACAGTACTTTCCACATCGATGGCTTTGGAAACGTAGAACTTTTTCTCTTAGGCTTTTTTTCTCCTTTGCGTTTGGAACAGCACACGTAGAATACTGTTCTATGAAACTCATCACTGAGTCGTCTGCATCCGTTCCAAATTTAGGTGCATCCTTGATCCACAGCAACATATGTATATGAGGAGCACCTCTTGCTTGGTACTCCTTCCTCCAGAAGAAATCCAACACCTCTCCAAGAGGTGGATTCTTCTTATTCATGATGAAAGACATCATACCTTCAAATCTATGATTGAAGTACCTACATACATTGACTGGATCCAAAGAGCACAGTTCTCCGGGTGTCTTGAATTCGATGTTTTCTACGTTAGCATTTGCCTCTCGTAGAAATTCAAGTAAGTCTTCCCAGCCATACTCAGCACAGCTCAAAGTGAGGAACCATGTGGGAGTTCCTAAGTTCCTCAGCATACATTTTAAATCACCATGACGACGGTACCAGTACTCATTAGTACCACGCTGACACGCCATGAGATTAATCAGGTGAGAATCCAAAATACTGTCTTGGACATTGACTTTATCCATAAAGTCACTTGCCGAGATGTTTTGCATGTGTATACCACTTTTCAAGATGTGGTTCACTGCATATGACAGTCCAGACAGATCGCTTTCAAACAGGAGATGAAACAAATAAGGAATGCATTGTCGAAACCTAGGATCTCCTGCATACAATCGCAAAGTCCGGTATTCAGAAGCAGGAATTTGATGAGGTCGCTCATCATATCTTCCTCCCTGACCTGTTGGAAAAAGCTGTGGGAAACACCGAGCTTCCAAACTTTCCTCCCAAACACTAATGGGACTCCCTTTCGCTTGTTTCATTTGAAACAACTCAATAGCATTCCCCATGACTTCCTTGGAATGCAAAGGATGAACACTATAATGTTCATATATTTCTTCACTAGTACAGGGTTCTACTTTCTCAATTTGACCAGCACACAAATCGCTATCCTCTTCCTCACTTACTTCCTCTTCTGCAACATATACATTTTTATAGTATTTATTATATTTTTTCAAATACAATGTTGCCCTTTTGACTTTCCTAACATCTACTAAATCTTGCCATATTTTCTTATTCTTTGTCGGAACCCCATTAACTAAGATAACAAGAGGTTCCTCTTCCACTTTTTCTACTCCAATTGTGTTAATGTTTTTCTTCAAATCTAGAGGCAAATAAACAACTCTTCCCTTTAATCCTCTCTGTAAATCTGATGGAGGCAATTTCCCTGTCTTTGGCTCCATTCTTACAATAGCCTGAAAGGGATGGATACTTTGAATCAAAATAGATTCATAAGTATTTAAATCCTTCAATTCAGAAGGAATCTCAACCAATTCCAGATTATTATGAACTGCTCTAGCAGGCATCTGGTTTTGATTTAATTTGTTACAACAATAAGTACACACACGTTGATCCAATCCCAAATCAAAACAATTTTCTACCATCAAGTATGTTGCAAAATCCTTCCATTCACTATTATTTTCCCTTTCACTTTTTCCATATAAATCCACTAACTTAGTCTGATTCTTATAATAAGTGCGTCGACAACACACACAAGTGAAATTTGGCCTCTCACTTGAGTTCACCTCAAACGTCGCAATTTCCCTCTGGAAATTATCTGTACTGGAAACCTGTACACTATCTTCCACATTACTCTCTTCTTCTTGGTCAATTTCAACATTCTCCTCTTTACTTCCAAAGTAACAAAACTCAATTTCTTCACATATATTCTTCACATCTATTTCAGAACCATGCAAAAGAGCAGCGCATAATTGTTTAAGCATAATTGCTGGACTCTTAGCATAATACAACATTCTAACTAATTTCCTCACTTTATTATGATGCACTGCTAGCATCCTGAAATGATGAAAAACACTCTGGCATACTCTCCTGGAAAGACAAGCCAGTGAATGACCATGCAAACCTATCACTTCTCTCACTCTGCAAGGATCTAATTCTTGCAACAACTTCATTTTCTGCTTCAAACTTTTCTTACTAAATGACCGTATAAAATCACAAAGCAAATTGATGGAATCCTGTCGTACACTGCAAATACTACTACACTTCCAGGTGTACACAGGACCCTTAGGACGTCTCCCTAAAACCTCATTACCTAACACCCTCTTCTATCTCTGTTCTCACAAGTTTTTCTTTTTCAACTGGACAACCATCTTTCACTTCATAAGCTCGACCACTGGTGTCAACTGCATGCACCAAATCATTATCCTGGAAATAACTCTCCTCATTAAAAAATGCCTCAGAGCTTGAACTATGCATCCATTCTCCAGAAAAAACTTCACAAAAATTACTACGATTAACTATTCTCTTCCATCTACTATTTCTTTTGAAATCATAAATTACCTTGTTTAGCTTCCTAATTCTATTGATTGTCAAAATAAATAACTTACGTTTAATTTCAAATGCCTGATCAATAACTTTCTCAACTATTTTTTTTCTCTTATAAAAAACCACTTTCTGCTGACCTTTCTTAATATTTTTTAACAAATTCCAAATTGTCCTGTGGCGGAACATTCGTTTACGAATATCCCTAAACTGTTGTTTCCTTCTACTTTCATGCATAGAGTTATCTCTTACTCTAGCAGTAACATTTCTCATTGGCCTTTCCTTACCATTTGAATTCTTTCTCCTTTTCTGGACTGAAACATTTTCTGTAGTAATATTTTTTTTACTACACATATTTCTTATGACTGTTTTTCGACTCTTACCCGGTGCTTTCTTGGTGACTTGACAAATCTTTTTGTTAGAGGACTGCTGCATTATTCCATGGTCCTGCTGTCTTTGACGTTTTGCAGCCTTTCTTACTCTTTCTTTGCTAGGCATCCTAAAATCTTGAAATAATCTGCAGTTGAATCTGTGGTAAAATATAATAAAAAATGTTATTAACCACTATTACCCAACAGTAAATTAATAACAGTCATCAACAACTTAACACACTACTTAAGTATATAATATACTGAAGCCTATCTCCAATTTTTCACTGAACAGGACTCATCTCTTCTTAACCTTGGATAAACCTCACCTACTCTGTGTCCCCTGCACATAATTAAATGTAAAGGGGCAGATTTATATTAACTAGCACATCCCCAGGGATGCACCAGTTAACGTGCACCGCTGCTCTGCCACCCACGGTGTGCCGCATTTACAATCAGATAGGACAAAGCTACATCAAAACCCTGCGCCTGCTTGAAGCAGGCATAGATCTTGACGCAGGTAGGCTGAAAGCTAAAGCAACAACTAAGTGTCGTGTGCAGAAGTTACAAAAAAGGAAAAATGGCGTTTAAACCAGTAATGAGACCATGCTAACGTAATACAGAGTAAAAATATCCAGGATCTACATCAGTTTGGGGTTCACGAACCTGGCAGGTACAAGGCACTGAGGCTTTCCACCGTGCATGTCTCATCCCAAAACATATGTGGTTTGTGAATGAAACAATTTCCCAGACCAAATGCTTTGGATTGGCTACTTCTAAAAAATTAAACACCCCTACTATCCCGGAGTTAGAGGAATATGATGGTTGGAGTAATTTTACTCGTTGTCTATTAAAGATTTACAGGCCCTACTCCGTAACTCTTCCTTTAACATTTCCAGTATAAATCCAAAAGGTTGACTGCTTTGGCAACGTGCCTTATCCACGGTTTAATAACGCTGCCTTTTGCTTTATATAAGTTTTCAAATTGTATGAAATATATACCAATAGGTCGTTATTAACCTTTAGGTAGTGGTTTTCTTCATGAAGTCTGGTCGCTTCCATACACATACAGATTTTCAAAGATGATCAAGAACTTTATCTGAATGGAGAGGAATGCACTGAGACGCCAGATCATTCACTAATGTGTAGGCACATACAGTTACACGGTTCATGCAACAAACACCGACCAAATATGGCTTGCGTGTTGCAAGGCACACCAGTTCCTGCTATCATCCCCACGTTCAAGTTCTTGGAAAATGGTAGTTATTTGATGCTCAATAATGAAGATTGTTCTGGGTTAATTAAAAGTATTCATTTTATCGTAACAGTAAATGAACGGGTTATTTGCTGCAGAAATGTTCTATTTCCTCCCACACATGAACATAGGGAGTTTTCAATCTGGCCACAAATACCAACCTTGGCAGCACATTTCAACGGCATGGCAAGAATAAGAGCTATTTTGTCTCAGAGAGAGGTGGCCTTGAGTTCGGCCCGTGAAACTTTCGTGCTTCACACAGCGAACACCCGTACAGAGGTGCAGACCCTTTTAAATACAGATTCGCCTTTCCATTTCAGCAAGATGGTTCGGACTATCTCTAACGCGTCCTCCACAAAGGGCCTGGCGCACTTTTTTAAAATTGTTACCAGTGGTCTCGTGACTTCATTTGAGAAAATCTTTGGAGTCATCCCTGCTTTCTTTCATTCTATATTTTTCCACTGTGCTTCGTGGATTCCCATTTTTACTTGCATTACCAGCGGACGCTCTTGTGCTTTTTTACATTTTTAAATATGGATGTCCCTCCTGTGCAAGCTCCCGCCCTGCAGCTGCTGACACTGTTCCGCAATCGCATGCTAGAATATTATGGCACAATGCCGTTGGCGATATTAAGCACGGCATATGGATTATCTTTTCTATGCTGATGTGATTCCTTCAAATCTAAGACACTAAAGTATCGGCACGCCCTAAACCAACACAAAGAGACCTTCTTAGCAAATAATATAATATGTGTATTAGGGAGGGTGAGATATAAGCAGCCGCGGGCCGTGGAGGGAGTTACGGTGAGGCAGGGAGGCGGGGAGGGGGAGAAGCAGGGTGGAGCCCTCTCTACCTTGCCCCTCCCCCTCCCCCTCCCCGCCTCCCTGCCCCACCGTAACTCCCTCCACGGCCCGCGGCTGCTTATAAGTGTTGCTAACTCTTATTCATTTACAGCATGTTAACATACTGTCACCATTCGCTTTTTATGTACTATTGACTATGCTGGTAATTTTGCTACTGATAATATGTGTACTTGTATAATCTAAGATACTACGCCTGAGAAGACGGCATTAGTAAATAAACATTTCAAATACACATGTGTTCTTCTTAACTCCATGTTCTCGTTTCTAAGAAATATATAACGACCGACTGTTCATGAGTTCCACGTATCCTGAGGTACTATAAGTTCATATTCTGGATTGTCTAAACATTGAGAGTTTGTTATATCCAATGTGACACTGTACCTAGCTTGCTAAGGGGTTTTGATTACTAAGGTGAGTTTTGGGACACCCTAATTCGCCGAGGTTCCAATCCTCTGTCCACAGTTCTGTGTCAGAACAGAAACCCTGCGACAGGGGCACCCCTCAAGCTTACTGGAGCTTCATCACACTTGCGATACAACTCCAGCAATGCGCCAACTTTACGGCACAAATACGTCACGCATCTGTGCTGTTTTTGCCCCATGATGCGCCGCATTGTAAATGCAGCACACCATAGGTGACGGAACAGCGGCACAGAATGACTAACACATCCCTGGTGATGCGCCAGTCATCATAAATCTATCCCTATGCTTCTTATCTTGTTAGAGATAAACCGCCATATGTATCATCAAAGTTTTTTGCATTTCCTAAATAGCGAACTTTAAGGAATAAATAGCGATTCTTTACCATTCCTAGTTTGCGATGAGCTATTTGCTAATTACAAATTACCCATTCATTTCCATGCAGCAGGAGGCCCATAGGAATGAAGGTGCAATTTGCGATTAGCAATTACCTCATCGCAAATTACGAATTTTTCCGACGGTGCAGGGGTGTCTCAAGAACACCCTGCTGCACCCCTGAAAAAGAAATTTGGGGTCATATGGCGCACATAAATTTTGAAAACATTCCTTTACCTCAAAAACGATTTTCAACTCATAATTTGAAAACACTGCACATGGGGAAATGACTTAAAATGTCCTTAAGACACATAAAAGCATTTTTTGATTGCCTTTGCAGCATGTTTCAATCACCTTTAACATGCCTATGTAACGGAAACATTCAAAATCTAAATTTGCCATGCACAGGTGGGAGCATATTTACAAGCAATTTGCTCCACAGACAAACTTCTTACATTGAAATGGGAAAAATAACATCAGAGACTCTCAATTACCTTATAAAGAAGCAGACACCATTATGTCCTTCTCATCAATATTAAAACCATTGCTTTTTCTCAAAAACGATTTACAAGTCATAATTTGAAAACACTCCACAGCTCCTATGCACATAAAAGCCCTGTCAGTACTAATACTTCACATTTTCTCCAATTACAATTTCTCAAAGAAACAAAATCTATTTGTGAAACACTTGAGACAAAGCAACATTTGAAAAACACAACTTTCTTCATAATTTTCTCCTTAAAGCACACTATTTTCTATCTAAATTAAAGAAATCTTTTCTCACCTTAGCAAATACTTTGAGTTTCAAAACAGTCTCAGAAACACACCAATTTGTCTTCAGCAGAGCAAAAGGTATGCACTCCAGAGTCTGCAGCTATCAAAAGCACAGAAATGCTGTAATTCCTCACACATATCTCTCATGTCACCCAATCAAAACTCTTCCCTCACTTTTTTTCAAAGCAAAACCCTTCCCCCCTCTGCCCCCTCTCTGCTTTTTCTGCATAGCAACCACCTCTTGCAAGACCTCTCACACAACAATGTTGCAATTGAACTCTGAACTCTCAGTGCACCTGCATATCCAGAGCATTCTTTCATTTAATGATTTTTTCTTCGCCACTCAAAATACATCTTTCAACGAACTCATCCATGCACACTAACTTTCTGTTTTCAGCAATCAAAATCCACCAATCACTCTTACTGCTTCATTAACACAGAAACTCCTCAGTTTTTTTCATTTTACACTCTCATTTTTTCAACTGCCATTTCATTGCCACACTTCATCTGACTGCAGCAGAACCTTCTCTCACCATGTTTTCTGTCTGGATTGTTGGACATAGTTACATATATTGGGCTCAAAGGTACGCTGAAAACAGGAATTTACCTAACCTCAATTTACAAGATGTGGAAATTAAGTGGTTTGGCCACAGAGGATTAAAATGTCACCAATTGATACCATTGGTGAAAACCTTTATGCATTTGCCAAAACCTGACCTGTTAATTGTGCACTGTGGAGGTAATGATTTGGGCACTTTGACTGGGGTAGGTCTGGAAATGCTTTTAAAGGACACCTTTGAGCAATTGATGGCACTTTTTCCTCAGACTGCCTTGGTATATTCAAATATATGCCAAAGACAGAAATGGAGGTGGTCGAACCAATTTTGTCCACAAATTGAGAAGTCGAGGAAGCATGTAAACAAATCTGTTTCAGCTTACATGAGAGACCATGGAATGGGCTCCCTGTACAACAATAACTTGCGTTACTACATGCAAGATATCTACAGAGGAGATGGAGTTCACTTCTCAGATGAGGGCAACAGAGTTTTCACTCTGAATTTAAGAATGTGCATTGGTACCTACTTATAAGTACCTAAATGTACCATAAACCCAAAAGCTCTTCTCAGAGCTACCCTACATCTGATCACTCACAATTATTATTTTACTCTAACTTTTTTCACTAATTTTCAAGAAAGTATGCTCCCCAGAACGCTTCCCGGTTCGCGAACCGGGCGCACTCCACGCAAAAAAACTAAAAAAACGGTATATTTTTTTTTGCCCTGCGAGACCCCTTCAAAGCCTCCACATCAAACCTAGGGAGTCAGGGACGATCTACTATGCCCCCTTATGGTCATTTGCCCCTTCGCTTTGGCCTCCTCTTGTCTCTCGATCCTACCGAGAGACAAGATGGCGGCCGCTACGGACTGTTTGGAATGTTTACAGACGCCGAAAAACCAATCAGCTTCGCAAACCTCCGTAACGCGAAAAGTACGCGAAGCGGAGCGCTGTTACAGATATATATCTTTTTTTTAACGTTAATTTCTCAAAATCCACTGGAGCACATATATTGAGACCTAGCAAAGGCACATCGGGCTACCAGTCCCTACAATTTTGCCAAGTTTCGTGCAAATCCATTCAGCCGTTCGATTATTATTATTTTTTTTTTTTTTGCCCCGCGGGGCCCTTTTAAAACCTCCACATCAAACCTAGGGGGTCAGCGAGGATCTACTATTCCCCCTTATGGTCATTTGCCCCTTCGCTTTCGCCTCCTCTTGTCTCTCGATCCTACCGAGAGACAAGATGGCGGCCGCTACGGACTGTTTGGAATGTTGACAGACGCCGGAGAACCAATCAGCTTCGCTTCACAAAGCTCCGTTGCGCGAAAAGTACGCGTCCTGGGACGCTGCCAGGTCCGCTGTTACAGATATATATCTTTTTTTAAACGTTAATTTCTCAAAATCCACTGGAGCACATATATTGAGACCTACAAAAGGCACATCGGGCTACCAGTCCCTACAATTTTGCCAAGTTTCGTGCAAATCCATTCAGCCGTTCGGGCTAAAAGTGAGGCCAACCGAACTATGGAAATTAACATGGGAAAAACGCGTTTTGGGACCCCCCTTTTTTCTCGGCCCCCCCTTGATGAACCCCCCCAAAATTTTCAGGGGCTGCTCAGAAACAAAATGTGCCATTTTCCTGAAAATTTCAGCCAATTCCGTCCACAAACGCCAAAGTTATTAGACATAGAATTTTCAAAAATCCCATAGAGAAAAAATCCTAACTATATATACCTACTGGCGACCGCCAGTAGGTAATATATATATATATAAATAAAAACAATATTTTGTACAACTATATTTATGACATTGACTTTTTTTATCTAAATATTTTTCTGCTTACCTTTATAATTATAGGATGTAGATATTTTTGACATCGATATTTTGGTCATAGGGATATTTAGGGTGTCAATATTTTCTCAGTGTACCAGACCACGACACCTGCTGCATTGCTCAGATCATTACCCTAGTGCCTGCAAGGTAATTGCACGTGTGACTGTTTGTTTAGTAGTAAAATATAACAATAATCTGTGTTCAGTGGGTTTCTGAAGGATAAATGTCTGAATTTCCCCCTTATTATAGGCCTGTACCTATATATATATTTGTTAGCATGATGTATCCATATAGTTAGTTTATTTGTATGATGAAAATATTGATTAGTTAGTTTTATATGGGAAAATATACATTATCTGCGTGTATTCCATGTTAGTTAGTCAGTAGAAGAGTCGACTCCATTTTGTGGCCTTAGCTCGACTTCAGGCCAGTAACACGTGACTTTCTGTCCAGTAAGCAAAATCCCCGGTCTTGAGTTATGGAGAGGCAGCTGAGGATGGGTTGCTTCTCCTCTGCGTTAGAACCTTCAAGGCTGAAAGTGGGTGCGAGCCTGATAAGCACATTCCTGGAGATGCCAGGCGAGTCCTCCCGAGCGTCAGGCAGAAGGGAGTCAACTTCTTTGACCTTGCTATAATGAACAGAGCTATTTCGAATTTGCTTTGTGTGCCATATATGGTCTTTCCTATGAACCACCTGTACCAACTTGTATTTTTCCTTTCATGGGTAATGACTTGAGATTGTAACAGTATATATGTTGCCTCTTGATTATGTGTCGGCAGTCTTCTCTGCGAGCCTCGAGGGGTGAGGTTGAGAGAGGCTCCACTTCAAAGCGTTTTGTATAATAAACGATTGAACGTTCTTCACTGCCAACTGACTGATTATTGGTAATTGGTATTGGGGGGCTATTGGTAAGTATAGCTCCATAGGTTATTTAGTTTTTCGGTACATCAGTTGGCGACTCCGCCGGGACTCCGCGTTGGGGTCGTCCCCCCGTAATCGGGAAAGAAAGGGACAATAAAAGGGAATCTTTGGTCTTGGGGGTGGACTCGCCGGAGGTTTGGAGCTACTCCGCTATCGCGATCAGAGAGCCTCAGCTACTAGTGGCCCCACGCCGGAGTCCTACGCTCGTAACCCAGGAGCTGACCGTGTTGGTCGTTAGGAGTTGGCATTGGAGAACTTGGAATCAGACCTGAGTGCACCAGGTGAGTGATTTGTTTTGTCTTGTGTTGGATACACCTCAAAAGGGGGTGCTCTTGGTCTCTTTTGATTTTGGTTGTTTGGATTGGGTGGTTGGAAAGCCACGGAGAACTTGTTTGGAGGCCGAGGGGGCAGTATTGAGACTGCACAGGTGGAGGCTCCTATTTGGATTTGTTTGGTGAATAATAGAGATATGGACCAGACGCCTTGATGTGACTTTTAATTGTACACACCCGGTCGTACTGCTCTCGGAAACACCAACAGTTGTGCTTGGGTAGCCCTCGGGCAGATCTGGAGCAACGCTAAGATAGCGGGCTGAGCCAGAATATTCCGGGAGGTGAACCGGGAGGGCTGTTGAATGGTCCGTAGGATGGTTTGTGGTTGAAAACCTGTGTGGCTATCTCTAGGTAGTCGATGGATGCGACTATTTGACTCTGGTTTTTTGTCAGTAAGGATTGGAATTAATTAAGTTCTCCATGAGCAGGAGTCGACGGGCTCTGCTCTTTGTTCAGAAAGACATGTCATTTTGAAACAGTTTTAATTTTATGTTGTTTGTGAATCTTTCCATTTGTGAATCGTTTTTAATGTGTTCTATGTGATTAAATGAAAGAAGTTTGTATGAACATGGCCATGTATGAAAGAGTGTTGTCGTGAATGTTTCAGAAGTTGTGAGTAGAAATTGAGAACGATGCTGTGCTTTAGTAAATTATGTTTTGGATGTGTTTGCCGAAATGGCACACGATTGGATGAAAGTCAACCGGCTCCTCCCGAAGGAAGCCCCAGTCATGATATGTGTTGTAAGCACGGAATTGCTCCACTTTTGTTTAATACCTTGTGGCATAGGTATACCAAGGACAACGTAGAATTACAATGGCAACTAACAGGGTCCTTTGATGAGAAAAAGATTCAGTATTTACAAGACCGTCTGTTTTCTAAACATAGTAGACAGGCAATGTTCGACACACTGAACATATGGCAGAAAGAGGCGAAGCGCAGACGTATTAGAGCAGAAAAACTGAACAAAATTAAAGCAGGACAAACTATTATCCAGAAAGCTATCGCCTATGACAAAAATTAGACTGAGCAGAATATCGATAGTATGAATAGGCAATTTAGATTGCAGACGGAAAAGAGTTATGTTACTTGAAATTAAGCCGAAGACGAAATAGAAGAGTTATTGGATGTTCGACCCCCTCCTCCTTACGCCCCTCAGCGCGTGTATCCTGCTGTTTCTTTAGATTTGGCTTCCGCTCCCCCGGCCCAAGCCCCTGCCATAGCCGCTTCCCCTGCCCTTTTAGGGACTCCTAATGTCCATTCTACCTCAGTAAGGGAAATGGCTACACAGATTGCTGATACACAATCAACTATAGGGGGTCCTCGTATAATTCTTTCGGTCCCAAGTCCTGTATGGACTTCTCAATCTGCTGGTGCAACACCCGTATCCGTGGAACTGACTCCTTCCAGGGGTCTCGGGGATTTAAGTGCTCGAAGACTATTTACTAGGGCATCAGCAGGACATGATGAGAAAGAATTAATAGCAGAACAGGCAATTAAATGGATGCGAAATAATTTGTACATGGTGACTGACATTTGGAGTACCATGAGGGATTTTGAGCCTGTTATGCAGCAACACGCATTGTACCAAATGTCTCGTTATCTTATTAGAGTATGGGAACAGTGTTTTCAGGATGGACTAGCTCCTCAAATGTTATATGATATTGCAGATCGAGTTTATAAGTTTGAACTGAGCCCTGAAGAAGTATATAATAATGTAGAAGTTTTAGTAAAATATCGAGGTAGGTTATTTTTTTAAATGTCCCAATTGGGATTCTCAGCATCCAATGAGGGAAGTACATCCTATTTATCATCCTGAAATACCAGAGATACGAAATGATCAGAATGTAGTGACGAGGGATAGGGTGGAGGCTCGATTTCAGGAACAGTGGGTATACACTCCATGGAAGAGGAGTGAAGTCCTCTCCCTGAAATCACAACTTCCTGATCCCCGAAAGAATCCCACCGCCTATTACAAAGAATTGACTGAAGTGGCTGCTTCAGCAGTGATGACTTTAGCAGATATTGAGTTGTTTTTCAGACTTTTAGTTCCAGTAGATGTATGGCGCCAAGTGCATGATACAGATCATGTTGCTGAGTTAGGAGGAACTTGGGACCAATTCAAAGACTGGGATTAGGATCGCAAACCGGGAGATAAGCCAAAGAATGAGATTACGACACATCCAGCTAAGATTATTGCTTATATGCAGACATTGATACCACCTCGTAAAGTTGATTGGGATAAGTTAACGGCATGTAAACAAAAGAAGGATGAAAGTGTGTCAGATTTCTTTACCAGGTTTGAAGGAACATTTATAGATTTTAGTGGACAGGATCTTGCTACAGAAGGTGGGACTCGGACTACATCTACCCCTTCTGTGATTCTGTGCATGGCTCAGTATTATGAACATAGGGAAAAGGAGAGTAAGGATAAAATGGAAAAGAAGGCAAAAGACCTTAAAACCCGAGTATTATTACAGCAAGTTGTCAGAGGACGAGGAGGGGAAGAGGCGGCCGAGGGCCCGCTCCAAGGGGAGTGGGGACTGATAGAGGCGGAGGTCCGGTCCCTGCTCTAGGAATAAATCAGTGCGCATATTGTAAACAGGAAGGACATTGTGAGCTCAGTGTCCATTATTGTTGGCGCAAAACTGAGCTGTGAGAGGAAGGGGTCGTGGTCGTGGTGGTACTGATCGGAGTGCAGGGAAGAGGTGGTGCGTGGAGGTTTGGAGATTTTTTTTTTGACAATTCCCAAGGTAGGCAATACTATCATCGGGACTGTGAATTTCAGGGACCAGACAGGTATTCATATGCATAGGACAGCCAAGGACAGAGAGGGGGCCAAGTGTCTGTACCCGTCGATCAACAAGGACCCTATGTTAAGGGGAAATTGATGGGGACTTCTGAAGATTTTCTAATTGACACGGGCACAATGAATAGTTCTATTGCTCGCTCATTGGTCCCAGGGACTGCTCTGTCCGGGCAAAATAACATTTCAGTGGGATTTTCAGGAGTTCCGCTGGTAAGCCCCATTTCCAAGCCAATTCCATTCACTATAGGGCCAATCACAATTGACTCTCCGTTTTTATTAATTTCGCACTGTGGAGAAAACTTGTTAGGATTGGATATGCTGAAAAAGTTAAATGCAAAAATCCATTGTTCCCCTGATGGTGTCTACTTAACTATACATTCTCCCAGTAAAAATGACAAGCAGTATTTTGCTAAAAATGAACCTCTTCCTCCCGAGCTGGCAGCTGGCCCTTCCTCGTCATGGGCTACGGGAGATGCGGATGTCGGTTTGTTGGACATCCCTCCCGTTCACATAACTTTGAAACAAGGTGTGAAATTACCACAGATATAAAATTTTGCCGGCTGGCGAACGTGCATTATTATCCATTGTGCAGGATCTGATTGATAAAGGTATAGTAGAAGAAACTGCAGCTAACATTTGTAATAGCCCTATTCTTCCGATTTTGAAACAAAGCCCCTATAGATGGAGAGTCAGAAAACATTGATTATTATCGTTTTGTGATTGATTTGAGGGAGGTTAATAAGATAGTAGTACCCCAATATCCAGTAGTGTCTGACATTACTACTATTCTTACTATCATCTCTCCGACAGCAAAGTATTTTTCGGTTATTGATTTAAAGAACGCTTTCTTTAGCATTCCGATTCATCCAGATAGCCGTCAGATTTTTGGCTTCTCATTATCTGACCGAAGCTTTAGCTATTGTCGTGCTCCTCAAGGCTATACTGAAATTCTGAGTATATACAGTCAGGCTCTTGAAGCTGTCTTAGATGAGTTAACTTTGCCGTCGGGTAATGTTCTCCTTCAATATGTGGATGATTTGCTAGTGGCCTCGGATACTGAAAAGGGTTGTAGGGACGCCACTGTTAGATTATTGCATCATTTAGCGGCCAAAGGTAATGAGGTGTCCCTCTCGAAATTTCAATATTGTCAACAGAAGGTGACCTATATTGGTCATCTACTGTCGAAAGCGGGGAGGCGCTTAACTCCTGAGCGTGTTACTACTATTTCTAACATGTGTGTACCTCGTACTCAGCGCGATGTTCGTGCTTTTCTTGGCATTACTTCCTACTGTCGCCAATAGATTCCTAATTTTTCTCTTCTTGCTAAACCTTTGTTGTATTTAACCACTAAAGATGTGCATGAACCTCTTCCTTGGACTGACGAATGTCAACAATCTTTTTATTCTTTAAAATCTGCGCTTTGTTCTGCACCCATCTTGGGTACTCCTGATTACTGAAAACCTTTTGTGCTTTATGTACACGAGGTGGACGGTTGTTCGCTTTCAGTGTTAACACAGGATTTGGTGGTAAGCAGAGACCTTGTGCTTATTTTTCTGCAGTATTGGATAATGTTGCCAGAGCGCTTCCTAGCTGACTGAGGGCCACTGCCACTGTTGCGGTGGCCATCCGACAGTCAGAAGGGCTAGTTCTAAATTCTGACCTCACAGTAATGGTACTGCACATTGTGGATGCATTATTGAATAAAGCGAAGACTCAGCACCTCACGAGTGCGCGTCTTACTGGATATGAATTGACTTTGTTTGCCCCACATATTATGATTAAACGTTGTGCCACTCTGAACCCTGCCACGTTACTATCCCTCCCTTCAGATGAAACTAAAAATGATGTACATGATTGTATATTTTGGACCAAAGAAGAGACGAAGGGTCAAGTTGACCTCACAGACATTCCTCTATCTGACCCCCAAAGGGAATTGTACGTGGATGGCTCTTGTTTTAAGTTAGCAGATGGTACAATGACAGCTGCATATGCAATCACCACTTTAACAAAAGTAGTTGAAACCTCCAGAGTGCCCTATCAATCAGCCCAGGCAGCTGAATTAGTGGCATTATTACGAGCTTGTGAACTAAGTGAAGGACTGAAAGTTAATATTTATACAGACAGCCAGTACGCCTTTGGCGTGGCCCATAGCTTTGGGCGGTGTGGAAGGAAAGGGGTTTTCTCACCTCTCAATGACAGAGAATACAGCATGGCCCCTAATTTTACGATTGTTGACTGCTCTGACATTACCAAAAATGTTGGCAATAGTGAAATGTAGCGCACATAAGGCAATAGTGGATGAAGTAGGTGAAGGAAATGCTTTTGCTGATCAGGTTGCTAAGGAAACAGCTCAGTCAAAATTGACCTCTATGTTTGCAACAACCTCCGCTAGATGGGTGGAGAATCTGATTTGTTTAATAATACCATGGAAAGTGTTCAAGAAATACAAAAAGAAGCTACCCCTGTTGAATTGGCCCATTGGGAACAGGAAGTGGGAAGGTTGGATGAGAATAACTGTTGAGTCGACTTGACAGATAAACAAAGATGGCTATTACCTGAACTTTTACGGCCTGCCCCGGGACGGGGCTGGGGGCTCTGCTGATCTTCAGGCCGAGGAGTAGTTGAACAACAACGGCCTGAGGGGTTCTCCCCAGGGCGGCCTCATTTCAACTTTCAGTTTCACTTTCCTCCGGGTTCTGCTTGACTGGCATTCTCTCAGATCTACCCCGGATCCGGCTTGATATCGCTCTACTGTTTAGTGCCCTCTTCCGTGAACGTCTGGTCTCCTGCCCTGTTGGCATTTTTCATTACTTTGGCCCACTTTCGTATACTTTTGGCTTCATTGAGAACGGCCATTTTTACCAGGTCCCGAGGGCCCCTCCGGGGCGCTATTTCCAATATGGCCACCAAACCGGACACCGAGAATCGCAAGACGAAAATGCCTCTCCGAGGGGGACAAACTCAAACCAATGTGTTGGATCGCTATACCCATCCTAAAGGATCCCCCTGCGGCACTGGCTGTACTCCTGAAGACCCCATGATGGATTCTGCGGCGCTTACGGAGGTTTCGCTTCAGGACGTCATGAGCACCATCACCAGTATGAAGGCCTCCATGGGACAACAGTATGAGGCCCTCGCCTCCAAGATTGATATGGTGGCGATCGATGTCACGCTGATTAGAGCGGACCTGGCGAAGACCAATGAGAGGGTCAAGGCGTTGGATTTGAAGACCTCCAGCCTGACTACTGATGTCACGGACGTACAGACTGAGATCGGCAACTTGCGTTCTTCACGTGACTTGATGGCCCGTCGGCTCGAGGATTCTGAAAATAGGGCCCGGTGCAATAATATACGCATCGTGGGTGTTCCGGAAAATCCCGAGGATGCTCCCACCGACCTCATGGTGGAAGACCTGGTCCTGAAGCACCTCGCCCCCGCCGGACTCAGTAAATTCTTTGCGGTTGAACGGGCCCATAGATCTCCTGGCGGGAAGCTGAAGCCGGGTGCCCCCCCCCGAGACCCATCATTGCCAGACTCTTCCACTTTCGGGATAGGGACGCTATCCTTCGAGCTTCTCGGGAGGGCGGCCCTGTGAAATTTGAAAACACCACTGTGAACTTCTATCTCGACTTTACTCCACTGGTTCAGTGGCAGAGAATGGGGTTTCAGGGAGTGAAGCGACGGCTTCGCGATTTGGACCTTAAGTATGCTATGTTTTTTCCAGCCAGACTTCGGATCGAATATGAGGAACGAACGTTTTTCTTTGATCGCCCGGACAATGTCAGTGACTGGCTTGATTCCTTGCCGAAAAGGGATAATCGAACTGAGCACCCCGGTGGCGCCGACGGTGGCTCGCCGGAGCAAGAGTGACATTGTGGTCCCCGACGTCTGAACTTTCTACCTGTTTGTCAGCTGAGTTTGGATAATTGTTCTTTCATTCTATTTTAGGTTGGCCCGAGGGTGGCGGGGGTGTAAAAGGGTCTCTTCCTCCTCCTGGGTTCTTTGTGTAGATTAGTTTTATGATGGGGCGACAGGCACACTGCAAGTTGGGGAGGCTTTTGGCAGGGGTGCAGGGTGGGGGGTGTTGTAACGGGTTCGAGTTGGGGGCTTGGGGGGGGTGTTTGTGTGTTTGTTTCTTTTCACAAGGCATTGTATTGTTTTCTCATTTGCATCCATCATTGGGTCCCGTGGGGGTTGTGCTCTGTTTCCTTCTCAGGGATGGGGGGTAGTGAGTTGAGGCTGCTGTCTTGGAATGTTAATGTGTTGGGAGACAGGATAAAACGTGGGGTGGTGCTGCAGTTCCTTAGACGTCACTCCCCCGATATTGTCCTTTTACAGGAGACGCATTTAATTGGTAACGCATGCCAGGCTATGAATAGACGTGGATACCGCCTGGTCACTCACTCTGGATTCACCTCCGGCTCCAGAGGGGTGGGCATTCTAGTCCGGTCCTCTCTCCCCCTTGAAATTGATGAGATAACACTCGATGACAGGGGGCGCTACGCGGCGCTCACTGGTAGATGGGAGGGTAAGACACTTTCTATACTCGCAACGTATGTCCCTCCGGGCCTGCAGGTGTCCACCTTTGCTGACCTTGGGCGGCTCATACTGGGGCTTCCTGAGGGTCTTTTGATTCTGGGCGGAGACTTCAACTCCATGGTCTCTGGCATTTCTGATCGTTACCCTTCCAGGGATTTACCTAGGTCTCAAATGTGGTTGAGTGATTTGCTGGAAACCTTTGGACTCGTAGATAGTTGGAGATTGATGCACCCCACGCAGCTGCAATACACTTTTCACACGGGGGCCCATGGTAGTCTCTCCAGGTTAGATTATTTTTTAATGCCAGCAGCCCAATCATCCTCCATCAGAGAGATTCATCATCTTCCCAGGGGCATTTCTGATCACTCCCCCCTGTGGCTTTGTGTTGAGGCTGGAGTGGGTAGTGAGGGTAGAGTGGCTCCTATAAACCCCTGGTATCTTCGCAATCCTAAAACCCGCTCTGAACTGATAATATCTATTGACCATTATTTCAATGAAAATGTGGGGTCTGTTTCTTCCTCTGTTTCCTTGTGGGAGGCTTTCAAGACGGTCATCCGTGGACATTCTCTGTCGTTGATTGCTGCCGCCAAGAAGGCTAAATATGAGGAGCTTGTACTCCTCGAAACCGACATAACTGTGCTTGAGAGTGATCTTGCAGATGGCGTTACTCGTTTTAAATTGCATTTCCTCAGTCTGAAACAAGCTGATTATAGAGCTCTTGTGATCGATGCGGCAAAAGTGATGAACAGAGAGCAACAAGGCAGGATATATGATGTGGGCAACAAGGCTGGTAAACTGATTGCGTGGCTGGACAAGAAAGAAAGAGAGCATCGTGTTGTCCCTGTGATTGAAAGGTTGGATGGTGAGTGTGTCACTGACCCGGCTGGTATAGTTGAATGCTTTGTTGACCATTTCCGAACAGTGTATGCCTCGGTCAGTGATAGGGATGAGGCGGATTCCCAATTGTTGTTGCGGGACATATCACTGCCTCGCCTTTCTGATGATGATAGAGATCTAATGGATGTGCCTCTTACGGTAGATGAAGTTGCGATTGCCATACGTTCCCTTCGTTCTGGTAAGGCAATGGGCCCTAATGGTTTGCCCATCGAATTGTACAGGCTGCGTCCCGACAAAATGGCGCCTTACTTAAGGGGTATGTTCCTTGAGGTTTTCGACTCTGGTTCCCTTCCCGTTGATCAGCGCTTAGCTACCATCGTTGTTATCCACAAGGAGGGTAAGCCGCGCGGTCGTTGTGCCTCATATAGGCCCATTTCATTACTTAATGCCGAACCCAAAATACTGGCCAAATTGCTAGCTAATCGATTGATTAAGGTGATTAGCGACTTGATCCATCCGGATCAATCTGGTTTCATCCCACAACGGAATACCGCCCTTAATCTTCGGAGACTTCACGGAGTTCTCGCGAGAGCTGGGACTCTTACTGAGCTGGCCATTTTGGCCTCCTTGAACGCCACTATGGCTTTTGACATGATAGAATGGCCTTATCTTTGGGTGACTCTTTCCAAATTTGGGTTTGGTCCGGCATTCATCGCCTGGGTGAGGCTTCTCTACGAGCGGCCCCTGGCCCAGGTGGTTGTTAACGGGAGGGTCTCCAGTGTTTTTACACTTGGGCGAGGCACTCGACAGGGTTGCCCGCTGTCCCCATTGCTCTTTGCCCTTGCCTTGGAACCATTGGCAGAGTGGCTCCGTTGGGAGCCTTCGATGAAAGGCATTCGATGAACTCCCGACTTTGAGGACCGAATTTCGCTATACGCGGACAACATCCTCCTATACCTTACATCCCCTCAGAAATCCCTCAATGTGCTCTTTGACGTTTTGACCTCTTTTGGTCGGAACTCGGGTCTCATTATTAATTGGGCTAAATCATGTGTTTACGTTTTGGCAGGGAGTCTTCCTCCTCTGCCTCGTAGATTCCCAATTCAAGTAACTGAGACTGGCTTCAAATACCTGGGGATTTATGTCACTTTGGATCCTACAGTTCGATATGAACGCAATTTGCTGCCCCCTCTCCATCGGCTTAAGCTTGACGTTGCACGATGGCGTCAGTTGCCTGTCTCGCCACTGGGCCGTGCGGCTCTTTTTAAAATGATGTCGCTGCCCAGATTTTTATATGCACTCCAGAACTCTTTTGACCCCATTCCTTCGGGTTACTTTCGTGAAGTGGAGAGCCTGCAGAGGCGGCTGATTTGGGATGGACGTGCGCGCATTGCTCTGTCTAAACTTACGCTTCCGTGGTATGATGGAGGCATTGGCCTCCCAGATATCAGGCGCTACTATTGGGCTTCTCAGTTGAGTGCGATCAACCACGCAACATACGCTCCCGGTCCTACCCCGGCCTTTGAAATGGACAAACATCTTTTGCCAGGTGGAAAATTTTAATAGGGCGCTATATTCTAAGGGGCTTTATAGAACATTGGCCGGGCCCACTAAAATCGCTGTACGAGTGTGGCATGATGCGAATGCGGCCTTGGGATGGTGTGATAGGCTGACCCGCGCAACACCATTGTATGATTCTGAGGGTTTGGGCAACTTATGGAGGACGAAAGGCTTTGACAAATGGGATATGATTGGCCTAAGCAAGGTGGATGACCTCTGGTCCAAAGGAAATGTTAAGACCTTTGAGGTGCTTAAGACGGAATACGAGCTTGGAGACAGGGAATTTTTTAGATATGCTCTGGTACGTCATGCCCTGCTGTCATTCTTTGCTGTGGGGACTGATATTCCTGAATACTCGCCTCTCGAGGACCGTATTCTGGATGGCTACGTACCTGATAGTACAATTTCATTGATCTACAAAAAGCTGATCAATAATAGAGCTGATCTGCTTGTGCGCCTCAGAGCTTTATGGACTGACGATGGATTGGAATTGGATGACGAAGACTGGCAATCTGCACTGTCCTCGCCTAAAGAGGTTGCCATACCTGCCCGCCTTCGGTTCGTCCAACTTAAGATCCTTCATCGTGTGTATGTCACTGGTCCGCGTCTGGTTCGAATGGGTTATTCTTTGGATGGGCTATGTAAGCGCGGCTGCGGCATGACTGGCACCTTTCTTCACATTCTATGGGAATGTCCCGAGGTGGCTGAGTTTTGGTCCCGAGTGCATGCAATTATGGAGAGGGTCATGGGGGTTTCGCTTCTACCCGAGGCCCGGCGCTGTCTCTTGAATGTGTGGGAACCAAATGATTATAATACTGCACAGGCCAGCTGGGCTACCCTTGGCAACATGATTCCAAAGAGGGATATTGCACAGCTATGGGGCTCCCATAGATCACCCACTGTATTGGCATGGAAGGAGAACATGGACTGGTGCATGTTTAGGGAAAAGACCGTGTACCTGTCACGGGGCAGACCCAAAAAATGGAACAGAATTTGGTCACAGCGGAATGCTTATCGTGGAAATGTATGTATTCCCCCACAGGATCTTACCCTTGATGTTCCCTTGTCCCCCTAAATGACATTCCAAATAATTTGCACCAATTGTATATATTGCATTGTCTCCTCGCTGCCCCCCCTCCTCGCTATCGATTTTTCATTTCGCACGTACTGTATTGTTCAGAGCTGCGCCCACATGGACTCATGATCACCTTACTGTTCTATGCTTTGTGAACTGTGTTATGTTGTTTTTTGTTAAATTCAATAAAAATGTTTAAAATTTTTTTTTTTTAAAAAGATGGCTATTACCGAATGCCTTAGTCTAGGCCGTTGTAACCATGGCTCACGGTCCAGCTCATATTGGAGCGAAAGGTATTTGTGCACTTTTGGACCCTGTGTGGAATAGTCTGAATATTCAGAAAACAGCTGTTCGTTCGGTACTGCATGGTATGTCTGCAACATAATCCTGGAGGGAAGGAAACTGTTTTGAGTGGAAATTTTGCACCTCTGACTTTGCCTTTCGAAGTGATCCAAATGGATTAAATCCATATGGAGCGCGTCAATAATCTGAAGTATGTCTTGGTGGTGGTATGTGCTTTCAGCAAATGGGATGAGGCCTACCTGACCAAGGAAAATACTGCTCTAGCAACAGCAAAGGCACTTCTTAAAGAATTTTTGCCTCGCTTTGGTTTACCTCGATTGATCTGGACAGATAACGGCGGAAATTTTAATGCAGATTTAGTCAGACATATATGCAATGGACTACAGATTAAACAAAAGTTTCATGCAGCCCGGCATCCTCAGTCAGCAGGGTTAGTGGAAAAATATAAAGGGACTAGTGAAACTTAAAATGGCAAAAATACAGGAAAGTACTAAACTCAAGTGGCCTGATACTTTGCCTTTGGCCCTAATGTCATTGAGAGTTACCCCCCATTCCCATTCGGGTATGTCTCCTTACGAAGTGGTGTTTGGGCGACCTGCAAATGTTTGGGGAGTGCAAAGGCCTAGATCATTTAGAGATGTTGAATATCCTATGTTGATAGATTATCTATATGCCTTGACTAAAGATCTTCGTTCCATTCATCAGCAGGTAGCAGCAGTGTTTCAGCCTCTGCCAGAGGGTCCCGGACAGCGAATGGAACCTGGCCAGTGGGTACTGGTCAAGAAATATCAGTGAGACACCAGTTTGGCTCCGAGGTGCTCTAAACCTCACCAAGTACTTTTGGCCACGCGGACTGCGGTGAAAGTGGATGGGAAACGGCATTTGATACGTGCTTCACATATAATGCGCCTGCCTCTCCCGCTTCCTTATGATCGGCAGCATCCGGATGGAATTTTGACACAGGAAGGTGAAAGAGCCACATGCTTTGTTCCTTTTTCCGACGCCCTAGAGGTTGAACAAGGGCTAGAAGGAGGAGTGACGGGATCAAATGGGGCACCACCAGCTGAATTCGTAATTGCCCCTGATTCTGTCGTTGCTACCAATGACAAAGCTAGTGGTAGTTCTGATGTTGTGGAGCCGCCTTCCTCTGTGTAGTTTGCCGATCAGAAAATACCTGCCAATGTTCGTTACAACCTGCGGCTGAGAAAACAGCATGGTACCCCAAAAAGTGGTGGTAGGAGATAAGGAAAGACTTGAGTATTAGGGTTTGTTAGAATACTTTTCTGAGGGTACTGAGCGAGACACTGGACTGAACCCGTTGAGAGCTGGAACTTTGGTGAAGCTCTGTTCAGAAAGAAAGATTTGTGAACGAAAAGGCCCAGGTTGTATGTTTGTTTTCCGAGGATTTCAACGTGATTCAATCAATTCCTTTGAGATGAACGATAGGAGCCTGCCTTTGAGGCTCTAGACGGACACAGGGAAGAAGAACCCTCTGGCAGGTCGGACTGTCCCAGTTTAGTTTTGGACTTTTAGTTAGGAATGTAACCCTTTGGTCGTATCATACCTGAAGAAGAACGCCCTTTTGCTCCCCGACATTTGCCCTTTTATGTACCCATGTTTTCAGCTTGGACCATGCGTGTGAAATTAGCATTCGTAATAGTGATTGCAGTTATATTCGTAATATTAATGAGTGTATTCATATATTTGTAGTATCAACATCCGATGCATACAATGTTGAAAACTACTGTTGTACCCCCAGAACACTTGTTTTTCACGTTAGCTCCCCATAAAGAACGACATCGCCGGACCTACTCTAAGAATGTATTTGTTGAAATGCTTCACCAGACACATAGCACCACTAATGTAACAGATTGCTGTGTTTGTGGCTTTTCCCGTCAGTTATGCATAAGCATGACTTATTCCTCTCTTTACCTCTATCATACCTGGGTAGTTGTGAGGCATGGTTTCAGATTCTGTCGTCCATGTATATGCATTATGTTGAAAACCCTAAGCAATACACAGAGAAGGACTACAGTATGATTTTAGCTTATATTGAGACGCATCAGGGATTTGACCCTGAAGGAAACAATGGTGAAGGATCATTGGACCCGAATGATTGTATGAATTTATATACTACTCATCAAAATATCACGTGGTTAAAAACTGAACTTTTAGATTTTGTAGAATTTAATCATA
Source organism: Lissotriton helveticus (assembly GCF_964261635.1). NCBI lineage: Eukaryota > Metazoa > Chordata > Amphibia > Caudata > Salamandridae > Lissotriton > Lissotriton helveticus. The sequence continues at coordinate 856,340,812 of NC_136072.1, read as the reverse complement.
CCCACTATTTTCAGCACTTTATTGCAAGGAATGTGACTAGTGACCGAATTATGCTAATCCCTATCCTGAACAGTTCATCTGTCTTCTGTGTTCAGGGAACGGGGCATGTGCAAGTTGGGGAAAGCACATGTAATTATACGTACAGAATGAAGATTTTTAGTAGTCCCCCTTTACTGACCCCTCCAAATGTGTATTTTGTATGTGGGGAAAATGCTTATACTTGGTTGCCATGTGGATGGGCAGGCCGATGTTATTTGTCATTCTTGTATCCTCCAGTGTATCTAGCTCCCCCAATTACCATAAGGATCATCAATTATATGATCCTAGCTTGCCTCTCATCAGAAAAGGAGACAGATTGGGATGTCTGAGGTCGATTCAGACCGATACATCGTTGCAACAATTTTATGACATCGCTAAACGTTTATTTCCGATATGGGGCCCGATTTTCACAAGTAGAGAGGTAAGATGTGTGTCCCGAGTAGTTGAGCGGGTTATTAATATCACGACGGATATTTTGACAAACTTAACAGAGGAGATTCAGGCCACGAGACTTGTCTCGCTTCAGAATCGTATGGTTTTAGATGTCATCTTGGCTGACCGAGGAGGAGCATGCCGCGTGATCGGCAGCTCCTGTTGCGTATATATTCCAGGCTCCGCCCCTACTGTTCATTTGGCAATCCAGAAGCTACATCAATTGGCCTCTTAAATTCATGCTGAAAATGGGTCCTGGTCTTTTTCTAGCTGGTTCTGGGGATTGGTGTCCACTTGGGGATGGAAATTATTGATGATGTTGGCTGGAGCAGCAGGTGTTATATTTATCTGCTGTTTCTGCATGCATTGTGGTCCAGCATGTTGTTCCTATTGCGCTAGTAAACTCTCATGAGCATTAGTCCCTGCCCCCACAGCAACTAAACAACAAATGATACAACAGGAGATTCATGAGCTCATGGCGATTGATGAAGAGATTTTCGAAGATTAGTTTTCAGTTAGTTAGCTACATCACGCTAAATGGGTGGATTTGAAGGATAAATGTCTGAATTTCCCCCTTATTTTGGGCCTGTACGTATATATATATTTGTTAGCATGATGTATCTATATAGTTAGTTTATTTGTATGATGAGAATATTGATTAGTTAGTTTTATTTGGGAAAATATACCTTATCTGCGTGTATTCCATGTTAGTTAGTCAGTAGAAGAGTCGACTCCATTTTGTGGCCTTAGCTCAACTTCAGGCAAGTAACACGTGACTTTCTGTCCAGTAAGCAAAATCCCCGGTCTTGAGTTATGGAGAGGCAGCTGAGGATGGGTTGCTTCTCCTCTGCGTTAGAACCTTCAAGGCTGCAAGTGGGTGCGAGCCTGATAAGCACATTCCTGGAGGTGCCAGGCGAGTACTCCCGAGCGTCAGGCAGAAGGGAGTCAACTTCTTTGACCTTGCTATAATGAACAGAGCTATTTTGAATTTGCTTTGTGTGCCATATATGGTCTTTCCTATAAACCACCTGTACCAACTTGTATTTTTCCTTTCATGGGTAATGACTTGAGATTGTAACAGTATATATGTTGCCTCTTGATTATGTGTCGGCAGTCTTCTCTGAGAGCCTCGAGGGGTGAGGTTGAGAGAGGCTCCACTTCGAAGTGTTTTGTATAATAAACGATTGAACTTTCTTCACTGCCAACTGATTGATTATTGGTAATTGGTATTGGGGGGCTATTGGTAAGTATAGCTCCATAGGTTATTTAGTTCTTCGGCACATCATTTCTTAGACATTTTGATCCCTGTTCCACTGCACCTGTGGCGCCATTCAAATTGTGACCCTATTGCACTTGACTGCTTGTTTAGGGGACGATTACGATCTCGTTAGGAAAGCATTCCCACAGAATTGGGTCGGGAATGCCTTCCGTATGAATTGCAATCTGGGGAGTCCCACCGACCGAGTACGATGTGTCCGTATGTGTACGGACTCGGTTCAGTCGGACTACCATTGAATTCAATAGGAGTCCCCAACGTGAAAACAGGCTCCCATTGAAAAACAGAGGTGGGTGGGGAAAAGTGTGCACCCTGTGGTGGGCACCCCATGGTGCCTGCCACACTGTGCATACATGGAAAGCGGGAATCCATGGGTCCCCCCTGTGACCAAATCAGGTGAAGGGGGGCCTGCTCCGGGTCCCCAAAATCCGATCCCTACAGCTGGTTCCTCTATGCAAAACTGAGTCGGTACGGTTGTCAGAATCTGTCATCATACTAATTTGTTCAGAAACCGTCCCCATTGAGCTACACAATTCGGCTCCAAAGAACTCAGATTGATTGATTCAGGTTTGGAACAGATTCAGTCAGTGCAGACGGCTTCCTCGCATCATACTTGGTCAGTCAAAAAGGGGGCGATATGTACGGAAACATAGGCTCCGAATCGGATTCGCATAATCCGGATCCCGTATGGGGCCTTTCCTAACGAGATCGAAATCGGACTATTAGTAGTAAAATTTAACAAGAATCTGTATACAGTGGGTTTCCTAGGCCTTTCGGCCTCTATGCCAATGCACCTGCTACACCATTCAAATCATGACCCTGGTGCCTGCTATGTTATTGCACTTGTGACTGCTTGGTTAGTAGTAAAATATCACAATAATTAGTGCTTCAATGGTTTCCTAAACCTTTTGTCCCCTGTGCCACTGCACCTGCTGCACCAGAGAAATCATGACTAGTGGTGCAAGCAAGGACACATGAGAAAATCATTTATATCCCATAATATATGTGCCATGAAAAAGGCACAGTTGCAGGCAGAATTCATAATTAATGGGTAGCTGAGCATAAATAAGAAAGCTTTCATAAAAAGTGCCTTCAAACGTATCCAACTCTCCAAAACGATTTGCCACAGATGTCATAAATAAAGCATCTGCTTTACACATCAAAGTGAAAACCAAGCATTGTTAAATTGTTAAATTGTGTTACAATGTGGCTGGCTCTTTCCTGTGAAAAGATCTTATCCTGTGCTTGACAGTGAATGGGCCATAAACAGTGTCAATTGCCCAAGATCACCATATGTTAAGATGACGTTGAGATTGAAAGTGGTTTTGTACTTTGTTCCTGAAAGGACAGTTTCACAAAATAAACAGACTCACCAAAGAAGGATATTTTTGAAAAAAAGGGGCAAATGTTTTGTGCAGCTGAAAAAAGTGATACTTTTTGAGATGACTATGTATAAAATAAAATGTAAAAAAGGGCACAAGCAGGCTCCATGGAGAGAGTACACTGCATTCCCTTTTCCTATAAGCGCTATCATTTTGAAGTCAGTCCGAATGCAAAATAAACACAAAGCTCCCAACGCAGCTTAACGTTTGACCTCAGTCTTTGAATGCCAAGCAAATGTGACGAGATAAGATTTAAAGGCCCTTTTATTACAGAGGACAAGTTTGTGGAAGAATACTGTAGACACGTCTTTAGCATGGGTTGGTACAAACTCAAGCTGCACAGCCTAAAGCAAATAAAGCCAGCAAATGGAAAGGCAGAATTTTTGAGTTACAAATGACAAAGCCAATAGCAAGCAATGGCCGGAATACATTCCCAGGTCAACTTTCTGAAAATCCCCAAGATGTCTTGCGCATAGCCAGACAGCTGCACTGTCTGGTAGGCGGCAAACAAAAATTGGCACTCTTCTAGTGCCAGTGTTAGATTGGGATACCATACGACTTGTAAATGCTCTCGAAAGCCACATACATGAGTCTGACCCTACGAGTTCAACTTAATAGTTGGGCAGTAACTGTATTAAAGATCTCCAAATTAGGATGTATTTTTTAATATAATGTAATAAAGTAGTAGTTTAATTTCTGTCACCCTCGTTCTTCTTAATGGGCACATTAAGAAATCCCACAATGCCTCAGCTCGGAATTCAGTTTTTGACTGTGACATCACATGTAGAATGTATAAATAATTGCAGTTTTTACTTTTTATAATTCCATGAACTCTGGACCCTTTAGTGTTAGTTTTCGTTTAGAGTTTTATTTGTAATAGGCGCTTTGACTTTGTGGACATTTCACATCATATACCGTAATTCTACAGTTTATGCATTGCATGTATTTTGTATTATTCAAACAATTAAACGGTAAGAGCAAAACAGCTCATGCAGGTAGTATAAAGCCTTGGAGGGGAAGTAACATGAACACGCATTGTAAAGTGGCATGAATATTCGAAGACAGTAAACAATAAAAAAAAAATTAAAAGCCATCTAAGCAAATCCAATAGTCAGATGTTGATCGGGTTTTAATAACCCTCCAGAATAATACATCGAAAACCAATATGGTAAAATTAATTAGACTGAAGCCTGAAGTGCAGTGAAAAGGGCAAGCAAGAGAAGGGAGAGAAGAAAACATAAGACGTGATTGCGTGCAAATTACAGTCCACTCATTAATTAAAGCAACTGTGGGCTGCTGCAATTACAGCAGGAAAACAGGGCAATAAATTAGAGTATTATTAATGCCAGATTCCAGAATAAAAGTTTCGTTAGAGGGATAAAATGAACATGTGCCAATTACAAGTGGTTGACTTCAAAAGATGCTGTCGCTGTGCAGAGCAGTTCAGCAAGAAGTGCACAGGTTGGCTAGCTTACACCATTGCAACCAGAGCAGCACTCAATGGACCCCGGAAGTATACAGCCTTCCAATGATCAACCTGCATATTTCGAGTACTCTTTCCTTTCTTACCATACATGCAAACACACGATTCAGACGGTAGACTCTTATTTTTTAAAGCCAAAAATGGCTTTGTTACAGCTTTTTCCCCCATTGCAGGTCAGTGGGGAAAATACATTCCAGCCATTATTTTAAAAAACCCTCCCTCCTTCCTATATACAAATGTTGGCATGTATGATCTAACCAACACCCAGATTCTCACTTTTGCAATCATTGTTTACATGGAAAAAAGGTATATTGAGTTGACAGTACTTAAATCAAGTACTTGTGGAATAACCTAACTCACAGCCAAGAAAAGAGATGACTGAAAGAAAGGACTAAGAACAAAGTAATGTTCATTAACCACCACCTAAACATTGTGACTTTAAATTGTGATTGTATTGCTTTCCTTTCATTTAATTAGCTGCATAATTTGAAAGTTGGATAATCTTTAATTTAACGCAAGCACAGTAGGTTATTTTAACTAATAAAAGTCATTAATAATGAAAAAGGTCGTTCTTCAGGTTGGGGTTTGTAGGAAATTGGGTTATTGATTGAGAGGTGTGGAAGCCCAACACAAAAGCTAAATACAATCCTTGTCAGCATGAACCACGAAAGTCAATAAATTAACCTGTGATTAACCCCCTGTAAAATTGCAGGCTTAATTTAGAGGCAGAGAATAAAAAATTTCTGCAGCACAAAAACAGTAATAATGTGAAAACACAACACAAAGTAATTCTCAAACCAATTTAGAGCAATAGAGTAAATTAAAAATTAAAATGAAACCAAAACAATAAGCATCCAACCTGTAGCACCAGAGATATTAGTTTTGTATGTTTTAGGTGAAAATAACATCAAAAAGCACAATGCTCCACTCATGGTTATCTGTCATGCTGAATCTAGGGCAAGGCACAAGTTCAGACCAACCAAGATGGAGTGCAGTTTGGATAAAGGGACCAGGTTAGCCCCACTAAAGAGTTACCATCTCGAATCAGACGGAAAGCGTGCCATTTACTTTGACGGGAATCAGGGAGCCTATCAAGTCTCGTGGACTTTGCTGTAGCACAAAGAGCCAGTTATTGTTGAAGCTTCAAGTTCGGGATTTGTCACAGACAGTCACTGTTGGCAGGAAATGCAGGTCTTGCATTGCTTGTCACAGTGGACGGTAGCTGATGGAGTGAAGAGTAGGTCTTGCTGGAAATTTGCATTGGCGGTAAACGCAGGTGGTTAATTCTCGGCACTAAGAGGCCACTTTTCAGTCGCCATGTCGCCAAAACTTCTGTTTATTTACTTTGTATTCATTCACTGATAACAGCCAAGGGTCCAGCACCTGCGGAGCACCTCTTGGGAATCAGGACTCAATCGAGCAGAGGCAGGTCCAGGCAGGTCAGGTTGGTGCTTGCCAGCTGGACAGTTGCTGTGAGGCCTCTGGAAGCATGTTGTGTCCCATCAGTGATGTCATCAGTGATGTCACTGACCATGTCATGAATGATGTAATATGTGACATCATCAGCAGTGGATTGCGGATGCGCGATATATAGTTAGTGCAACTAACTATATATGGAATTTCAATGGTTTTGTGTGAGTAAAATAAGGTTTTCTAAATGCTAATTCCTAACTATATATGGTCTATAACCTATGGTTTTTTCAGTGAATTTTCAAGGTTTTGTAAATGCTAATTCCTAACTATATATGGTCTATAACCTATGGTTTTTTCAGTGAATTTCATTGGTTTTTTAACAGCTAATATCTGTAGCTGTAAAATGTATTCTTCTTTAAATCCAAAAATATATTTTATATGTTTATGAATAATTTTTTTTTTTTATATTTTTTTTTCTTCGTTCCCGCTTCGCGAATCGGGAAGCTTCCCGTTAGCTGACCTTGATGCCGCGAAATAGACCGCGAGCCGGTAAACGTTTCTTTACCGCAAGTGCCGCGTTAGAAAACAACATCGTGACGCCTCCCGTCCGCATGACGTTTCACGTTGTCGCGTGATACGTCATATGACGTGCTACGTTAGCGAACTGGTACGCGAAGCGAGTCGCAAAGCGCAGGTTTCTGGAAGCAAACCGGGAGGCCCTGCAAAGCGCTTAACGTAAACACAGCAGGTCATGTGACTTGGTAATAACACTTTTCATTGGTTCATTTCACTTTTGGTTTCCTAATGATGTAAGACTAGGTCATATAATCTAAAATGAACACTTTTCATTGGTTGAGAACTCTTGTTTTTCCCAAATGATGAAAATCCCTCCTTCTTTCCTCACTCTGACTTTCATCATTGTGAGAGAAAGACCCTTTGTGATCACTGAGCAATGGCTTCTTTAGTAGCTTCAGCTGGTGCTTCCCCACCACCTCCACCACCTCCAAGGAAGAGTGGACCACCTGCTCAAGTTATAATTCAACAAGAAGAGGAAGAAGAGGAACAGAACGACGAGCACGAAGAGAGGCAGTTTTTGCCTGAGGAGCCCAGGACGTCTCACCGGAAAGAAAACTTCATTTGGCAATTTTTTAAAATTCCCAAAGGTCAGAAAAAAGTAAATGCAAGATACGTAACTTGCCTTATATGTCAAGATAGACTGTCCAGAGGAACCGAGAAAAAATACAGTTTCGGAAACTACACAATGCATCGCCATATGACTAGGTGGCATCCTAACAACTACAGTGCTGCACAGTTTCGGAACGACCTAGATAATCTCCCTATTATGGCCAGAAGATCTGTTGTACCGGAAGTAACGGGACCAGAGGGCAGGGAGATGGTGCCAAATATACAAATGAGATTTGGTGAAGTAAAACACATCTGCGTATTTTGCGATGGATTCATTTGCTACGGAGAAAGAAGCATCACTCTGATCAACAGAGCTATTGACTATCATATGCAAGTTTGTACGAAACGCCCAAAATAATAAATACTTTTTTTTGTTTTGTTGCTCCTGTTGAGCCCTTTACAATGAATCGTTTTCATTGCCCCCTCCAAGAAAAACCCCAAAAAATATGAAAACTGTTCAGAAAAATTCAAAAAAAGTAAAAAAATGTTCAGAAAAATAAAAAAAAAAGTTCTTTTCAGAACTACCTCCCCGTTATTAAAAAATTGGTACAATATTTGGAACTGTGCCAACCTCTATTTCTCTTAGTTCGCTTCCCAGTTCGCTCGCCGGTACGCGAACCGGAAGCGAACCAAAAACAGTAAGTATAAGGGAAGGAAACAGACACTTATGTTAAAAGAAAGACAGCTATAGGGGAGTAAACTAGAGATACTATTACCCGTAATCCACTGCTGATGATGTCACATATTACATCATTCATGACATGCTCCGTGACATCATCAGCAGAGGATTGCGGGTTTTTTGGCAACGTGCCTTATCCACGGTTTAATAACGCTGCCTTTTGCTTTATATAAGTTTTCAAATTGTATGAAATATATACCAATAGGTCGTTATGAACCTTTAGGTAGTGCTTTTCTTCATGAGGTCTGGTCGCTTCCATACACATACAGATGTTTCAAAGATGATCAAGAAGTTTATCTGAATGGAGAGGAATGCACTGAGACGCCAGATCATTCACTAATGTGTAGGCACATACAGTTACACGGTTCATGCAACAAACACCGACCAAATATGGCTTGCGTGTTGCAAGGCACGCCAGTTCCTGCTATCATCCCCACGTTCAAGTTGTTGGAAAATGGTAGTTATTTGATGCTCAATAATGAAGATTGTTCTGAGTTAATTAAAAGTATTCCTTTTATCGTAACAGTAAGTGAACGGGTTATTTGCTGCAGAAATGTTCTATTTCCTCCCACACATGAACATAGGGAGTTTTCAATTTGGCCACAAATACCAACCTTGGGAGAGATTTCAACGGCATGGCAAGAATAAGAGCTCTTTTGTCTCAGAGAGAGGTGGCCTTGAGTTCGGCCCGTGAAACTTTCGTGCTTCACATAGCGAACACCCGTACAGAGGTGCAGACCCTTTTCAATTCACATTTGCCTTTCAATTTCAGCAAGATGGTTCGGACTATCTTTAACGCATCCTCCACAAAGGCCCTGGCGCACTTTTTTAAAGTTGTTACCAGTGGTCTCGTGACTTCATTTGAGAAAATCTTTGGAGTCATCCCTGCTTTCTTTCATTGTATTTTCTCCACTCTGCTGCGTGGATTGGCATTTTTACTTGCATTACCAGCGGAAGCTCTTGTGCTTTTTTACATTTTTAAATATGGATGTCCCTCCTATGCAACCTCCCACCCTGCAGCTGCTGACACTGTTCCGCAATCGCATGCTAGAATATTATGGCACAATGCCGTTGGCGATATTAAGCACGGCATATGGATTATCTTTTCGATTCTCCTACTTCACCTGTGTCCAGCCTGTATTTCACTGCCTGACCTGTGATTTCGATTGGGCCATTGATTTGTGTCTCTGCGGACCGGTTTCTCCTGACGTCGACTTTAATCAGCTGATGACTCCTATCATTACTCACGAGTTGGTTTGTCCTGGCGAAAGGATTATGGCTGTGGCATTGATGCATGGACTATTTGGTCCCTGGAATTTACTGGCGGCAGCACAGTCTTTCTTGGAACAGAGCTTTCTTGAAAACCCACCGAGCTGTCCTCTGATGGTGATAGAGGATCCGGTGCTGGGAGAGCACGTATGTTCTTTTCCGCTTTTAAATTGGATGGCTGAACTGTTTTCGGATGAAGACGGTGACTTCCTATTGGAGGCTGTTGCAGCTTATTTTGCATACACAGTTATGTCATAGACCTTTTTCATGTTTGATATGCTGAGTACTAGCATTTCATTGACAATTCATTGACTTATTTTTCAAGTTTTTATTATTTACCTTGCCTATTGGCTTAAGACTCGATAAAGTACTTGGCTGTTTTATTTTTCTTTAGCATTAAATTTTCCTAGTTTTTAATGCTTTACCTTGCGGACCGTCCACATATAAACTTGCAATCTGCTCTCATGAGATGGCACTTCTATTATCTTATTCAGTTCGTTTCCGGATCATGGGGAGGTGTCATCTAGGTCCTGGATATCTTTACACCGTGTTAAGTTAGCATGGGCTCATTACCGGTTTAAACGCCATTTTTCCTTTTTTGCAACTTCTGCACACGACACTTAGTTGTTGCTTTAGCTTTCCACCTAGTAGTTCATCGTGGTTTACATGAGAATAATATGTTATTGCTCTACTATCTGCTTTGCTTGTTAAACTATATCTGTACAGCGAGTGCTAAAGTTTCAAGAACAACACGATACAGAATTGTTATGAGGTCTGATCTCCACGACTTCATACTCATAACATAAGTGCAACTTCTGCCAATTCTGGGCATGAGGCGGGTTTTATATTGCTTTGCCGAACACACATACACAACAGTTGATGCGGTTCACATGAAGAGAGAGCTGGTGTATGCTGATGTGATTCCTTCAAATCTAAGACACTAAAGTATGGGCACGCCCTAAACCAACACAAAGAGACCTTCTTAGCAAATAATATAATATGTGTATTAGGGAGGGTGAGATATAAGCAGCCGCGGGCCGTGGAGGGAGTTACGGTGAGGCAGGGAGGCGGGGAGGGGGAGAAGCAGGGTGGAGCCCTCTCTACCCTGCCCCTCCCCCTCCCCGCCTCCCTGCCCCACCGTAACTCCCTCCACGGCCCGCGGCTGCTTATAAGTGTTGCTAACTCTTATTCATTTACAGCATGTTAACATACTGTCACCATTCGCTTTTTATGTACTAGTAACTATGCTGGTAATTTTGCTACTGATAATATGTGTACTTGTATTCTCCACCCTGCCCCTCCCCCTCCCCGCCTCCCTGCCCCACCGTAACTCCCTCCACGGCCCGCGGCTGCTTATAAGTGTTGCTAACTCTTATTCATTTACAGCATGTTAACATACTGTCACCATTCGCTTTTTATGTACTAGTAACTATGCTGGTAATTTTGCTACTGATAATATGTGTACTTGTATTATCTAAGGTACTACGCCTGAGAAGACGGCATTAGTAAATAAACATTTCAAATACACATGTGTTCTTCTTAACTCCATGTTCTGGTTTCTAAGAAATATATAACGACCGACTGTTCATGAGTTCCACGTATCCTGAGGTACTATAAGTTCATATTCTGGATTGTCTAAACATTGATAGTTTGATATATCCAATGTGACACTGTACCTAGCTTGCTAAGGAGTTTTTGATTACTAACGTGAGTTTTGGGACACCCTAATTCGCCGAGGTTCCAATCCTCTGTCCACAGTTCTGTGTGAGAACAGAAACCCTGCGACAGGGGCACCCCCGACCCTTGCTGGAGCTTCATCACACTTGCGATACAACTCCAGCAATGCGCCACCTTTACGGCACAGATACATCACGCATCTGTGCTGTTTTTGCCCCATGATGCGCCGCATTGTAAATGCAGCACACCATAGGTGACGGAACAGCGGCACAGAATGACTAACACATCCCTGGTGATGCGCCAGTCATCATAAATGTATCCCTATGCTTCTTATCTTGTTAGAGATGAACCGCCATATGTATCATCAAAGTTTTTTGCATTTCCTAAATAGCGAACTTTAAGGAATAAATAGCGATTCTTTACCATTCCTAGTTTGCGATTAGCTATTTGCTAATTACAAATTACCCATTCATTTCCTTCATTTCCATAGGGCGGTTGGACTCACTTTTAGCTCGAACGGCTGAATGGATTTCCACGAAACTTGGCAAAATTGTAGGGACTGGTAGCCCGATGTGCCTTTGCTATGTCTCAAGATATATGCTCCAGTGGTTTTTACGAAAATTAACTTTGAAAAATATATATTGGGCTACATTGGCCTATATATATGTTGGAGCCCAAATGTAGCCCAATGTAGCCCAATGAAGCCCAATGTAGCCCAATGTAGCCCAAAGATGGCCGCCAGACACACAAAAAAACAAATGTAGCCCAAATATCAGCCAGATGTAGTCCAACTATAGCCCAGTGACAGAATGACCAATCAGCTTCGCAAACCTCCGTTACGCGAAGCGGAGCGCTGTTACAGATATATATCTTTTTTTGAACGTTAATTTCTCAAAATCCACTGGAGCACATATATTGAGACCTAGCAAAGGCACATCGGGCTACCAGTCCCTAATATTTTACCAAGTTTCGTGCAAATCCATTCGGCCGTTCGATTATTATTATTATTTTTTTTTTTTGCCCCGCGGGGCCCTTTTAAAACCTCCACATCAAACCTAGGGGGTCAGCGAGGATCTACTATTCCCCCTTATGGTCATTTGCCCCTTCGCTTTCGCCTCCTCTTGTCTCTCGATCCTACCGAGAGACAAGATGGCGGCCGCTACGGACTGTTTGGAATGTTGACAGACGCCGGAGAACCAATCATCTTCGCTTCACAAAGCTCCGTTGCGCGAAAAGTACGCGTCCTGGGACGCTGCCTGGTCCGCTGTTACAGATATATATCTTTTTTTAAACGTTAATTTCTCAAAATCCACTGGAGCACATATATTGAGACCTACAAAAGGCACATCGGGCTACCAGTCCCTACAATTTTGCCAAGTTTCGTGCAAATCCATTCAGCCGTTCGGGCTAAAAGTGAGGCCAACCGCCCTATGGAAAACTCAATGTTAAAAACACGTTTTGGGACCCCCCTTTTTTCTCGGCCCCCCCTTGACGAACCCCCCCCAAATTTTCAAGGGCTGCTCAGAAACAAAATGTGCCATTTTCCTGAAAATTTCAGCCAATTCCGTCCACAAACGCCAAAGTTATTAGACATAGAATTTTCATCAGTGATGTCATCAGTGATGTCATTTGAGATGTCATCAGTGATGTCATCAGTGATGTCATTTGAGATGTCATCAGTGATGTCATCAGTGATGTCACTGACCATGTCATGAATGATGTAATATGTGACATGATCAGCAGTGGATTGCGGGTGCGCGATATATAGTTAGTACAACTAACTATATATGGAATTTCAATGGTTTTGTGTGAGTAAAATAAAGGTTTTTTAAATGCTAATTCCTAACTATATATGGTCTATAACCTATGGTTTTTTCAGTGAATTTTCAAGGTTTTGTAAATGCTAATTCCTAACTATATATGGTCTATAACCTATGGTTTTTTCAGTGAATTTCATTGGTTTTTTAAAAGCTAATATCTATAGCTGTAAAGTGTATTCTTCTTTAAATCCAAAAATATATTTTATATGTTTATTAATAATTTTTTTTAAATATTTTTTTTGTTTCGCTCCCGGTCCGCGAACCGGGAAGCTTCCCGTTAGCTCAATTTAATTCCGCGACCCGGTCCGCGAACCGGTAAGAAATCAACATAGTGACGGTATCGCGTTGCCGCGTAATGCGTCTTATGACGTACTGCGTTAGCGCACCCGGAAGTGCCCCGGGGCGCGGACCGAGGCGCGAAACGCAGCTCCCCGGAAGCGATCCGCGGCGCGAAAGCGCGACGTATCGCGTTGCCGCGAAATGCGTCTTGTGACGTATCGCGTTAGCGCACCCGGAAGTGTCCCGGGGCGCGGACCGGGGCGCGAAGCTTAGCGACCCGGAAGCTAAC